>NC_044393.1:71128570-71437018 GCF_006542625.1 Nomascus leucogenys
GTGTTTCTATCTAGAACACTAATTGGTCAAATATGTATAGCACATGAACATTAAAGGGTGCTAACTACAGTTATCTCACTGAAGCATTTTTTTTTTTTTTTGTCGTTCAGCAAATGTTGATTTAATTCTTAAGTGCCAGGCTCTAAGAAAGGTACTGAAACATTTTCTTCCATTAAAGAAACATAAATAAGAGACAGACATATTGTAGTTTAAGTAAGTACAGTGATGCTGTAAAAATCAAATTAAGACAAATAGGAGATGTCTATGAAAATGGTCATTACGCAGCCTCTCCCTTGCTGCCTATCCTGCATGCCTACCTGCTTAGTTTCTCTGATGACAAATCTATGAGCTCCTTCCTCTTCTAAAGCCTCCCTGCCTCTCACTGATCTCCCCAGGCGCATTGATCATAGTCTGCCTTTCCGTCTCCCTCTGTAGAATACCCCTGCATTCACTCTGCTCATTGGACTAAGCTGGCTTGCTCACTGCTCTCGGCATTGCCTGAACTTTTCTGCCACCATGAGTTTGCTCAGGCTCGTCACTCAGCAAGATATGTTCTTGGTTTCTCCTCTGCCTGTCGTAATTCTGTCCATCCTTCAAGGCCTGCATTATTGTGCTTTTGTTATCCATGTTTACTTTCCTTCATTGCATCTACTCCTTTTAAGCATTTGTCTATTTATTTAACAGACCCCCCCACCCTTCTGGAATGTAATAATAAACACACAGGCAAGCTAACAAACTTGAACTCATGCGTATCCCCTGTGGAGCCTAGAATTGCTTTCCATTCCGCTTGGAATAGAGGATGCATACGTATGCAAATACTGAATACATTCATTTGATGCACAAAGGCTATTTCACAAGCATTTAATTTCTTTCTAGCATATGCCAGACTCAGAGTTTGGCAATGGCATATAGATGAAATAGGCAAGTTAACAGACAAAATACAGTACGTTAAGTGCTTCAATGGAGGTAAGAATGGGAAATTTATAGGAGTGTTACTAATTCAGGTAAGTCAATGAATGAATGAAAGCATGGATAAATATGTAAATGAATAACTTAGGTTAATTCTCTGGAGCTCCTATTTAGTATTCTGCTGTCCTTCTTATGGGTTAATCAGCCTGATAATCTGCTGCAACTACAGTCAGTGTCCTAATTTCTTCCTTCACAATAGTTCCTAATAACACCCAGGTGGATACAATATAGTGAATTCTGTATTCCTGCTTTCTCAGATGCATCATCCTGGCCTTTAACCACTATGTGAACTGCTGTCTCCAGTTGCCACATTAACCGTATTAATTTGGGAATTCGAAAAAATAATGCTTAAGGCCAGGCACAGTAGTTCACACCTGTAATCCCAGCATTTGGGAGGCTGAGGCGGGAGGATCACAAGGTCAGGAGTTCAAGACCAGCCTGGCAAACATGGTTTCTACTAAAAATACAAAAAGTTAGCTGGGTGTGGTGGCATGTGCTGTAATCCCAGCTACTCGGGAGGCTGAGACAGGAGAATCACTTGAACCTGGGAGGCAGAGGTTGCAGTGAGCAGAGATTGTGCCACTGCACTCCAGCCTGGGCAACAGAGAGATGCTCTGTCTCAAAATAATAATAATAATAACAACTTTTTAGAATAAGATTAGTCTAATGTTTCATTATTAAAGACAGATAAGATGTATTGTTCTTTGTCTTTGTTTTATTCCTGTGCACAATTTTTTTTTGAGATGGAGTCTCGCTCTGTCACCCAGCCTGGAGTACAGTGGCGCGATCTTGGCTCACTGCAACCTCAACGTCTCAGGTTCAAGCAATTCTTCTGCCTCGGCCTCCCGAGTAGCTGGGACTACAGGCACGCACCACCATACCCAGCTAATTTTCGTATTTTTCAGTAGAGATGGGGTTTCACCATATTGGCCAGGCTGGTCTTGAACTCTTGACCTCGTGATCCACCCACCTCGGCCTCCCAAAGTGCTGGGATTACAGGTGTGAGTCACTGCACTCGGCCCCTGTGCACAATTTTAACACTTCATTAGTTTATTTAGTTTGGTTTTCTACTCATGGTGATTTGAAACAGTCTTCCTTTTAGAGTGCTTTGCATGAAGAAACTCAAGTTCTTATTTTTTCAACTTCTGTTTATTTTTCTGTTTGTTGGTTTTTCCACTAAAAAAAATCATTTTTTAATTTTATTTTGGCTTCTTTTATTTTGCTTTTTAATCATGAAAATTAAGAAAGCATCTTGAGCCCGCAATGTACTGAGTACTATTGTTGACAGCTGAAGTGATACCTCAGTTCTTTCTTCTTGGTTTAAAATAGTTTAAACAAGAGGTACACAGCAAAGGAGGTGTAGCATAGAGTAATTTATTACTATGGATAAATACATTTTGAAAGTTAGGTGCAGAATAGACAGTATACCCTGAGAGAGAAAGAATTCAGGACAGGCTGCTTGTAAGGGTGAGACAGCAAAAACTGGCACTAGGGAGACACCCTTTTAGGGAGTTTTAGGTGGGGACACAGCCAAACCATATCAGACACCTACTATGTGCCAGTCGTTTTTTCCTCAGTGCTGGGATGTTGAAATAATGAATAAGCATAAGACTCCCTTTTTGGGAGTTTTAAAAGATGATTCATAAAAAGGTGGGAAGAGGTGTTACTAGTAAGCATGTTCTGGGTGGTCTTCTGGTGCACATGTGCAGTAACTGTACATGCTTGTTCATATGTTGCATGTCTCATTAGCATCTTAAAACTCCACCCAGGGGTGTGGTTTTTACTATTATAATGAGCATAGGGTCAGTTTGGGGACAGGTAAAATCAAAATATGCATGCTGTCTGGAAGGGAAAGGCCCTACTGAAGATAGCTTTGCTTGAATGAGCTCAGTTACAATGCAAATACTGAGGTTTATTGTGCTGACTGTATGATCACCATGGTTGCCTCATCCCAAGAACATGGTCACTTCCTTGACTGCCTATCCTGCCTCATTATGATCTAGTAGGTGATTTAAATTTGGTCCACACTCAGTGTAATCATTCCATGCACTTTAAACATAATCTAGTTACCTGGTGTCATTGTGCTATATGTTATCCTAACCTCGTACAGTTCAGACTTCAGGTATCTCTGATACCTAGCCATAAAAGTTTAGTAGGGACTACTCAACTAAATTATCATGTAGCAATCAAATGAGACCTACAGCTGAGTAAAGAAATGCTTCTTTTATTGATCAAATTTGTGTGGTTATTTTTTCATTTTCATGCCATGTTATATTTGATCCTTCTGAGCTCAAACTCATAAAACAAAAGGCCACCACTTCTTGTTGGTTTGATTCAGTTATTCAACAAATGTTTATTGAACACTGTAAAAGTTCATTCTCATGCTGCTATAAGGACATACCTGAGACTGGGTAATTTATAAAGGAAAGAAGTTTAATTGACTCACAATTCCGCAGGGCTGGGGAGGCCTCAGGAAACTTACAATCATGGCATAAAGGGAAGCAAACAGGTATTTCTTCACAAGACAGCAGGAGAGAGAAGAATGAGAGTCAAGCCAAGGGGGAAGCCCTTTATAAAACCAGAAGATCTCATAAGAACTAACTCACTGTCATGAGAACAGGATGGGGAAAACCGCCCCAATGATTCAATTATCTCCGCATGGTCCCTCCCATGACATGTGGGGATTATGGGGACTACAATTCAAGATGAGATTTGGGTGGAGACACAGCCAAACCATATCAAACACTGACTATGTGCTAGTCTTTTTTTTTTTTTTCTGAGGTACTGGGATGTAGAAACAATGAATAAGCATAATTAATATGTTAAAAGAAGAAAAATGAAGTAGGGAGAGGGTATGGAGAGTTACCAAGGCAGAAAGTATACTATTTAACAGGGTGGTTCAGAGAAAGTCTCTCCAGTACATGCTTTTGAGGAGAGATTTGATTGAAGTTAGAAAGCAAGTCATTTGAGCCTTACAGACATCTGTGGAGAGTATTCCGGGAATAGGTGATAGCCAGTGTCAACCTTTTGCATGCTCAAGGGACAGAATGGAAGCCAGTGTGGCTGGAGCAGAGTGATCAAAGCAGAATGGTAGAGAACCAGAGCAGAGAGGACATGAGTGGGGACATCATATAGGATCTGTTGGCCATAACAAGGAGCTCATGTTTTATTTTGAGTGAGATGAAATAGTATTGTAGCCAAGGAGTAGTGTGATCTGGCATATATTTTTAAAGCGTACTTTAGTTACTGAGTTGAATTGGTTTTCTTTTGCTGCATAACAAATTACTACAAATTTACCACCTTATAACACTGCATATGTATTATCACACAGTTTCTGTGGGTCAGGAGCTGAGGAGGAAGGGCTGCTTAGCTGGCTTTTCTGCTTAGGGTCTCACAAATCTGAAATTAAGGTGTCTCATTTGAAGCCTGGGGTCCTCTTCCAAGTTCACTTAGGTTGTTGGCAGAATTCACTTCCTGGAGATTGTAGAACTGAAGTCCCTGGTTTTTGTTGTTGTTGTTTGTTTGTTTGTTTGTTTCACTGGTTGGGTGTTTTTTGTTTTTGTGATTATAAGCCTGGTTATGCTGTCAGCTGCCAGAGGCAGGTCTCAGTTCTTAGCCACATGCCAGCTCACAACCTGGTAGGTCACTTCTCCAAAACTAGCAAGGAAATCTCCCACATTTTGAATCTTTCTCCAATTTGCTGAAATGGAGCTTTCTATAACATAATGTAATCAGTCACAGCAGTGATCCACCATCATCTTTGCCAACAAATTTAACCTAATCAAGGAAGCGACTCTCTCTTCATATTCATAAGTCCTGCTCATGCCCAATTGGAGGGAATTGTACAGGATGATTACACCATAGGTTGGAAATTTTGGGAGCCAAGTCATAATTCCACTTACTACATAAGTGGTACTACTACAGAATTGTGGAAGGAGCAAGAGAAGATTCTGAAAACCAGATAGAAGGCACTAGTGGAGTCTAAGCCAGTGTTTCCCCAAGTTTAATGTGTATATCAATATCCTAGGCATTTTGTTAAAATGTAGATTCAGACTTCATAAGGCTATAGTAGTGGCCTGAATCTCCCAACAATCTCCTAGGTGATGGCGATATTGCTTGCAGGGTAGCAAGGTACAGACAAATGATGACAGTGACTTGGGTTAGTGTGATAATAGTAGAGATAAGAAGTGGTCTGATTAGGGAAATATTTTGAAGGCAGACCCTAAAGAGCTTGCTGAAGGAGAAACAAAGGCATCAGGATAACTTCTCACTTCAGGGGATGTCAAAGACTATGTGGAAGGAGCTTATTTCAGAGCAGGAAAGAGTTCAATTTGTGATATGCTAAGTATAAGATGCCTTTTAGGTTCCCAGTAGAGAGAATCACAAAATGCGTTGGAAAATAGCAGGTTTATACATTATATTCAGTGTTATTGAAGATTTAAAATTTTATGTTTCTGTGCACCACAACTATGTAACTCTTTCTAAGTGTGCTTAGAATTTATTATATTGTATTAAAAATGTGAGCAATGAAGAGGACCTAATTGATTTGTGCTGCAGATTCTCTTTCATTCTCTTGCATTGACATTAGTAAAATAAGCAGTGTTTTCTTGTCCCTATGCCAGAGTTCCTTACAGTGAAATAAACATCATTACTCAAATCATTAAAAATGTTCCTAGAATCCAAAATACACATCACTGTGCATATTTAAAACACAATGTATTCAAACACTCTCTAGGTATAGACCTAAACTTTAAGATGATTTTCAGTACCTATTGATTCTGGTAGATGCCTCACTATGAGATGTATTACCAGATTTTCCATGACTGTATAGACAGCTTCATGGTATGACTATTATTTATTTTCAGAGCAAAATTATGCAATGTTATTTTAATCGCATTGTGAGAAGTGGCCATTAGATAGAACTTGCATAAAAGTTAGTTCTCACTGACTCACTTATCACAAAAGAAGACAGTGTAGACTAGGATTGTATCAAAGATAAATTTACTTATAATCCCCTCAACCTCAATCATGTAAAATCTTGGCCTTACCCATTCTCATTTTCAGGAAAAAAGCATTCAGAAGAATATAAACTGAAAACTACACTGCCACTCCTTTCCTCCTTGTGATGGCCATGGAAATGCTAGCGTTTAACCAGAGACCTGGACTCTCAACATTTCAAATATTTTAAAAGAACTTTAAGTAGAACATACCTGTGCTTAGCACTGCTTGGGTGCTAAGTTAACATGCAGTGAAATAAGATTACGGGAGGTGGTTCATGGTTTCAGGTAGGGATGAAATAAAGGCAACAAAGGGCAGTTTGGGTTTAGAGGACACTTCATACTGTGGAACGTGTGAAAATTCAGTTTATTATAAGCAAAAATCTTTATAGAAATCCCTGTTTTGCTTTTCTTATTGTTAAACAATAAAATGTGCTAGGCTTTATGACCAGAGAAAAATGGGAAGGAGATATCTCAAGGATAACCTGATGATTATGTTTTTATAAATAAGATCCCAAACAGATGGAAATTAAATCAAATCATTCAATGACAGAGGGTGACAGCAGGTCTGAAGGCAGCTACATTTATGGAGAGTGTTGAGGAAGTCAAAACTGTACTCCTATATCTGGACTCCTTTCAATCTGGAACCCTGGGCTAGGACTAACTACCTTACAGGACAGTTAGGCTTTCTGTTGATTTGAAAGAATTGTGATGACTGGACAAAGCCATTGTTGAACCCTGAACTTGCCACATTATGAGAGATGGCCATTAGATCAAGCTTGCATAAAAGTTAGTTCTAATTGACTCCCTTATCACAAAAAGAAGATGTTGTAGACCAAAGTTGTATCAAACCTTGCTTGTTGTTCTATAGACTTGTTTTTTTATAGTGGCATGGTTGTTCTGTAGACCTTTTATAGTGTTTCGTATTGAAATCCAGAATCTAAATATAGGCATAATTATTTCATATATTAGTTCCAAGAGGTCAAACATTTTTCTACTATTGTATCTATTTTTATGCAATGTATTAACTATAATATAAAGTTTAACTTTTGCATGGTAATTTAAGAAGCTAAATTTCTTACTCTTTCTTTTCCCTAGGTGCACTGAATCAAAAAAATTGGGGAAAGAAATATCCAACATGTAATAGCCCAAAACAGTCTCCTATCAATATTGATGAAGATCTTACACAAGTAAATGTGAATCTTAAGAAACTTAAATTTCAGGGTTGGGATAAAACATCATTGGAAAACACATTCATTCATAACACTGGGAAAACAGGTAAAATATTTGCATTCTCTTTGCCTTTAATATATTTTTCATACCTGGAGTATGTTTAGACTAGTTTCATCTCATTTTCCTTTGAATAGTGTACTATGAACTAGATAGAAGTTATATGTGGAAGAAACCAAATGGAGCAGAGAAAATGGGAAATTTAGACAATATTTTGACAATTTGTACAAAAAAAAAATAAAATGACCAATGTCATCATGTCATGTTTTCCTACAGTGTAACAATAATGATGCTGCCTCTAGAAGATGTGATAATGTGATTTACAGCTAATATAATTTAGTCAATTACTTAGTCAATAAGGATTTCTTTTTCTTGAGCATTATAGTTTGATCTTTTCTGCCTAGCCTCATGTTATAGTCAGTATTTGGATATGAAAAAAGCAATTGACTATAATTGAAATTTAAGAAAATAAATTCCTAGCTCTTCTATATAGAAGGTTTAAAGTTGTATCCCATCCTTAGGAAACCCTCTCTAAGTGCCTTTTTATTGAGACTATCTTTTTTTTTTTCTTAAAAAAAGAGAAATATAATACATTAAAATTTAAATACAAATTCTAATAAACTATACATAGATAAATAATTTCCAAAAAGTGACACTTTTTCTTTTTTGATATTCTAGTTTTTTTTAAAGTTGTATTTTGGGAAATTATATAAAGGCAAATATACACGTAAGACAAAGATTAGAAAAATATTCAAAATTATAATAGTAGCTCTATGGGGGTAAGCTTTATCATTAGTGAATTTTTAAATATTTTCTATATTTAGGTAATATAATTATTTGAATGTAATAATTTAATTTCAAAACTCAAGAGAGTAGTAGTCAGGCACTGTGGCTCACGCCTGTGATCCCAGCACTTTGGGAGGCCAAAGAGGCCGGATCACTTGAGGTCAAGAGTTCCAGACTAGCCTGGCCAATATGGCAAAAACCCATCTCTACTAAAAATACAAAAATCAGCTGGGTGTGGTGGCACACTCCTGTAATTCCAGATACTCAGGAGGCTGAGATACAAGAATCACTTGAACTCAAGAGTTGGAGGCTGCAGTGAGCCAAGATCATGCCACTGCACTCCAGCCTGGGCAACAGAGTGAGATCCTATCCAAGAAATCAAAACAAAACAAACAAACAAAAAAAACAACTCATGCCAGGCGCAGTGGCTCATGCCTGTAATCCCAGCATTTTGGGAGGCTGAGGTGGGTGGATCACCTGAGGTCAGGAGTTCAAGACCAGCTTGGTCAACATGGCGAAACCCCATCTCTACTAAAAATAAAAAAATTAGCCAGGCATGGTGGTGAATGCCTGTAATCCCAGCTACTCGGGAGGCTGAGGCAGAATTGATTGAACCCAGGAGTTGGAGGTTGAGTGAGCTGAGATTGCGCCATTGCACTCCAGCCTGGGCAACAAGAGCGAAACTCTGTCTCAAAAAAAAAAAAAAGCAAACTCATGAAAGTAGAGACTTTTCTACATCAGTGCCTGATATGTAATAAACACTAAGTATTTCTTGAATGAATAATTTTTAAAATTATTATGCTACATGTAATAATTACCTAAAAGTATATTGTCCCAAATCTTGACATTTTTATTTTCAGTTTTGAAGGGTGTTACAAAGCAGTAGGGCATGGAACCTCTGCTTTTGTTTTTTTGTTTTTATTCTTTTTATTTATTTATTTATTATATATATATATATTTTATTGTACTTTAAGTTCTAGGGTACATGTACACAGCGTGCAGTTTAGTTACATATGTATACATGTGCCATGTTGGTGTGCCGCACCCATTAACTCCTCATTTACATTAGGTATATCTCCTAATGCTATCCCTCCCCGCTCCCCCCACCCCACAACAGGCCCCAGTGTGTGATGTTCCCCTTCCTATGTCCAGGTGTTCTCATTGTTCAGTTCCCACCTATGAGTGAGAACATGCGGTGTTTGCTTTTTGTCCTTGCGATAGTTTGCTGAGAATGATGGTTTCCAGCTTCATCCATGTCCCTTCAAAGGACCCGAACTCATCATTTTTTATGGCTGCATAGTGTTCCATGGTGTATATGTGCCACATTTTCTTAATCCAGTCTATCATTGTTGGACATTTGGACTGGTTCCAAGTCTTTGCTATTGTGAGTAGTGCCACAAAAAACATGTGTGCATGTGTCTTTATAGCAGCATGATTTATATTCCTTTGGTTATATACCCAGTAATGGGATGCCTGGGTCAAATGGTATTTCTAATTCTAGATCCCTGAGGAATCGCCACACTGACTTCCACAATGGTTGAACTAGTTTACAGTCCCACCAACAGTGTAAAAGTGTTCCTATTTCTCCACATCCTCTCCAGCACCTGTTGTTTCCTGACTTTTTAATGATCACCATTCTAACTGGTGTGAGATGATAACTCATTGTGGTTTTGATTTGCATTTCTCTGATGGCCACTTATGATGAGCATTTTTTCATGTGTCTGTTGGCTGCATAAATGTCTTCTTTTGAGAAATGTCTGTTCATATCCTTCGCCCACTTTTTGATGGGGTTGTTTGTTCTTTTCTTGTTTGAGTTCTTTGTAGATTCTGGATATTAGCCCTTTGTCAGATGAGTAGATTGCAAACGTTTTCTCCCATTCTGTAGGTTGCCTGTTCACTCTGATGGTAGTTTCTTTTGCTGTGCAGAAGCTCTTTAATTTAATTAGATCCCATTTGTCAATTTTGGCTTTTGTTGCCATTGCTTTTGGTGTTTTAGACCTGAAGTCCTTGCCCATGCCTGTGTCCTGAATGGTATTGCCTAGGTTTTCTTCTAGGGTTTTTATGGTTTTAGGTCTAACATTTAAGTCTTTAATACATCTTGAATTAATTTTTGTATAAGGTGTAAGGAAGGGATCCAGTTTCAGCTTTCTACATATGGCTAGCCAGTTTTCCCAGCACCATTTGTTAAATAGGGAATCCTTTCCCCCTTTCTTGTTTTTGTCAGGTTTGCCAAAGATCAGATAGTTGTAGATGTGTGGTATTATTTCTGAGGGCTCTGTTCTGTTCATTGGTCTATATCTCTGTTTTGGTACCAGTACCATACTGTTTTGGGAACCTCTGCTTTATTATACATTGTAAGCAAAAATCTTTATAGAAATCCCTGTTTTGCTTTTCTTATTGTTAAACAATAAAATGTGCTAGGCTTTATGACCAGAGAAAAATGGGAAGGAGATATTTCAAGGATAGCCTGATGATTATGTTTTTATAAATTAGATCCCAAACAGATGGTAATTAAACCAAATCATTCAATGACAGAGGGTGACAGTAGGTCTGAAGGCAGCTATTTTTATGGAGAGTGCTGAGGGTTTTATTTTTCTTAGGAGAGAGTGGTTATTAGAACATTGAGCTAATAGAGCCATATTACTTGGGCTCTTGAAATGACAGTGGGGAACCTTTGAGCAACCTACTTAGCCTTTCTGTGACTCAATTTCCTTATCTGTAAAATAAAGATTATGTAATATCTACTTCCCAAGGTTGTGCGAAGATCCAATGGATAATATATGTAAAGTAACTAGTATAGTTCATGGTACATCGTAAGTGATATGTAAATGTTGGATGTCATTGTTATTATGCTTGTTATTATTATTATTAGTTGGAATTTGTATCCCTAGCTGGCTGGCCAATATTTTATATTCAGTCCCTGATGACAACAGTGATTTCTCCCTAATGGAACAGAGACTATTTAAACTTTATTGAGAGACATCAAAATCTTTCCCTGGGCTCTCAAGAGAACTCTCCAGAAAACTGTTAAAATATAGTCAGATAATATCTGCTGTGGAACTCATACAGGGGAGTTTAAGCTTTTGCCACTCAGGGTTCAAACATGAGATGGCCAAAACTCCTCCATAAGAATGAGTTTCCTGCCTTTCCTGCCACGGCCAGGGACCCAGGTTCTGGACCTTGCTGATGAAGCCTGGGAGATACATGGAGGGATAAGCAGCAGCCTGATAAGGAGTAGAAATGGGCTGAAAATAGGAAGGTGAGAGCACTCCGAGAAGACTTTTTTTTTTGTCTTTTAACCCTTCTGTTCCTTCTCCCTTTGCTCTGTCTTCTTATTACCATCTGACATCTTAGGGAAGCAGAGCTTTCAAGTAACAGCTATCTTAGGACACCAGACAAACAGAGCAGGTGGACTGGCTGTCTTCTGCCCTTGAAGTCCATACACTAGTCAATATCTTCAGCTTAGTTTGCATATGTGGCAATAAGATATAAGTATATTGTGTAGACCTACAAAGTTTGGCTTCCAAAATGACGACTTCATATTTTGTAAATTTATCAAATAAATGATTTTTCTTAATGTACCTTAAGTAGATGGAAATTTAGTTGAAATTTAAAATTTTGATTTTCAGAAGCTTAGGTGCAATTGTATTTCTTTTTTCAGTGGAAATTAATCTCACTAATGACTACCATGTCAGCGGAGGAGTTTCAGAAATGGTGTTTAAAGCAAGCAAGATAACTTTTCACTGGGGAAAATGCAATATGTCATCTGATGGATCAGAGCATAGTTTAGAAGGACAAAAATTTCCACTTGAGGTAAGTCAGGAGATCCACTGTTTACTGTTTTATTTTCTAAATAATGGATGTTTTTATTTAGCATATAATTTGATTAATTTTAAAATCAAATATTATAATTTATAAAGTGATATTTTGATTACTTGATTAATATACTAGATTAAGCTAAATGAATATAAGACTTAAATCTTTGATGCACCACTTCCTGGTAACAACCCAAAGTGCCACATAATAGGTAATCAATAAATGCTGATGAATTAATGAATGAAGGAAGGAAAAGGGGGACAATTTCATTAACATACTGGAGAATCCTTTGATTTAAATCTTTTGATTAAAATGAGAAAAATTTTCAGCTTTAAAATTGGCAAAGTAAATAATTATAAAAAATGAGTGTGTAGTAAAATGTTTTCTTACATGTCTAGAGAAAGTCTAAATTGGTAGACTTTCTGGGAGGCAGTTTGCTTGTTTTTATTAAGAATTTTAAATGATTTATACTCAATACCCAACATTTAAATTTAGAGCCATTTAGTCTAAAAATAAAAAAATTGCAAAAATTTATTTATAATATAATATTGAAACAAAAGGCAATGATTATTTAAATACCTTATGATGGATATTACAGATATCACAAAAATCGTGTTTTTGAATGATATATTTACACAAAAAAGGTTCATCATAAGATATTAATGGTTTTAAAAAGAAACACGTTAAATGGTATAACCAGCATAATTTTTGCAATTTTTTAATACATGAACATTGATTAAATATTGACTGAGAGTGGAGTCTGAGTCAAATGGACTAGCTTTGAATCTTGGCTCCACCATTTGGTTATTGGTTACATGACATAAAAATGTATAAATTATTTAACTTACCAATGCTTCCATTTTTCTTCTGTGAAATTGACATAGTAGCTGCACCTGCCTTATAACATTATTATGGAAATTAAATGAGGGATTGACTTATTACTCATAAAAGTAATTGAGGGGACAGGCGCAGTGGCTCACGCCTGTAATCCCAGCACTTCAGGAGGCCAAGACGGGCAGATCATTTGAGGTGAGGAGTTCCAGATCAGCCTGGCCAACATGGTGAAATGCCACCTCTACTAAAAATACAAAAATTAGCTGGACGTGGTAGCACTAACCTGTAATTTCACCTACTCAGGAGGCTGAGACATGGGAATCACTTGAACTCAGGAGGTGGAGGTTGCAGTGAGCCAAGATCACACCACTGCACTCCAGACTGGGTGATGGAATGAGACTCTGTCTTGAAAAAAAAAAAAAAGTAATTGATGGAATTCAAGAAAATGTTAATAATGATTTTCTTTGGGTGATGGCATTATAGGTGCCTCTTATTTTATCCTTTAAAGTCCCCATATTTTCTAAGATACCTAGAATGAAACTATTCATTTTACAATTCAAAACAGTTATTAATAATAAAAATAAGATAGGGTGAATTACCTTTTAAAAGACTAAAAAGCTTTTTTAAAAAGGTGGATATCCACATTCACATTTACAGTTTATAATCTGGATTTTTTTCTTTATTCAATATTTTTAAAGAAAAGCACATTTATCAAATTTGATTTGTCAAAGTAATCAAAGTCAACTCATTAAGCAACATATCACTTCTGAGAGTTTAGCTTACTCACAATATTACCTATTTAGAACAAAGATGAAAATCAAGAAAAATTCTATCAACAAGAGCCCTGAGCAATCAAAATACATGGTACAGAATCCATGCACTAAACCTAATACAATTATTTTAATGCAAAAGCCTCTCAAATTGTCTCTCAGTGGTATTGGGTTGTTTTTACTTTTCTTTTCTTTTTTTTTTTTTTTTTTTTGAGACAAAGTGTTGCCCTGTTGCCCAGTCTGGAGTACAATGGCATGATCTCAGCTCACTGCAACCTCTGTCTCCTGGGTTCAAGCGATTCTCTTGCCTCAGCCTCTCGAGTAGCTGGGATTACAGGTGCATGCCACCAGGCTGAGCTAATTTTTTGTATCTTTAGTAGAGACGGAGTTTCACCGTGTTGGCCAGGCTGGTCTTGAACTCCTGACCTCATGATTTACCCGCCTCAGTCTCCCAAAGTGCTGGGATTACAGGTGTCAGCCACCGCGCCCAGTCTTGTTTGTTGTTTTAAAACACTCTCTATGAAATTGTGTAAGCAGAAAATCCAAGGATCATCCCTGGCTTGCTCCTTATTTCTTATCTCCTACATCTCACAATCAAGTCTTCTCAATTCACCAGGCATGGTGGCTCAAACCTGTCATCCCAGCACTTTAGGAGGCTGAGGCTGGAGGATCACTTAAGCCCAGGAGTTTGAGACTAGTCTGGGCAACATAGTGAGATCCCATTTCTACAAAAAAAAAGAGAAAATAGCTGAACACGATGGCATGCACCTGTTGTCCCAACTACTCCAGAGGCTGAGGTAGGAGGATCACTTGAGCCCATGAGGTCAACGCTGCAACGAGCCATGATCATGCCACTGCATTCCAGCCTGAGTGACAGGAAGTCACTGAGTGAGACCCCCTCTCAAAACAAACAAACAAAAGCCATATCAATTCTTCTCCTAAATGTCATATGGGAGGTCAGAAAAAAGTTTGCTTACTTGTATTATTAAATTAACAAATATTAAGTTTTAAATTGTATTTCTTTCAATTTCCCATGCTTGTCATACTGTCTTGCCTAATAGGCCTTTCCCAGGTGGTACTTCTGACTTGAACACATGCCCTTCTCTTCTGCCTTTCACCTGGCTAAAAGCTGCTCATTCTTGAAGGGTCAGTTTAGAAATCCTGTCTCTGAAAAGGTTTTGGTGACTCACCCAAAGCAGGAGCTACTGCCATCCTCTGTTGCACACCCTCTATTTCTCCCATCAGAGCACTAACTATGCTTTACTTTCTCAGAGGCTTCCTACTCTTACCTTAAGTCTACTTCTATCTAGCCTGATACACCTGATTTCCAAACCCAGACAGGAGAAGCACCAAATTATATAGAGGCTGTTACAGAGAGATACATATATGGACTAAATCAGAAATTAACAAGGGATAGCTTCACAGCTGGAGAGGAGAGTCAAAATATGAAACTTAAAACTCTTTTGGTATTTTTTAGGTAGAAGCTGAGAGTCCTTGAGAGTTTCAATATTAATAGATCACAATATGATAATATCAAAGAATGGTAACTCTGGACTCTCAAGAAAGGCATGCACTCTTAAGAAAGAGAGAAACTTATATTTAAAATAATTCCATAAAGCAGTTAAAGTAATATATGATTATTTATTTCATGTAATAGTTCTAATAAATTTTACTGCACAGTCCCCTGATAATCTCAAAATGGTCATTTTGGTTTTAGATATGTCTAATTTTCTATTCCCTTCTTTATTGAAGGATGGTAAATGATAGTAAATGTAGTTGCATACATGTAATTTATAAAAGATTTTGGAAATACTTAGAATGTAGAATTACACAATTTATAGAGTTTTACAAATAGAACTTACTGAATTGCTTGTTTTATTAAGTCTCTGCTGATTTTTATGAAGTCTTTGTGTATCATAAAACTATCATTGTTACTTTTATAGATGCAAATCTACTGCTTTGATGCGGACCGATTTTCAAGTTTTGAGGAAGCAGTTAAAGGAAAAGGGAAGTTAAGAGCTTTATCCATTTTGTTTGAGGTAATAATTATATATACATTTTACACTAATGTAATTCCTTTTTAAGTCACATTAAATATTGATGTGAAATATCAAGGCATAGTTTCTAACTAAGAGAGGAGCTCACAAGTAAAATTAAAACTGGTGGCCATTTTCAAAAAAAGATGTTGACTCTTGCCTGGTATTTTTAAAAGGAGACTCTTGTGTTTGTTAATTGGGTGAATCTTTTCTAGCTGGGGCAAAGTGTTCTATAAGTACACAGATTTGCTTATTAGTACATATAAAGCATCATATTAATGATTATGTATTATTATCAGTAACTATGAATCTCAAAATTTTAAAATTTACTTTTCTTAGTGAAATGTGTAAGTTATCTGGTTTTTGTTTGCTTTATTTGTTTTCAACTAGCTATAAAAAAAGTGTTTTTGGAACTTACTATTTTTTAATGCACATATTTAAAATGGAATTCATTAATCTTCACATTTTTATTGAATAGTTATCCAAATGTTTTATTCTATTTTTAGAATGTGATTCTTCTTTAACAGGTTGGGACAGAAGAAAATTTGGATTTCAAAGCGATTATTGATGGAGTCGAGAGTGTTAGTCGCTTTGGTAAGCTACTTGGGGAAATATCTTTCTTCAAGATTCTGCTTTGGATGGATATGAATGTTGACAATACGACAAAAATCACTTGTTCCAAAAGGTGGAAAGTACTACATTTTTAAATAGGAGCAATCTCTCACTTTCCACACTTGATAATTTATACATTTCTCACCAAATAAATAACAATTTATCAGAAAATTTTATTACATCAAAAGCATGAAACATTAATGTATATAGGAAATTGAAGTTTTTAAAATTTATTCTAGAAAATAATCCAATTATATCATGCAATTAAAGCCTATTTATCTATTATGTCTCTGCATTATACATCCCTTAAGGACTAATTCCTAATCTGAAACCAGCTAATTTTATAAATATCATATTTTAAAGTAGAAAAAGAATTGTTACTCAAGTTAAAATTTATTCCCTGGTGGTTTCCTTGATAAATCCTTTGTTTTATCAACATGAGGAGATGAGATTTTTGGAAGAAGGTCAACACTTACATAGAAGAAGATGCAATATGCTTTGACATTGTTCTGCCTGCTATCTCATAGATCTTGTAATTTGTCACAACAAATGCTTTTAACCATATGGGCAGTGGAGTGTAAGCCTGTTAATATTACTATTTTATTTTTATTAAGCACTC
Organism: Nomascus leucogenys; assembly: GCF_006542625.1. NCBI lineage: Eukaryota > Metazoa > Chordata > Mammalia > Primates > Hylobatidae > Nomascus > Nomascus leucogenys. The sequence continues at coordinate 71,145,240 of NC_044393.1, forward strand.
ACACACAGGATCTTAATGCTGCCCTGAGTCGCCAATAAAATGAGGATTATTCCTCTCTGGGAAGCTGCAAAATTTGAAATCAGAAGCAAAACTCATGTAGATCCTTTCTTGAAAGCAGAAGCCTGGCCTAGGATTGATTTATCATTGTCAATTACATGTGGGGATCTGAATTGACCCAACTTTTCAGAAGTCAGGAATATGTGAACTCCTGCAGTGCAGCTTTTTATTTTTACTTCTTAAAGACACAATCAAACACAAGATGAAGCTGTTGTCTCCCTCAATCGACCCAGATTGCAAAATTCAACATTGAGTGCCATAAGTCACATTTAATTTTTCCCTTCTTGAGTCACAAAGTGGAATCTATCCAGACTGAAATAAAGCAACTTATTTGAATTCTTATACTTAAAAAAATGTAAAAGATATGAATTCTGAATGTTCCAGACCTTGCACCAGCCTGTGGGGACAATGAAAGAGATGTTAACACTGGGGTGTTAACCCTGACTTGTGTAACTATGGGACCTTTGAGACTTTCTCTTAAGGCCTCTTTATTTTCCCAGGGTACTTTACTTTTTGGGGGTGCCTTGGAAGGCACTCGTATGAGCTTGAGAATAAACTTGCTCGTGTTCTTTAAAATTTCCTTTCTAATATCTACCATCTGAAAGCCATTCAGGAAGATACTTTGTCAGATACACTGTGACTGCATATTCTCTCCCTTTCTGAGAATATAGATTCCCTAACAGCATTATTCTGCCTATATTCTGGCTCTTAATTTGAAAGCAGAATAGTTCTTGGATTAGCTGAGGACAGATTCTAGTCCTTTACCCCCTCTCTCTCTGTCTCTCTACCTCACTTGTATTAGTCCATTTTCACACTGAAAGTAAGTGATTTGTAAAAGAAAGAGATTGAGTTGACTCACAGTTCTGCATGGGTGGAGAGGCCTCAAGAATCTTACAATCATGGTGGAAAGCAAAGGGTAAGCAAGGCATGTATTACATGGCAGCATGAGAGAGAGAATGAGAGTGTGAGCAAAGGAGAAACTGCGAAACACTTATAAAGCCATCAAATCTCGTGAGAACTCACTCACTATCATGAGAACAGCATGGGGGAAACTGCCCCCATGATCCAATCACCTCCCACTTGGTCCCTCCTCAACACATGGGGATTACAATTCAAGATGAGATTTGGTCAGGGACACAGAGCTAAACCATATCACCACTATTTGTGCACCAACTTCCTCATTTACCAAAAACCAAAATCCTTCATGCCTATCCACTCATTCATCTGGATACTTAGTATTTCAATATACTCAGCAAGGACAACTACCCAAACCAAATAAGTTAAGTCTTTCTAAAGTCAAACTTTTCCATTTTGAGAGTTCTTGAATTAAATCCAGTCTTATTTCTGACTCTAGAAAATCCCCTACTGCCCAATAAACTGCAGGCTTCCCCATATTGGCCATCAGACATTGCTGCTGGCAACCTTGAGGATCAAAGGTGGGACTTGTCTTTAGGCAGTGATTCTGGAATCACAGCTAAACCCCCAAATTTGGCTCTGTATTCGCCATATAATGTAAGTTATTTAAAAAAAAACACCTTTTTAACCATTATTCAGATTTTAAGATCTATCTTATTATGCTGTGGGCTGGTTGCTCATTTCCTGTTTCCTCTCTAAAGGACAAAGCCCATTTCTCATTCCTCCCCTCAACCCCTCTTTCTTTCTTTCCCTCCCATCCACCATACCTACTCTATGTTAGGCATTATCCTATCCATGGAGTGGAGAGAGAGAGAGCATGATGTTGCAGCAATACTGAGATAATGAATTAATATTTTCCAAGCAGAGCCCACAAAAGACGTTAGTTGCAATCTTTCGAGTTGCAGGGAAGAGACACATCCCAGGTAACATCATCAGTGATTATCTGATGGAAATTCTCATCAGAATGATTTATAGTGCTTTCTTAATCACAATTTCAGGCCAAAAATTTCTGTACTGAAAAGTCCTCATAGGCGTTGGTGTGGCCCCGTGCTAAATATCATTGTCTTAAGTAATAGGAGCTGGTTTTATGTAGTTACCAGCCTTTCTCCAGTGCTTGGCCCTATTGTGGTTTCTTCATCTTCATCTTTGTTCCTCCCCATCTTTTTTTCTTCCACTGTTAGCCTTCTCATGGAAGGATCTGATTAGTTGCTTGGTTGATCATCATTATATGTTCAAGCAAATAATGACTGCATAAATGAATGACTGACCCCAAATAGAGCACCACTGGCTCTGGTGTGCTTCTCTCTTGTGTTAACAATAGTGAGATTACTTGGATGAAGCAGGTGTTTTTTTCTCAAGCCAACAAAACAAAATGAAAACCACAAACACAAACAAAGGAAAAACACTGTAGTGAAATTTTGTTAGAGGAAAATGTAACTGAAAAGCACTTCTGTAATTTAAAAGTCTTGTGATATCTAGTTACCACATCTGTAAAAGAGACCAGGTGACTGCTATTGAGGTCCAGAGGCAGAAAGAATGGATTCCACACTGGGGACAGGGAGAGGAAAATTTAAAAAAAAACTTCTTCTGATTATTTTGCTTCTTTTTAACTTTTTTGCCCTTTAATTTCTTTCCCAATAATAGGAAAATTCTCTATCTCACTCTCCTTACTCAGGTCTCACCTCTGCTTTCCCTTCCAGGCCCCTGGCTCTCCTGGGGTCAATTCATTTCCACATAACTTAGCAGTGAGTCAATTTCTGGCTCCTTACCTAATTAGTATTCTCAACATACACATTTTTCGTGAAATATTTGTAAGATAAATTTAGTCTTCAGTGGGAAAAGGAACAATTACAGTCCACTTGTCAGTTAAGGAGGTAATTTAACTACAACAATTTTCTAGTATTGAAAACATAAATCTAAAAAACATTCACAGATTAAAAATAAATATTCTTCTCAGTTCCTAAGAACTTGAATCTAATCTGAATTCTGATCATGTTATCTTGGCATTGGAGAAGAGGAGGACATACTTTTAGAAGTTACTAATGAATCCGTTAAATCAAACAAAACTTGAACTTTCTAATGGATTAAAACTACATGTAGGCCATATTGACATGACTACCAATTCAGTTAAGAAAATGTTTTTATTTCTAAGATTCAGTTGTTAATTCAGACTGAAGCAGTTGTCTCTAACTTTAGTTAGTAACAGTACTCCTTTTCCCTTCAGAAGTTTCTGTGTTACAGAAAAGTTAACATTTACTAATTTAACTTTTAAATAACTTTTTTTTCTTTGAGGCTTTCTGAATATGTTCAGTCTTCATAGAGGTTAGAGCTGGAATAGACTTTTAAGATCAGATAGGCTAGTCATTTCATGTTCTAATGTGAAAAATGTGGTTAAGAAAGACTAAAACCTTGAAAAGGCTTCACTTTACTTGGGATTTTCTACACCAGCCTGTATGTTTGCATCACCTGGGAATGCTTTTTAAAAATCTAGATGCCCAGGCCTGACCACTAGACATCTTAATTCAAATGGTCTAGAGTGGGGCCTGAGGCATTGGCATTTTTCTAAAACTCCCTGGATTATTCACATAAGGATTAACACCACTGCTCTACACTCTGCCACCTCACTTAGACTACACGGATTGGCTTCAGGGACTATTTCATAATGGCCTTAATCTCATAGAGAGGGCAGAGGACTTGCACTGGGCTGGGTAGTTCAGGAGATAGGAAAACAAATTAGACACAGATCTCACTGGTAAGTAGATTGCTGCCTACATGAGTGAGGACTGGTTCACAAATAGCTAAATGACCAAGGTATTGCTATTGGTAAGTGCTATTGGAGAGATACAAATGATACTATTCAAGGAGACAGATATATTTGGATTGGTTCAGGGTTTGAAGGCCAGATGGCCCACCTAAGAAAACTCTACCAGTTTTTGGATAGAAATTCTATAATCTGTATACAAGTTTATATATAAGAATAAATCAATATTTATTGGGGTGTGTGTGTGTGTGTACACACACAAACACATATGTGTATATTGTATCAAAAAATTTTTTTTTCGCTCTTTGGCTTTCCTTTTAACTCTCTTAATGACTATTGATGAATAGATCTTGATTGTCATATACTAAATTTTATCATTTTTCCTTTTATGAGTAATATTTTTATGTGCCATTTCAGAAACCTCAACCTACCATTAGGTTATGATGATAATTTTTTAATGTTTTCATTTAAAAGCATTATGAATATGTTCATTTAAATCTGCAATCGGTTTAGAACTGATTTGTGCTTATGATGTGAAGTAGGGAATCAAGATTCACTTTTTTCCATGAGGATATTCAATTGATATAGCACTGTTTATTGAAAAGACCATCCATTCCACATTCCATAATAATTTTTCTATCATAGATCAAATGATCATATTTTTCTCTTTTATTTTCTCTTCCATTGTTCTCTTCATCGATCTTTGCACAAATACCTCACTATCATAATTTCTGCAGCTTTATATATAACAGTATGACAGCTCTTCCTATCTGGTAATGAAAGTTCTCCAGCTTTATTATTTTTCAAGATTGTCTTAACTTTTCTTTGGATTTTTAGTGAAATTTTAGAATCAATATGTCAATTACACACACAACCTTCTGGGATTTTGATTAGGATTTCATTGAATCTATGAATCAATTTGGGGAAAATCAACACCTTCACAATACTGACTCTTCCAGCCCATGAACATGGTCTTTCTACCATTTTAATATTTATTTAATTCTCTCAAGAATGTTTTGTAATTTTCAGTGTAGATGTTCTACACATTATTTGTTAGATTTATTTGTATTTGATAATGTTTTACTATCTTAAATCATATTGCTTTAAATTTTATTTTCTGTTGTTTGATGCTGGTACACAGAAATAAAATTGATTTTTGTATATTGGTCTATGTGCAGTGACTTTGCTAATTTCACATATTATTTCTCATACTCTGTAAATGATTTTCTTTTTTTTGAGATGGATTCTTGCTGTGTCACCCAGGCTGGAGTGCGGTGGCGTGATCTTGGCTCACTGCAACCTCTGCCTCCCAGGTTCAAGCGATTCTCCTGCCTCAGCCTCCTGAGTAGCTGGAACTACAGGCGCGTGCCACCACGCCCAGCTAATTTTTTGTATTTTTAGTGGAGATGGGGTTTCACTGTGTTAGCCAGGATGGTCTCAAACTCCTGACCTCGTGATCCACCCACCTTGGCCTTTTTACAGGCATGAGCCACCACGCCCGGCCTGTAAATAATTTTCAATGTTTTACATGCACAATCATGTTATTTGCACATTGTGATGGTATTATTTTTTCCTATACAATCTTAAGATTTTCGCTTCTTTTTTCTTTATTGCACTCGCTCAGTCTTCCAGTTCAATGTTAAATAGAAGTGGTGATGGCAGGACATCCTGGTGTCATTCTTGATCTCTAGGGGAAACACTTTCAATAAGTCACTCTTAAATATGATGACTAGTACAGGCTTTGATGATCATTCTTCACCGGAATAAGGTTTTGTTTTTGTTTTCCATGAACTGGTATCGAGTCTTATGAAATAACTGTATCTATTGAGATGATCATATGATTTCTGAGTATTTTTATGTGTAAAATATTCTGTTCACCATCTTGATATAAAGATAAGACATCTAACACTGTATAGTGACATGCGTAATACAGTTTGGGGCATGCCAGCTTTATTACCATTTAAAAATATATCTAAAATGTTTCAAAATCTCAGTTTTGATTAAATACATAACAAAGCATGTGTCTCTGTTTCATAGAAGCTTTGAACAGCTAAGTTCCAGTGCTGAGATTCCAGCTGAGATGTATATTATTCCTTTTTAGGGAAGCAGGCTGCCTTAGATCCATTCATACTGTTGAACCTTCTGCCAAACTCAACTGACAAGTATTACATTTACAATGGCTCATTGACATCTCCTCCCTGCACAGACACAGTTGACTGGATTGTTTTTAAAGATACAGTTAGCATCTCCGAAAGCCAGGTAATCTTAGAAATTCAAACAAATCCAGTAATTCAAAGCCATTTAAAAAACATTATGTTCTACCTTTGCTATAAAATATCCATTTTAAAGCATTTACCAATGCCTTTGAAGCAGATATGTTAAATTATTTGATCTTTTTTTCAGTTGGCTGTTTTTTGTGAAGTTCTTACAATGCAACAATCTGGTTATGTCATGCTGATGGACTACTTACAAAACAATTTTCGAGAGCAACAGTACAAGTTCTCTAGACAGGTGTTTTCCTCATATACTGGAAAGGAAGAGATTCATGAAGCAGGTATGTATTTAAATGTAATCTACAACTGTCATAGATGCAATGTTATAGGAGGTAATTTTGGTAAAATGACAAATATAGAGGACTTAGAGCTTTAGAAATGTTTTAATTATTAATTTTGTATCTTTAGGTAAGCTGTCTAATTTTCTGAATATCAGATACCACATCTATAAAATGGCAACTAAAAAATCTATTCTTCCCATAAGAATAGCCCCATTTTACAGATGAGAAAAAACTGAGATTTAATAAGGAAAATCATTTTTCCAGAATACACAGTAATAAGTAGCAAAGCAAAGTACACACCTCCAAGTTCACTTTCTGGTATTTGCTTGGACTAAGAGGTATGAGACAGGAATGAATAAGAGGCTGAGGTGTTCAGAGCTTGGGAGATCGTTTCTGGTTGGGATGATCACGAAACCTTCATGGGAGAACCGCCTTTGAACTGAGTCTTGACACAGTATTGGGGTTTTAAAGTGCTCATCTTTGTGTTGGCAGCCCCCAAGAAGGAGCCTAGCACCTAATCGGTACTGAAAATAAATGTACTGAGTTATTAGTGAATAAGAAGTGAATCTGCTTCCCAGTTTCCTTCTTTGGAGGAAAAGAAATTTGCTTTTGTTAGGTACAGCCAAGGGAAATGACACCAGAGGGGTGTCTCTGGAATGCCATCTGTTTTTGAAGCTGACACGGTAGTTAAAAGCATTTTTAAATGTCCAGAGAACACAATCAGATACATCTGCTGACTTGTCCTTTTCAGTTTTTACTGAGGTTGTCACTTGTTCATTAAAGAAGTTGTTGAAGTGACCTTTGCACTGGGGACTTCTAACCTTTCCAAGTAGATGGACCTCTTTGATATCAGTCCTGCAGTGAATTCAATGATTTTTTTTGCCATGTATAATATTAATTTAATAATCATCTGCTTTGGAAGATTAGGCATTAAAACAAGCTTTTATTGTTTTAATGTGATATTTCCAAGAATCATTTATCCTTTAACAAAAAATTAGAATTCAAGACAACAGTGATGAATAGCTATATTTACTGTGACACTAAATTTTAAATTAAATTGCCCTAAAGTGAGGAAATTTAATTATATTTCTATCAGTAGTACTAAATACTCTAGCATACTGTTCAGTAAATAATAGACAATCGATTAGAAAAAAGAAAGTGGATTTAACCATCCCCTCTTCTTAAATATAATAGACCAAATTACAAATTAAATAAATATGATTTTTTTTCACACAGTTTTATCAATTCTCTTTTATTAAAACCCTTCAGTGGCTCTGCATCACTTTGGAATAAAATTCAAACTGTTTGTTATTGCATGGTAGGCTCTGTGTAAGTTTACTAGTCTTAGTGCTTAAGCCTCCCCAACTAGCATCCTTCCCTTACACTGAACTCCAGGAAGTCCCCTGAAGATGGAAGACCACATTCTTCCAGGGTGCATTTATACATTTGGCTTCCCCATTGATGGCATGTTCCTCTCCACTGTCTTCATTTCCCTGCCTCCTCATTCTTCAAGACTCAAGTTGAGCATTGCATCCACTGGGAGGCCATCTCTGACTCTACTTCTGTCCCCCTAAGTCTGGCCCTGGCAATGGCCACAGGACTGCACACTCAAGGAGACACCATACCCATAGATGGTAAATGGTGCTCCTCTGGATGTTGTACAATGTGCTCAGCTTCTCCAGACTTCATAGCAGTTGCCGTATTATGGTAATTGTCTATTTACTTATTTGTCTCTGCCAGCAATCTCTGAGCCCCATAATGGAAGTAAATAAGTCTTTTATCTCTTTATCTCCGTGGCCAAACTGAAGTAAAGCTCTCATTCACTAAATATTCACTGCAGGGCTGAAAGATTCCATTGCCACATAATAAAAACACAGCAAGTTATACTTGATGGGTGCTTCCTGCACTGTTTAATGTGTAAGCCTGTATATAATTCTGATTTAATGTAGAACATTGCTTTCACAGTTAAGTGTTAAAGGCCCAAAGTAATAATCCATAATAACAAAAACAGTAATAGCTACTGTGTATTGTGTGACTCTACCAGGCATTGGAACCAGATGATATTTGACTTAAACCTCACATCACTCTTATGAAGTTGGCCTCATTGTCTTCATTTTACAGTTTGGGAAGCTGATATTAAATGGTTTGCCCAAGTTTACCGAACTAGAAAGGAATGGAGTCAGTATTTGAACCTAAGTCTCCCTGAATCTAAAGCTTTGCAAAGTTCTGTCCACCGTACTTTACATTTATACAGGAACATAATTTCTGCTTGCATAAAAAACTGATGACTTTAAAGACATGAAGCTTCAAAACAATAGTAATGGATTTTGAGTGTTTTGTTTATCTTAAGGTCAAATACAGAAACAACATTTTCTAAACTACTTGGTGTTCTGGGTTCTAGAAATATATGATAGGACCTATAAAGTAAGGAAAGTAATTTTCTTGAATGGAGCTTTTAGGAATCGATTTTATTCCCTTAGACCACATGTATATATTGTCACAGAATTTCACATCCCTGCTGCAACACTATTATGACTGCCATAGTAATAATAATTTATTTGTCACCTATTTGTCTGTGGTTTGGTTCCAAAATAAATGGTAAAACTAACTAGAAAAACAACATCTCAAAATAGACTCACTCATTTAAATTGAAGGGACTTATATATGCAATACTTAAGGAAAAACTAGAAAGCTTTACAATAAAAATGCACACTTACAGGCTGTTTTTTTTGTGTCCTTATCCTATATGTGCGCCTTCCCCAGCTTCCTCAGGAAAATCCAATCGCACCAACTACTTTGTTATGTTTGTATTTTTGACTAAATATTTGTGGAGTGATGGGGAGAGGTTACAAAACTCAGTATCTCATCAAAATATCTGCCTATAGCTTTAGACAATATTGCTTAGAAAGTATTATTCCCTTTTATTATATATCCTTAGGATAAATAAAAGTGCCCAAAAGACAATCCCAGTTTTTATTAGTGTTTTGTATCTTTATGGCCCTCAGTTTTTATTTTAAATTATGTTAGCAGAAACACATCTCTTCTGCAGTCTCCTTGCTGGGTCTTACAGTCTTTGCCTTCAGATTGTTTGACCCTGCTCTTTGATCAGTTCCCCTCACAGAGTCTCAGCTGCTACCCTCATCCCACCCAAGTCTTCACGTCTTCCTAAGGCAGAAAAATCAGCTTTGTCCCAGGTCCTTCAAACTTGCCTACCCGTGCTCATCCTAATGAGCTCAGCAATCAAAAAAGGCCCTTTTTGGTAGAATGATTTATTTTCTTTTGGGTGTATAGCCAGTAATGGGATTGCTCGGTCAAATGGTAGCTCCGTTTTAAGTTCTTTGAGAAATCTCCAGATTGCTTTCCACAATGGCTGGACTAATTTATATTCCCACCAACAGTGTATAAGCTTTCCCTTTTCTCTGCAGCCTCACTAGATGCAATGTTTGTTGGCTTTTTAATAATAGCCATTCTGAATGGTGTAAGATGGTATCTCACTGTGGTTTTGATTTGTATTTCTCCGATGATTAGTGATGGTGAGTATTTTTTCATATGTTTCTTAGCAGTTGTATGCCTTCTTCAAAGAAGTGACATGTGCACTTATATGTTCATTGCTGTGCTAGTCACAATAGCAAAGATATGGAATCAACCCATGTGCTCAGTGGTAGATTAAAAAAATGTAGTATATATACACCATGGAATACTACACAGTCATAAAAAATGAAATGATGTTTTTTTGCAGCAAGATGGATGGAGCTGGAGGTCATAATCCTAAGTGAACTAATGCAGGGACAGAAAACCAAGTACCTCATATTCTCACTTATAAGTGGGAGTTAAACATTAATCACACATAGACATAAACATGGGAACAGTAGACACTGTGGTCTACGAGAGAGTGGAGAGGTGGGTGAGTTAAAACGTCTACCTATCAAATATAATGCTCACTACCTGGGTGATGGGATTTGTACTCTAAACCTCAGCATCTTTTAGTATTCTCATGTAACAAACCTGCATATGTGCCCCTCCATCTAAAATAAAAGTTGAAGTAAAAATAAACAAATACGGCCAGGCGTGGTGGCTCACGCCTGTAATCCCAGCACTCTGGGAGGCCAAGGTGGGTGGATCACAAGGTCAGGAGATCAAGACCATCCTAGCTAACACGGTGAAACCCCATCTTTACTAAAAATATAAAAAATTAGCCAGGCATGGTGGCAGACGCTTGTAGTCCCAGCTACTCAGGAGGGTGAGGCAGGAGAATGGTGTGAACTCAGGAGGCGGAGCTTGCAATGAGTCGAGATCATGCCACTGCACTCCAGCCTGGGCAACAGAGCGAGACCCCGTCTCAAAAAATAAATAAATACATAAATACATAAATATTTTTTAAAAGGGGCCCTTCATTTGCCAAAACATATACCCTTCTAGGGGGGATCAGAGATGATACAGAACTTTTTTTCTAGTTAGATAGACTAATATGCACATTTATGATTTTAAAGTTTCTATCATTGTCAAAATATATCATTTTGAGACAGCAATGAAATAGAAAAGTCAGGTAATGTTAGTTGGATGAGTCTCATCCACACAGTTACATATTCAGTCAATTCTTTTTTTGCATTTAATACGAACCACTGTCAAATACTTAATATGCCCCTATGTAGTATAGGGCCTTCCTGATTACCCAAAACTGAATGTAATTTCTCTTTCTTCTGAACCATCATCATCCCTGACCTGCAGTTGTGGCACTTTGCCTTTCTTGCCTTGCTTCAGGGGTGTTTATGTGCATGCCTTAGTTCCTTAGTAGATCCCTGTCTGATTGATCTCAGTATTATTACCTGTAACATCTGATAAAGTACCTGGCAGGTAGTAAGAGCTCTCTGATTCCTTGATGAATGGTGAATAAGTGAATGAATTAAAACATTGGCAAAAGCTTACTCATGTCTAACCCTCTGGGGTTAAAAAGAGCATCTGTGTTATTGGCAACAAACACAGAAGGAATGACTGGCTTTAGATTTCCAGACAGGTTGGAGCCAAGTTCTTCTTGCTGAACATCCTTTAAATAATTAAAAATTTGCAAAGCCTTCAGAAGAATACAGTACAGTAGGATTAGCATGTGTGTACAATTCATGTTCAAAATTAAAGATCATTCCAGGAAAAGAAAGATTCTAATTTTAAAAAGATAGTATCAGTATTGTGATAGAATTGTTAAGAAATAGTTTCCTCTGTCACTGAAAAAAATAGCTAAATAATTTACATTCTTCATTTTGACTCTGTTAATCCTCTGTAAAATTATTGTACTTAACAATAATGAACACCTAGCATATCAAGATTTATTATGTAATAATTTTTATAGATGCCCATTGTATAACAGTCTGCATTTACTGAAATCATTATAAAGAAGTGAGCTACTTGCTTTTATTTTTGCAGTTAAAAAAGAGGAGAAATGAATCTGATTAGACTCACAGAAATTAGTTGTTTCTTTCTTCACAAACTAGGACTTGGTTTTTCCATCTCGAGTCTTTACACTCAATGAGCATTTATTATCATTTGTCCTGTGCATAGAAATACTGTGTTCTTATGAAAGTTTTTTTTTTTTTTTTTTTGAGTTGGAGTTTTGCTCTTGTTGCCCAGGCTGGAGTGCGATGGCACGATCTCGGCTCACCGCAACCTCCGCCTCCTGGGTTCGAGTGATTCTCCTGCCTCAGCCTCCCGAGTAGCTGGGATTACAGGCATGCACCTCCACACCCAGCTAATTTTGTATTTTTAGTAGTGACGGAGTTTCGCCATGTTAGTCAGGCTGGTCTCGAACTCCGGACCTCAGGTGATCTGCCCACCTCGGCCTCCCAAAGTGCTGGGACTACAGGCGTGAGCCACCACACTCTGCCGAAAGTTTTTTTCTTAATGGATATACTATCTCCTTTGGAACTGAATTTGAGAGTAAGAATTGAGGATTGTATTTATATTCAGTTTTGATCTTTATTAAATTCAATCTGAAAATTTTTATTACATGAACTTATAAAACGTAGAAAATATAGATAAGCACACAGAAGAAAATAAAAATACCCTGTATTTACATACCCAGAGATAACTATTATGAAGATTTTGGTAAATATCCATCCAGATCTTTCTATGAAATTTTTAAAGAATGTTATTATGTTTCACAAAAAAATGAGACTATACCATGTCTGTTTACTGATTTTTTTACTTCATATTATACCTTTAATACATCATTCTTAATTTTTATGTCGTATCCCATCATATAGTTATAACTGTATATTAAACCTTAACCAGTTCTGCAATTTTGGACCTTCATTTCATATATTTTTTGCCATTATAAATATCTAACATCCTCATTTTGACCAAGAGGAGAAGTAAAAGCTAGCATAAAAATTGTCAAAATCTTGCTCTCAATAAATGCATTGTAGGAAAATGTATTTTTAGAAATACATTATAAATAATCACAAAAACCATGTGAGATTTATATATTCATATAAACTCTGTAAGGTTGGAGACTAGGCCTTATTCATTTTTTGCATTCACAGCAGGCGCTCAATAGATTATTTGTGAATTAATGCATATTTTATCAGAACTTCAAACCTCTGTATTTCCATTTGTATGAAGCGTGCCATTTATTAGGAAGGCATTTCTTTTTGGCATCATGGAATGGACACTGGCTCTTCTAAGGATCACAGAATTTAATAGACCCATCTGATCTCGAAAGAGTTAGTGAAAACTGTCTTTTTTTTTTTTTTTTTTTTTTTTTGACAGAGTCTCTCTTTGTCACCCAGGCTTGAGCACAGTGGCTCGATCTCTGCTTACTGCAGCCTCTACCTCCTGGGTTCAGGCAATTCTCCTGCCTCAGCCTCCCTAGTAGCTGGACTACAGGCGCGTGCTACCACACCCGACTAATTTTTGTATTTTTAGCAGAGACGGAGTTTTACCATGTTGGCCAGACTGGTCTCAAAATCCTGACCTCAGGTGATCCACCTGCCTCCACCTCCCAAAGTGCTGAGATTACAGGCATGAGCCATTGTGCTCTGCCAATAAAAACTGTTGTTTGTTTGTTTGTTTTTTAAATAATGAGTACTATGTGTGAATAACAGTACAAACATAGCAAAAGTATGAAGTAGATTAAGTTCAACTGTATCCATGCCTTCCAGGCATCAGATGCTTTCATGCTGCCTTCTTATCACCTTACAAGGTTTTTCTGCTAAGAAGCAGGGACCTGCTAAAGCACAGGGGGGGAAAACAGACTTTAAAGTTCAGTAGACTTGATTTTAATCTCCAGCACCAATCCTTATTAGTGGTATAAAAATTGTCAACTTACTTAACCTCCCCTAGCCTCAGTTTCTTCACCTATAGAATGGAAAAGTTAAAAATGGTTACCCTGGCCGGGTGCGGTGGCTCACGCTTGTAATCCCAGCACTTTGGGAGGCCGAGGCGGGCGGATCACGAGGTCAGGAGATTGAGACCACGTTGAAACCCCGTCTCTACTAAAAAAATACAAAAAAATTAGCCGGGCGTGGTGGCGGGCGCCTGTCGTCCCAGCTACTCGGAGAGGCTGAGGCAGGAGAATGGCGTGAACCCGGGAGGTGGAGCTTGCAGTGAACCGAGATCGCACCACTGCACTCCAGCCTGGGTGACAGAGCGAGACTCCGTCTCAAAAAAAAAAAAGGTCACCCTATAGGGTTGTGGTGAGGTTTAAATGACCTAAAATTTGCAAAGCAGTACAGTCCCTTGAATATAATGTGCTACTGACTCATAACTAGTATCATTGTCATGTGTATATATGTACAAAGAGCCAAGATATCACAATGAGTATGGTATACTATTCAAGTTTTTCATGTTTAAGGTATTTTTAAATAATTGTTGAATAGAATTATGGATGCACTTCGAATCTCATTTGCTAGCACTGTAATATATTTAATACAAACTTAAAAAAACCAAAACAATAAAAGATAAAATAGTTGTCAAGGCAGAGTAGCATAAAGGGAGTGTCTTTGTAGCATAATATTTTGACCTATGAGAAATTTTGTACAATTTCCTGAAAAACGTCATGATGAATTATACATTAGTAGACTTACGTTCTTGAAGGTCAGTGGGTTGTTACTAGCGTTTGTTAAGGTCACATGTATGTAAACACTGTACTGCAACTATATTTTAAAAAGTGAAATGAATATTTACTTCTTGGAAGATTATATATTACAAATTGAACTGTTGATGAAGTCACTCTGGGTCCCTAAAGACTGAGTGAAAGAGGTAGAATTAGAAAGACTTCTTTTGGCTATTAATCTAAAGTGAATACGTAATCATTCAGAAGTACAAAACAGAGATACATGTTTTCCAATTACATTCAGCATTTGTGTCAATGTTTACATTAGTTGTATTAGGATCTGCTACTGCCCGAGAAGAAGTCACAACCTCGTTGGTTACCTTCTGGGTCTGTAAGTCATTCAGCTTTTCTCTCAGTAATCATTGTCTTACTACTTTTAAGAATGAGGCTGATAAACTTCAAATAGGGAAGTGGTAGACTTATTAGCATGTATTTACGAAGCACTTTTGGCATGAGCTGTGTTATACTGTACAGAACTTCAAATTAGTGGGAAATAACTGAGTGAGTCCTTGTATAGTCTTGGGTAATTATGACATTTTCTCTGCCACTCCCTAAGAATCACCTCCCTGCCATTTCATATCAATCCACATTTTACTCATAATACCTGAAGCTAAGACTGCGCCTTCTCCCTCAGGGCAGATTGTGCTTCTTCCAAGGCAGGCTAGAGAGCAACAGAAGTGGAAGGAATCTCCTATCTCCCCTTGGTCATCTGCATCAACTTTCTTGATTAACAAAGATTTGTCACAGCCAAGGAATGCATTTGCATTTCTCTGTCTCTGTTTTTTTCTTTTTTTCTTCATCACTCAGTGCTTTGCTTATTAATATTTTGGCACTGGTTCCACAGATCACCTTCATTTAAGTAATGAGAGGATGAATGATAAAGCATAGGACTTTGTGTCAGCTAAAAGTTTAAGAAGCTTATACCATTTTTAGTAGGAAATGTGTATAAATTTGAAAAGAATTACCCAATTTGGCCTAAATGGCAGAATTTTTCACAAGTTTTTTATACATTCCTCTATCAATGGAGTGCAGAATTTAGAATCTAAAACCACTTGTTACATCTGAGAGCTTACCAAATCTAAGTCTTTGAAAGCTATCACGGGAATGAGCATCCTAAAGCCTGAGACACTATCTTCTTCTGTATGTCTAGAGTGCCTAGAACCAAGCAGATGAGAGTGGAATACTAAAAATAAGTTTTTAAAGCAAGAACAAGTATAGCTCCCTGATAAAGGAGACTACATTCTCATTCTTTATAGTGAGGATTCTTTGCTCACTGTTCATGTATGGTACAGTGCCATTTACTTGTACTCTACGTGACTTGACATGGGCCCCAGATTCACAGCCAGAAGCCTGCACTAACCAGTAATTAGGTTCTCCTTCTTAGCCAGTGTCCCCTGAAGAATCAGTAACTATGACCCAGATCATACGTAGATGTGGAAAGGAATCAGTGTGTGAGATGTAATCCTGAGGGAGGGAATGAAGCTTCAACAGTTTCGAACTCCTCATGATCAGGAAAATTATATTTTTGTTACTATTTTACTCTATAGCAGCTTGTATTTGATGTCTGAGTACATATTGATCTGGAAAAATCTTATTGATTTTCAATCCAGAAAATGTACTTTACAGAGTACGTATGCTTCTAATAAGATAATTGGGCTGGCCGGGCGCAGTGGCTCATGCCTATAATCCCAGCACTTTGGGAGGCCAAGGCGGGAGGATCACGAGGTCAGGAGATTGAGACCATCCTGGCTAACAGGGTGAAACCCCGTCTCTACTAAAACAAAAAAAAAAAATTAGCCAGGCAAGGTGGCAGGTGCCTGTAATCCCAGCTACTCGGGAGGCTGAGGCAGGAGAATGGCGTGAACCCAGGAGGCAGAGCTTGCAGTGAGCCAAGATTGTGCCACTGCACTGCAGCCTGGATGACAGAGCAAGACGCTGTCTCAAAAAAAAAAAAAAAAAAAAAAAAAAGATAATTGGGCTGATTTCAATATGCAAAACCTGGAAAATTTAGTGTCTATTAATCACTTCTTCTATGGTCATTCCATGGTTTGAGCGCCAAATAGTGTATATGGAATTAACTAAATTCTTATTTAAAAGATTCAGCTCTGTCTTATAGAAAGGAAATCCTTTGGCAAGATCATAAACTACATATAGAAATATAGGCTTTTCTGTTAATAACATTCTAAAGTATGTATGTTTTTGTCACCATAAGATCCTGTGTCTCCACATCTACAAGAAAAGATTTACCTGAAGCTTGATAGCATACAACTATATTGTTGATTATCAATAAACACAAGTATTTAAAAAATAAATTTCTAATTAAAATATAAACTCAAACTATTAAACAAATAGCTAACAAACTCTTACAGATTTACAAGGAGGAGAACAAAGAAGTGAAAACCTATGGGCAAGAAAATATAACTTTCTTTTTGGAGCTCTATTTTATATTAATGTCGATTCATAAATTTTGACACATCTACTGATTGCTACTATTAAGGCGAGACAAACATAGACATCCAACTAAAGTCGTTTCTGCTACTTAGGCAGTAGTCCTTTGGATATTTTGCAACGAATCCTTTTATTTTTTTCTCAAGAGATTGTTATGCTTTGTATGTATGCACAAAATTAATGCATTTCAAAACAGTTTCATCTTGAAGAGTATAGTTCACTTTAAATCATTCTCATTCTGTAAAACGTGGGATTGATTTTTGGAGGACGAAATCTACAAATGATATTGTCCAGAATCACTTCCAACTTTTCTAAAAGTGAACTTGGGATTCGTTAGAAGCAAGAACGAGCTTGTTGCTCCATTGATAGAAACGTGAATAGCTCACTTGAGACTATTTGAAGGTCTTCTGCCATCTGGTGGACATCAGTAGAAGTCTCACTCAGTAGAGTAACATGCAGTATACACCTAAATTAAAATACATTTTCTTATTCTGAATTCATGTTTTTTGATAATGAAATAATTTTTCTTTTATTTCTAAAGGAACACCCCAACCTAAGCCCTCCCTAAACAAAAAATAACATCAAAGGTTTGCAGTGAAAAATAATTTCTAACTGATATAAAGCTATACATGTATTTATTTGTAAAAGGTATATATATATATATTCATATTTTCTAAATCACTCCTGTACCACTGCTAGCATACTGTACATATGCTATACCATTGCTAGCATATTGTACATATGCTAAAACTGTGACGACTATTATATGTAATATTTGTTGCCATTTGTAAGACCAATTGTTAGTTGTGGGTGCCCTCCTGTGTTCATGAGGTGAACTGCAAACTAGCAGAGACAAGTCATTTTGGTCACAATCGGCGGCAGTTGTTAACATATTTTTGAGTACTTGTTGTTGTATCAGTGATGACTGATTTACCTAAGTCTACTGCATGCTCGCATTGAGTGGCTTTGTAACTTCAGGTATCACCTGAAACAAGTGAGTATATTAATTAATATTCAGCCTGAGAGATCTTTCTCTCCCTCTGCTTTGCAAATCTGTCTAGCCTGTGAGGAGATTATATTTATTACTCTGCTTCATTAGTAAAATATCATAAAATGTTATAGTTTTTCTTCTCCAAATTAGTCCAAACTATCACGTTATAAATGCATTTTGGAAAGTACCAGGGCACTCTCTGATGGGACTAAATTTGGGGCATGATTACCAGCATGGGCCTGAATTCATTTTAAGAAGTCTCTGAATGATTTTTCATAATACTATTTTTTCAGATGAGACAAACAAGTCTCTTAATTCCCTAAAATTATTTTCTTAATTTACTTATGATAACAAAATGGGATTTTTGTCAGCACGTCTGAAAAATACTGAAATGGCCATTTTAGGTTTTCTTTGGTTTTCTTTGGTTGGGAATTTTAAATTAGTTCAAGGATTCTCTAATAACAAAATGTCCCAATAATAAGTCTTTCATGATTGAAATTATCCTCATCCTGAACTGAATATATTTTCAGGTATCAAACAAGAGAAATTAAGTCACCATGAGCTTGCAGATATTCTTTGTTCATTTATTTCTAAAAATGAATCTGTATGCCAAATATATTCAAAACAATGTTCTAGGCAATATAGAACTACAGAGCTATGGTTCTTATGTTTATAACCCACTAGAGGAGTCAAGATTCATTCAGGAAAAATATAACACAAAAGTATGCAAATAATGCAGTAATAATGATAAAATAGGCGATTGACAATGACAGAGATCACTTCAGTAGAGATTAATGTGCGTAATGAAGGAGGTAGCATTTGACCAAGACCTTTCCAGAATGGAAAGCTAGGATTTGAACAGATAGAGTTAAGAGGGGAGGAAAGGGAAATTTTAGATATACGAAATGGAATAAGCAATAGCTCCACAGTGAGAAAGTGTAACTTTTTACTTTATATTGAAATAAAACACAATAAAATGTTTATAGAATATGTTTTATTTATTCAAGTCCTCAAGGCTAAGTTCTATCAACAACTGTACTTTTTTTCTCTCTGAAGTTTGTAGTTCAGAACCAGAAAATGTTCAGGCTGACCCAGAGAATTATACCAGCCTTCTTGTTACATGGGAAAGACCTCGAGTCGTTTATGATACCATGATTGAGAAGTTTGCAGTTTTGTACCAGCAGTTGGACGGAGAGGACCAAACCAAGCATGAATTTTTGACAGATGGCTATCAAGACTTGGTAACTATATGATCAGTTGTTTTACATGTGGTAACATTATAATTTAATTTCCAAGGTAAGAACTTACAAATGGTTATATATTATTTTCCTCCATTACTTTTAGATTTTGTGTGAAGGTGGGGTGGGCTGAGTATTTTTAAATTAAAAAAAAATTAAAATTAGAAGCTATACTAAATTATCTCAAAAGTTACATTTAATTAAATGGATATCATAACTTTGCCAACAATAACATTATAGAGTAGATATATATGACTTATGAACTGGAGATCATTCAGTGTGGCCTTTCATAAGATTTCAGCTGTAGAACAGGGCCAGCATCTCAGTGCCCTGGTACATTTTATATTGTGTCTTCCATTACGCTATATCAGCACAGGAAAAGTAGAGTAGGGGACATACAAGTCCTCTTTGTTGCACCAAAAAATTTTCAGATAACAGCTGGGAAGTCATGATTGCGTCAGAACTTTGGGGATGTAAGACAAAATTTCTTACAAAAAGATCCACCCCTGCCTCCCTCCACCAGCGCTTGCAAATAAAGTACAGATTCCTTTTGTGGCCTGAGCATGTCAGTATTAAACTTTGCTCTGGTAGGGAAGTGTTGGCCATAGATTAGGGTGTAGTTGACAAACCTTCATCTGGATGTAGGTCCAGAAAGTCCCCACTGCAGGTTAAAGGACACTGGACTCTGCACTCAGGCACCTAGCGTCCTGCAAGTCCTGGGAACCTGCATTTAAATAAAAACTCACTGTTAATTATGTTTCATATCATGTGGACAAAATGGATAAAATTTTAGTAACCTTTTAATTCAGTTGCCTAGAATATGGAGACACAATGATCTGGGAAAATTGTGAAATAAATAGTAATAAATATGTTTATTTCATAATTATGTGAAGAAGATAATTCTATTACTGTTCTTGCATATATAGTTAAGAAAAAGATAACTTAGTTGTTCACTTTTTTACATTGCTCTTTATTTGCAAATGCTCCTCATTTATTTGTCTAAAATATTAATTTTTAGGTTGTGGTACTCATTTATGAATTTGATGCTTTCTGGCTAAAAATGAAACTTCCTAAAACTAAATCTGATTTTTAAAAAGAAAAAAAAAAAAACCTAGTTTTCCAGTTCTTCATAATTCACAAACACCACAAGTTTAACTAGGCAACATTGCATAAACTTTCCCTTAGGTTAACAAAATAGAAGTATTTTCCATGGACCAGGGAGAAAAAGTTTTCTAGGAAAGATACCTAGTGTGTTGGTAGTCCTATGAGAATAACATTTGTATAATTACTAACATCTTTCTTTTAGGGTGCTATTCTCAATAATTTGCTACCCAATATGAGTTATGTTCTTCAAATAGTAGCCATATGCACTAATGGCTTATATGGAAAATACAGCGACCAACTGATTGTCGACATGCCTACTGAAAATCCTGGTAAGTGCCCCCAGGTACATCTATATATTAATTCAATAAATGAGGTTAGTTTAATTACTGTATGCATTGATGCTTTCTCTCTAACTTTATATTATTTTGGCCAAAAGGCAAAGTGATTTTCTCTTAAGTCTGGATTGCCAGGTAATTTTTTGGGGCGTGGGACCCATTTCTCATTCAGCAGGTCTGGTGCCAGACAATAAGTAAATTTATCCTTAATATTGGAGTTTACCATTTGTTAAGTAAGAGCGACTAAACATATTTATGATATTGTAATGATCATTAAATGAAAATTGCTATGTAAATGTTGAGACTGTTATTTTGGATAATTAAGAATTGGTTTAATTTGTATTTATTTCCTTTTTTCAGCCCCCAAAGCATTACGTAGTGAGTATATACATGATCCTAAGACCATGTGAGGTACTTTCAAATATCTATACAAAGCATCTCAAGAGTTTTTCTTAGATCTATTTTTCTACTTTTTATAGTTTGTTTATGGGGAGTGGGGTGTTTTCCTCTTGGTTGATTGATTGCCCTTACTCTTTCTCAAAAACAAGACAAACAAAAGTTGTTTCTACTTGTGTTTTATTTGCATGCACCTTCTCTCTAAATATATGGGAAAATCTTTTGATCTTAGAGCATATGCAATAACTGAATCAAATGCTGACCATCATAATTTGACAATTTACAAGTTTACATAATTAAGTTAGTTTCCCTCTTGTTAGCATAAGCAATTTTAAATAATAGAATAGACATGTATATATGTATATATACATATGTATAATCACATACATCTGCATACATATATATGTAAATATATATATTCTTTGGTCATCCATATTAGGAGGCTACTCATTGAAACTTTTACAAATTTTAATGTAAGTGAATGGTTACAAATTATACTAATTATAGCCTATTTCAGTTTTACCTATGGCAGGAAAACTGATGTGCACGGTTTGCATTGTTGTCTAAATGCTGTAGCAGGGACTTTAATCCAACATGAGTTTAAATAAAGTACTTGCTCATTGCTCACCTTACTCTATCTGTTCTTACTAGTTGACTTTTTAAGTTAAAGACTATATATGAGAGCATCAGATATTATAGTATGCATCATTCCAAACTACAGGCTACAAAACTTGCCAAGGTATCTCCCAACTTGATATTAACAACTAATGAATATTACTACTACCATGATGGCAATATCATTATTTAATATTTCTTATGACCTGCCTCATGGCCTGGGTATTACCATCTTTCTTATTGACTTTATTTAGCATTGTTTTTCAAAATCAGGTTATTTTTTAATGGAATGTGAGCTCTAAGTCTTGTAGAAAGGTGAGTATCAAAGTAACTGACCATGATTTTAACTATGCCGTATCACACTACACCATTGCATGGCAACCCTCACCAAAGTTCCTCATAATGAGCTACCCAGAAAAATGACACCTTTAGCCATACAACATTTATCATGTTGGCCAACACCATATATGAATTGATTGAAATACAGCACATAAAAAAATCTCTTCTACCTTTATTTATGCATTTTGAGTATGAAGTATGTTGAACACATTCACTTAATTTTGTTACCTTGGTTTAATTATGCTATTCTAATTTCATACCTAAAACAATTTCTCAGGAGTTTGCAAAAAATTACTACTTTTACCCATTTATTTTTACACTGTTTCCTATTTTCTTCGCTATGTCAAAGATTTAAACCTTCTGAATTTTTTTTGTGCTTTTTTATTTTGGAGAAACTTATTGCATATGAAAGAAACAGATTAAATATGTATTTTCTCCATAAGTGATTTCTGACTGATCCTGTTAGACTGACTCTATATTGGCACAAAGTATAATATTCTTCTATCATTTGTTGTATTTTCACATTTGTACTGAATAATAAATATTATTAAAACTTTAAATTTCTATTTATTTAAAGGACCAGGACACTATTGAACATTGTAATAATGAGATGCTTGTTTGGATACACCATTAAATCTCCATGGATGCCTCAGTCTCTTAAGGCATTTTGTATAGTAATGATGTGTTAGTAAAAGATGGTATTTGATTGGATGTTTTGATATGCTATGCCTCTTAAAAGCTAAGGGTTACAAACTTAGGTAGATTATTCCCTATTATTTCTACCAAAAATTCCTGCATCAAAAGCCTGTTCCTCCAAAGTTTGAGATTATCCTATTTTTTATAAAGAAAATATTGGTTCTCTTAGGAGTTATTCTTTCTGATCTGAAAGGCTGCAATGGCATGTTTATCCACATATTTACAATTTAGTAATGAAGTTACATTGTCTTAAATATTGTTTCTTTGGTAAATGTATCCCAATGAAAGTCTTGAAAGTAATACTATCTTGTGGCTTGGTAAAACAGATTTGGTGCCTACAAGATTTGTGAATTTTATTATTTGTGTGACTAATATAGATGTAAGTGGCTTTTGAGTTTGCTGCTTATTTCATGGTTTTTATTAATACCACTTCATTCTGTTAGTCATGTTATTTTATTAGCTTGGTAACTGTAATGTAGCCTATTTAATAATTCTATTGTTATTTAGGATAAACTGTTTACTAAATATTGTATTGTTTATTGCTTTTGTTAAAAAGAAATGAAAAGATAATTTATAATTGCTGTCATTCTTTGATAGATTTCATATATATATATATATATATATATATATATATATATATATATATATATTTGAGGTGGAGTCTCGCTGTGTCACCCAGGCTGGAATGCAGTGGTGCAATCTTGGCCTGCTGCACCCTCCGCCTCCCGGGTTCAAGCGATTCTCCTGCCTCAGCCTCCTGAGTAGTTGAGATTACAGGCATGCACCGCCACACCCAGCTAATTTTGTATTTTTAGTAGAGACGGGGTTTCACCATGTGGGCCAGGCTGGTCTCGAACTCCTGACCTTGTGATCCACCCTCCTCGGCCTCCCAAAATGCTGGGATTACAGGCGTAAGCCACCGCGCCTGGCCAGATTTCAAATATTTAAATCAATTTCCCTGAAGAACAACTCAGTCTTCTAAATAGTGCCTTTAACTTCCTAAATGTGATAAAACTATGCATTTAAATTAATAATTTGCTTACATTATTCTTTGTACCTTTTAATTACACTTGTGTACAAAAGTATCACCATAAACTAATGCTCATTAAGTATTTATTTCAAATTGTCGTTTAAAAAAATGTGTAAGTTTGCATTCAGAAATTAATTTAAATTTATCAAGGAACCTTTTTAATGTTAAAAAGGAATGTATATTCTTTTAAAAGACTTCTTAATTATATTTATGAATAAATAGTTTCATAAATATGTTTATCTTATTGTTACTAAGATAATTATGTTTATTTCTCATATAGAAGATAAAGCTAATTAACATACAGCTATAGAGGGATTATTTAAGTACATGTTTTAGGGCCTTGATAATTATAAGTGTTAAATTTAAATGCATGATGAATTAAATCAACAGTTTTCTTGTTACTGTGTGCTTTCAGTTGTATAACAATTGTCTTGTTAAGTCACCATACATCTGTCCTTACTCTACCTGTACCATCCTTCCTATTAGTGTTATTACATTATTATATGCAGAATTATAGTTTGAAGCAGTTGCAGTCTACATTGCTTTTATTTCGTGCACTGTGAAACTTGGCTTATCTTCAAACAATTAAATAAGCCTTGCTTGCTCACCTACATCAGTGTTGCTTTTTTGTGTTATAGAAAATTAATGTGTTCCTAATGTGTTTTTTTTAAATCTAACATTACATGTGTCCCAAAACAAAACCAGAATGAGTCAACAGTTTTTGTTCAGTTATTACAAAAATGTGAATTTTAAGTGTTCACTCATAACAAAAGTCCTGATAGTTCACTATCAGACTTTTTTCTAGCCTTTATGGAGCCTATTTGGATGAAGGGAGATGATTCTATAAACCAGTATAATTTTTGAAATATTTAACATATCAGTAGTGCCTGACTCAAACCAGTGGTTACTAAAGTATCAGTTATTACTTGTGAGAAAGCAGCAGGTTTAGGGGTACCCAATATGAGAGCTTGCGCCCATGAGCAGAGCTAAACTTTGAGTTCAGGTTGTTGAATTCACAGATCCAGAATTATGGCTTCAAAATCTTTAGGAAGATAGAAACAATCTTCCAAATTATTTTATTTCAAAATTGTTATGAAGAGACTCAGCAAAAGACTTCTGGATTCTAAGAAATAGAGGTATTGAAGTATTCCTGGGAATTTCAGTCTGTTCAAATGATCTCAGTCCAGTTGGAAACCAGAATAAAGAGCCTTCAAGGTGGGTTTATACGCAGCAATATGAATGTGCCAACACTTGGGGGTGCTCACCCATGAGAGTGCCAAGGAGACCTGCCTAGGCCCACACATGTTGCCCCAGAGCTAAGGAGGCCCAAAGAAAAAGTCTTGCTTTTACTACAGTAAACAGCAATCCAATTCTAGTATAAGTCATTAATATTCTTTAGGGGATGTGATTGGATTAAAACCCTGTATTGTAATTTACTAGAATGGAAACCATAATCCCTATAGTTAGTTGATGCTCTGGTAAAATGATAAAAATAAGTCAAATGCAATACTTTTGCAATTCATTGCAAAATATTGAAGAAAAGGAGAATAAATCCTCAATGTGATAGTTATACATACATACACTTCCCCAACCATTATTACGATTAAATAAGAAAATTATATTTGCCCATTAAAAGTATGAAGTTAGGTAGAGTTAGACCATTTTTAAAAAATTTTAAACACCTTCTTAAGCATGTTGAAACAAATGGAAAATAGTTGATATTTTTTCCATATCCGCTTAGCAGAGGAAAAACCTACAGTTTGTGTACCACTAACAAGTATTTGATTATGATTTGCCATTATGAGCATTAAATATTTCAACAGTCTATGAAAAAGAGTGGCTACACTTCAAATTATTTTCAATAAAACTAAGTATTGTCTAATGGGCTTAATCTGAAGATTTTTTACATGCATGAACTTTAGTCATAGCTTTTAGAAAGTCATATGAAAGGTCATTTGTCACAGTTTAGTTGCATCTCATTTTTAAATTCACATGTATTAATTTGCATGGCGATTACAAAGACACAAGTGTTTGAGATAATTGAAATCACTTTAATTTGGAAACATAAAGAGTAAAGAGCATGAAGAACAGATGGTGACGAAAGGATTTCATAGGAAGAAAAATAGAAGAAAGAGACCACTAATGATTGAAATAAAATTTCCAAAGTCCTTCATGGTTAGTTTTAACAAGAAAAAAAGTGAGAATTAAAAGTAAGATTGTGATTGTTTCTAGTGAGTACTTTCCTTTTTAAATTACAGCAGTTGTTTAGAGTAAGTAATTTTGAAACAGCTAAGTTGTCAAGAGTATGAACTTTATCTGAATCTTCTTGGGAGCTAGGCATGCTTAACAGATTTTACATGAATTCTCATTTTATGGTTTTCAATATATTAATACCCAGGAGTCTTGATAAAAATAAAGTCAAGAAACTTTGTATTGGAAAACAGACCTGGGTATAATAAACATTTAATGTTGGTTCAGTTATACCTTGAAATTTCTATAGAGTATACATTTCCTTTGAGGACATAAAACATAGAACATAAGCAGCATTAGGATAGTGCAGAGCGTAAATTTTGGCGATAGCCTGAGATTCCATAAAGGCGTGGGAGTTTGAAGAACATCATTATAATAATGCTCAAACCTCACAGTTACTTTGTCTACCATCTTCCTAATGACCCAGGCAGCTCAGACCAAGACTAAAGAAAAATTCTCCTCTGGCCGCTCAGTAACGTGGTAAAGTGACTAGATTCCTTCTTAGGCGAGAAAGAACCAGCTTAGTCTTTCCTGACATTCCCTGACAGGTCCTGTTTTAGAACTGAGATATTCGTATGTCGATTCTGATTTGTTAGGACAAGCAGACTTGAATGATCCTGGTCATCAGATTCTTTAAGTAGACGGCATTAGCTGAGTTTCCCTGGGGAGAATGCACAAGATTCACTCTGTTAGTTCTTCTTACTGACCGTAAGGCTGGAACCTGCTGGAAAACACTCTTCATTTTACCTGGTGCAGCACCATGTATAGAAATAGGTATGAGGCCAGATTTGAGGAGTGAAGATAATTATTTGTCCCTCAGTCAAAATAGAAACTTAAGGAAGAGGTAGCTGAATAAGAAAATAAATTCTAGCAATTCTCCAGAAAATCCCTGGCATTTCCCCAACCATGTTTTCATCAGCCCTGCTAAGGATGAAATAACTCTGTACTGATGAAAAATTATTTGCGTTTCTTTACACTCAGTTTTATCGGTTTCACTGACCTCCTCTCTATTCTTAGCTTCAATCAGACTTAGGGGCAGGGAGAATGAGGATGGGAGTGGAGTGGTAGGTAGAGATCAAGGTTTGGGTAGAGTTACATATAAGCTCATATAGTGTTGTGTTGTAGTGTTCAGTAATGTTGAAAACTAAAATTTGGAATTTTTATTGTGAGAAAGTCTGTATTTTCAAAGCTGACATTAACTTTTTTATTCTTTTTAATTTTTCTCTTTCACCCAAAGGTAAATCCACAAAGGCTGAAATAGTTGAATAAAA
The DNA here is from genome assembly GCF_006542625.1 of Nomascus leucogenys. Taxonomy (NCBI): domain Eukaryota; kingdom Metazoa; phylum Chordata; class Mammalia; order Primates; family Hylobatidae; genus Nomascus; species Nomascus leucogenys. The sequence continues at coordinate 71,172,344 of NC_044393.1, forward strand.
ACTTTAATTTTGTTTTTAATTTTGTAGAACTTGATCTTTTCCCTGAATTAATTGGAACTGAAGAAATAATCAAGGTATCATAGCCGTTTTTATATTCAAATGTTTTAATATTAAGTGGTCTATTTTGAATTGTTGCTTAGGTGTTAGGTATTGCCACATGAATAAAAGTTGTGTGTATGATTCATTGTTTGTGGGGTTAGTTGCTAAGCTTTATAGATAGTCACATAATTTATATACATGATTCTCTTATGAAGAAGTTGAAAGATGTTTTGATTGGTATAGTACTAAAAAACAAGAAATATAAATGGTGATGAAGAAAAAACAATGAACTTTAAAAATAATTATAGCTATGCACTACAGCTATAAACTGGAATTTTTTTAGTCTCCAAATTTTTCTGAAAAACTAAAATTATATTTAACCAGTTCTTAACATTCTACAGTTTATATATAAATAACCAATGATTGATAGATTAACGATAAATATGGCCCAAAATATAAATTGTATATATATTTTTTTGCCCATTTAAATTGTTTGTTATTTAGCTGATAAATATTCATCTACTCGAAGAACATCGTGCTAACAACAGACACCTATACTACGAGTAGTCTACACTTTTTATAGATAAAATTTATAGGTATTTGAGACTATTAATTTTAACATTATTTTATTTTTTTAAATAGAAAATGATTCTTTAATATCTTTTATATTTCATCATATGCATTAATGTGCTGTTCATCATAACTGAAGTTGTGTTTTCAGTTCAGGTGCTACTGTTGATGATAGTACAAATGTGTACATGTGTATAGATTGTGTAGGAGCTGATAAAAGTGTGATAACTAGTGCTGTTATCTAGCAATAAATAACAATTAGATCTTTCATAGGTATAAACTATCTTGATATTTTACGTATCTTATGGCTAGTCTCCCTTACAAGGGACTATTTTGCCAAAATGACCAGTCTACGTTTTAACAAGAGTTTGCAGATTTCAGCTAAGAATATCTTTATTTGTATATGTACATACATGTTCACATGCATATGGAGATATGTATATATATATATATATATACCTACAAGTGATCAACAGAATTAAGTCAGAAAAGAAATTATATTTGTGCTGAGTTGTTAATTCAAATAATTGGTCTGACATACTGATGTAAGCCCTTTTTTCAGTAATTGGTGCCAGGTACTAAATGATATTCTGTTTAAGTTCCATCTCACATAATAAGTATTACACATCACAAACTTTTTAGAAAGGGCCAAGGAATGATCAATTATTTTTCATAGTAATTCCCATTACCATTATTCATGATCCATGTTTAGTTACTTTAGTTACAAGATCCGTGTTTAGTTATTTTTCTTCTCTATTGCCATTAACCCTAAGGCAACTTTTACCATAAGCCTACAAAAGTTATTTAAAATCTTCCAATGTTAATTACTAGTAAATTTCTACATAAAACTATAATATTGTATTTAGTATAATATTTAGCTGTGTGAATAGGCTACACATGTGACTTTATATACAATTTTAAATATTTTCCATTTTTTAATGGACATATAATACTTCTACATATTTATGAGGTATATAGTGATCAAATCAGGGTAGTTTGCATATCCATTATCTCAAACATTTACCATTTTTCTGTGTTGGAAACATTTGAGATCCTTTTTTCTACCTATCTGAAAATATATATTATTGCTAACTATAGTCATCTTACAGTGCTATCAAACACTAGAACTTATTCTTCCTATCTAGCTGTAATTTTGTATCCTTTAACCAATCTCTGCCTGTCGCCCCCTCCCCACTACATTTCTCAGCCTCTAATAACCACTATTCTACACTCTACTTCTATTAAATCAACTTTTTTAGCTTCCACATAGGAGTGAGAACATGCAGTATTTATCTTTCTGTTCCTGGCTTATTCCACTTACATAATGGAAGTATATCTTTATTTTTGTCATACACTCTACAATAGGATCCCTAAAGCTATGCCTGTCATGGTGCCTCTGGTCTCGCCATTTACATATATGACAAACACAAGCAGATCTTCCTGTTAGAGAAGAATGTGAAGATATGTGAGCAGGCTGGCTTGTTGTAGTCAGAGAAAAGTTCCTAGATAGGAGGGAAAAAAAAGCCTCAGTACATCAGCCCAGGTCCCAACAGGAAACAGATGTCACACTCAAGTGGAGTCATGGAGGTTAATTTAATCAAAAAGGACGATTCACAGGTGTGGGAAGTCTTAATGCAAATAAACAAGAGGTGGCATTGTACATTTGGTATGAATGATATCAGGGACTCGTTGTTACATCTAAACCTGAAAGGCAAGAAGGCAAGGAGAAGGTGCAGAGAGAATGGCACAGCAGATGCCGTGGCCTCCGTAATGGGACAGCACCATCCTGTGGTGACCAGTTAGGTAAGGAACCTCCCAAGGAATCACCACATTCTCTGGCCACCCACCTAAAATAGAATGGAGATGGGTGGAGAGAGGCTGTGGAAAGCAAAATGAGAATATACAACACACTGAGGAAGGAGTCACCTGAGAAGGCAGAGTAGAATTAAAAATCAGTGTCATTACTTGTTGGTAGACGGCTATGATCTAGAGGAAAATGAGGAAGAGAAAGAATTCTTATGACATTAGGCTTATTTGGTTTGTGGGGCTTTACCCATGGTGGTAGTGCCCAAAGAAACAGCAGCTCTAATTCTTTGAGCTGGAAGAATCCTTGGCACTGCCAAAGGGGAGGGAGGCAGCTACCACCACACAGATGGGGATTTAAAATAAAGGATACAGGAGCAATGATTGGTAAGCTTGGCTTGGCAAATTGGTAGTAGTTCTTGCTATTGAAATTAACTATTGTATTAATAATATATTGTCAAATCAAAAGAGACCCGTGTCATAATGTGTCTTCCTGATGCATGATTATGAGATGGGATGAAAACACTGCTTAACCAATCCACTATTCACTTCCTTTGCTTCATGCAGGAATGAATGACAGGCTGGAAAATGCATGGAATATATTCGTAATGACTTTTAATCCCTGAATATAGAAATAAAGAGTTTGAAGAATATTTCTTAGATCCTCTCCAAACAGAAATGTATGATTTTGCAAGACAAAGTATCTGTAGCATGATCATGGCTTTACACTAACTTTTTAAAATGAAGTTGTGAAGGATAACATATGACACAGATCGAAACTACAGTGGAAGAGTCACAATAACTCCATAAAGAAATTGTAGGAAAGAGTATTTGTTAAAATATTTGTAGTCAGATATGAATAAATTAATCATAGGGCATGAATGATATGTTCTTCTTAAAATGTTGACATAGCCAATGTGACCTTACAGAGATCAACAAGATATGGCAGGGTAGGATTAATGAAAGTCTAATCACCCTCACCGGGTTCTGAGAGGTTCTGAACCTCATAAAGTTTATAGAACGCGTATGTATCTGATGTGTGCATAGTTTTTTCCCCAACTATGTAACAAGAAGAGGTGTGTAGCTTTATGTTATAATAAAAATTTTATGAAAATTTACATTGCTTATAGGAGGATATGATAAAGGATGTTTATGTGGAAATATAAGCAAAGAGAAAGAAATGTAATATTATTGTGGAAGTCAATAGACATTGTTAGATCACGTAGAGAAAATGGATGACATATCTTTGGGGAACTTTTGCTGTGAAGGAGAGACGAGAAGTAGAATGATAACTGGAAGGTGAATTAGAGGTTTTCCTTTGTGTTCCCTTTAAAGAAGAGAGATCGGAGTTAATTTAAGCTGATGAGAATGATCTGTTTGAGAATTTGAGAAAACAAATTAGAAACACAAAATAGACTGAACTACTCAATTATGTTCTATTCCCAGGTTCATGATAGGGACTAGATCTAAAACACAGAAGTGCGAATTAGCTTTAGAAAGGAAGGAAAACAACTCTTTAGTTATAACAGGACAGGAGGGGCAGAGGTAACTTGGTTGGTCCCTGTTTTTAATGTTAAGAAGAAGTGTGTCTTTGTCTGGTGGCTTCTATTTTCCCTGAAAACAGGAAGGCCATCTGCTGAGAATGGGAGGAAAGGATAGGAAAATGAAGGTTTGACAGAATTTTGGTAGAGAGAAAGAGTGTGGAGTGATACCAGAAAACTAGGCAAATATTTAGGTTTGCAAAAACAAGGAAGAGTTTAGAAACTCCACACTGCCAAGCTTAACACTGATCCCCAGCAAAACTCTGGATCAAATTATAAAACAAATATTTATGAGAACTTCTAAGGAAAGAAGAGATAATTGGCACCAACCAATTTTCCCTAAAAGCAAGTCAAGGCAAATTATTCTCATTTCGTTTTGCATTAAGTTTTTAGGTTTGTAGATTATGGGAATATTTTATTTAGGAAATTATTTGGCAGAGTCTCTCGCGTGGTCCTTGTGAACAAGGTATCACACACAATGTAAAACTTCATAAAGAATACTGACTACTTGTAAGGAAGTGTGTCAAGGGAATCTGAGAGAGTAGCCATTTTTAGCACTCAATATAATTCAGATCAAGTGCACTAACTTCCTAAAGTTGTCACATATGCTTCAGAAAATACAAGCAGCCAAATAATTAAGCTGTAAATAATGAGGCTGCCATTAAGCTTGGAATCGTGTGTTTCATACAGTGCAGATTTCCATGTGTATGACACATGCTCATGAGCACACATGGCTTAAGATTCAGATTCTTTCTACTGATATTGGTCAAGTTCTCAATGGCTGTACTCAGTAATTTTTTCTTCTTTTAAGGAACATGGCCTTAAAATATCTAATAGATGATCAGATAAATGACAATTCTAACAAGCTGTTGGGTACAAAGCTACTGACAAAATCATGTCCCACATGAACTAAAAAAAAAAAAAACTGATAACTTTGGCAATTGAGTTTTCTAAGTATATAATTAGATAGAATATGCCCAGTTTTATGTGTGTGTATATATATATATACCCAGAAGTCTCTTCCTGGGTCATTGCATGGAAGATTCAGCCTCCTGAATGGTGATTCTAAGGGAAACACAAAATTGAAAAACTAGGAGTAGAATCATATTTTGACAAGTTGCCTTTGAAATATCTGCCTAAGTCTTAAGTGGAAAATATTAAAAAACAAAAGGAGAAGAAAACCAAACACCTCTTTTAGTTCTAAATCTTCCCCTTATTATGACCTTAAAATTATGATTTGCTCTAAATGATATAATTAAATATTCTGAGTGTTCAACTACTTTGGTCTTTAAAATAATTTCATCACCAATTCTTATTACAATAAGCTAATGGCTATTTACCTTGATGCCTGATGAACAAAGAAATATAAAAACAATAAAATAAATGCCATGTTAAATAACACTGTCAATAAATAACTACAGTGTGTCTTCCTTTTAAATATGTGGTATCTATTCATTTAACCACTTCTTTCCATAGCATTAAAATAAAGGCAGCCATAAATTAGATGTTTTCATTATGTTTAATTACTCCCCTGGAGAGCGGATGGTAAAGGTTGTAGATTAGAGGTATGCATTGTACAGAATGGTGTTTTATGAGGATAAGAAGTTCCCAAGATACCACAAGTGATAACTGGCAGTGTAAGATATGAAGATTTTCTTTTTCTCTTATTTCCTCATTACTCATTAAATCTTGTTTGCTTTTCAAAGGAGGAGGAAGAGGGAAAAGACATTGAAGAAGGCGCTATTGTGAATCCTGGTAGAGACAGTGCTACAAACCAAATCAGGAAAAAGGAACCCCAGATTTCTACCACAACACACTACAATCGCATAGGGACGAAATACAATGAAGCCAAGACTAACCGATCCCCAACCAGAGGAAGTGAATTCTCTGGAAAGGGTGATGTTCCCAACACATCTTTAAATTCCACTTCCCAACCAGTCACTAAATTAGCCACAGAAAAAGATATTTCCTTGACTTCTCAGACTGTGACTGAACTGCCACCTCACACTGTGGAAGGTACTTCAGCCTCTTTAAATGATGGCTCTAAAACTGTTCTTAGATCTCCACATATGAACTTGTCGGGGACTGCAGAATCCTTAAATACAATTTCTATAACAGAATATGAGGAGGAGAGTTTATTGACCAGTTTCAAGCTTGATACTGGAGCTGAAGATTCTTCAGGCTCCAGTCCGGCAACTTCTGCTATCCCATTCATCTCTGAGAACATATCCCAAGGGTATATATTTTCCTCCGAAAACCCAGAGACAATCACATATGATGTCCTTATACCAGAATCTGCTAGAAATGCTTCTGAAGATTCAACTTCATCAGGTTCAGAAGAATCACTAAAGGATCCTTCTGTGGAGGGAAATGTGTGGTTTCCTAGTTCTACAGATGTAACAGCACAGCCCGATGTTGGGTCAGGCAGAGAGAGCTTTCTCCAGACTAATTACACTGAGATACGTGTTGATGAATCTGAGAAGACAACCAAGTCCTTTTCTGCAGGCCCAGTGATGTCACAGGGTCCCTCAGTTACAGATCTGGAAATGCCACATTATTCTACCTTTGCCTTCTTCCCAACTGAGGTAACACCTCATGCTTTTACCCCATCCTCCAGACAACAGGATTTGGTCTCCACGGTCAATGTGGTACACTCGCAGACAACCCAACCGGTATACAATGGTGAGACACCTCTTCAACCTTCCTACAGTAGTGAAGTCTTTCCTCTAGTCACCCCTTTGTTGCTTGACAATCAGATCCTCAACACTACCCCTGCTGCTTCAAGTAGTGATTCGGCCTTGCATGCTACGCCTGTATTTCCCAGTGTCGATGTGTCATTTGAATCCATCCTGTCTTCCTATGATGGTGCACCTTTGCTTCCATTTTCCTCTGCTTCCTTCAGTAGTGAATTGTTTCGCCATCTGCATACAGTTTCTCAAATCCTTCCACAAGTTACTTCAGCTTCCGAGAGTGATAAGGTGCCCTTGCATGCTTCTCTGCCAGTGGCTGGGGGTGATTTGCTATTAGAGCCCAGCCTTGCTCAGTATTCTGATGTGCTGTCCACTACTCATGCTGCTTCAGAGACGCTGGAATTTGGTAGTGAATCTGGTGTTCTTTATAAAACGCTTATGTTTTCTCAAGTTGAACCACCCAGCAGTGATGCCATGATGCATGCACGTTCTTCAGGGCCTGAACCTTCTTATGCCTTGTCTGATAACAAGGGCTCCCAACACATCTTCACTGTTTCTTACAGTTCTGCAATACCTGTGCATGATTCTGTGGGTGTAACTTATCAGGGTTCCTTATTTAGCGGCCCTAGCCATATACCAATACCTAAGTCTTCGTTAATAACCCCAACTGCATCATTACTGCAGCCTACTCATGCCCTCTCTGGTGATGGGGAATGGTCTGGAGCCTCTTCTGATAGTGAATTGCTTTTACCTGACACAGATGGGCTGACAGCCCTTAACATTTCTTCACCTGTTTCTGTAGCTGAATTTACATACACAACATCTGTGTTTGGTGATGATAATAAGGAGCTTTCTAAAAGTGAAATAATATATGGAAATGAGACTGAACTGCAAATTCCTTCTTTCAATGAGATGGTTTACCCTTCTGAAAGCACAGTCATGCCCAACATGTATGATAATGTAAATAAGTTGAATGCATCTTTACAAGAAACCTCTGTTTCCATTTCTAGCACCAAGGGCATGTTTCCAGGGTCCCTTGCTCATACCACCACTAAGGTTTTTGATCATGAGATTAGTCAAGTTCCAGAAAATAACTTTTCAGTTCAACCTACACATATTGTCTCTCAAGCATCTGGTGACACTTCGCTTAAACCTGTGCTTAGTGCAAACTCAGAGCCAGCATCCTCTGACCCTGCTTCTAGTGAAATGTTATCTCCTTCAACTCAGCTCTTATTTTATGAGACCTCAGCTTCTTTTAGTACTGAAGTATTGCTACAACCTTCCTTTCAGGCTTCTGATGTTGACACCTTGCTTAAAACTGTTCTTCCAGCTGTGCCTAGTGATCCAATATTGGTTGAAACCCCCAAAGTTGATAAAATTAGTTCTACAATGTTGCATCTCATTGTATCAAATTCTGCTTCAAGTGAAAACATGCTGCACTCTACATCTGTACCAGTTTTTGATGTGTCGCCTACTTCTCATATGCACTCTGCTTCACTTCAAGGTTTGACCATTTCCTATGCAAGTGAGAAATATGAACCAGTTTTGTTTAAAAGTGAAAGTTCCCACCAAGTGATACCTTCTTTGTACAGTAATGATGAGTTGTTCCAAACGGCCAATTTGGAGATTAACCAGGCCCATCCCCCAAAAGGAAGGCATGCATTTGCTACACCTGTTTTATCAATTGAGGAACCATTAAATACATTAATAAATAAGTTTATACATTCCGATGAAATTTTAACCTCCACCAAAAGTTCTGTTACTGATAAGGTATTTGCTGGTATTCCAACAGTTGCTTCTGATACATTTGTATCTACTGATCATTCTATTCCAATAGGAAATGGGCATGTTGCCATTACAGCTGTTTCTCCCAACAGAGATGGTTCTGTAACCTCAACCAAGTTGCTATTTCCTTCTAAGGCAACTTCTGAGCTGAGTCATAGTGCCAAATCTGATACCGATTTAGTGGGTGGTGGTGAAGATGGTGACACTGATGATGATGATGGTGATGATGATGATGACAGAGATAGTGATGGCTTATCCATACATAAGTGTATGTCATGCTCATCCTATAGAGAATCACAGGAAAAGGTAATGAATGATTCAGACACCCACGAAAACAGTCTTATGGATCAGAATAATCCAATCTCATATTCACTATCTGAGAATTCTGAAGAAGATAATAGAGTCACAAGTGTATCCTCAGACAGTCAAACTGGTATGGACAGAAGTCCTGGTAAATCACCATCAGCAAATGGGCTATCCCAAAAGCACAGTGATGGAAAAGAGGAAAATGACATTCAGACTGGTAGTGCTCTGCTTCCTCTCAGCCCTGAATCTAAAGCATGGGCAGTTCTGACAAGTGATGAAGAAAGTGGATCAGGGCAAGGTACCTCAGATAGCCTTAATGAGAATGAGACTTCCACAGATTTCAGTTTTGCAGACGCTAATGAAAAAGATGCTGATGGGATCCTGGCAGCAGGTGACTCAGAAATAACTCCTGGATTCCCACAGTCCCCAACACCATCTGTTACTAGCGAGAACTCAGAAGTATTCCACGTTTCAGAGGCAGGTTAGTTATGAATCAGAAGGACAGATTGAGGTGTGATGGTTTGCTTGCTCTAAAAGTAAAACAAAAATTATAGAAAGAAATTTGGTAAAATGGTACATCATCATTTTTAAAATCAAAACATTCAACAAATCAGTCTCCAGTTTCTGAAGTATAATTTTATTTATTATTTCAAACAATTATTTAACACATTTTGGTTTTTAATTTAATTCTCTCCAAAATAGACAAAACAATTTTTATTTATTGTCAATATTTCATACTCTACAGGATGCCTTTTATGGGTGGGGGCAATTCTGTTTGCATAATACATTTTTAGTACACTGCTTTTAAAATAAGATCAGAGTATGCTATTTTAGATGATTTTAATTTTCATACTTTTGTTCTAAAATAAGTTGTAGACTAATTCTATTTAATTATAAAATGAATTATTAAATCTGAGAGTAATGTGACATAAGCACTTCTCTCTGACACACCCCCATAGAAAGGAATTAGTTAATTTCCACATTCATATCAGCTTGGGGAGCTTTATTTATTATTATTATTATTTTATTTATTTATTTATTTATTTATTTTGAGACAGAGTCTCGCTCTGTCGCCCAGGCTGGAGTGCAGTGGCACAATCTCGGCTTACTACAAGCTCCGCCTCCCGGGTTCACGCCCTTCTCCTGCCTCAGCCTCCCGAGTAGCTGAGACTACAGGCACCCGCCACCACGCCAGGCTAATTTTTTGTATTTTTAGTAGAAACGGGGTTTCACCGTGTTAGCCAGGATGGTCTTGATCTCCTGACCTCGTGATCCACCTGCCTCGGCCTCCCAAAGTTCTGGGATTACAGGCGTGAGCCACTGCACCAGGCCGGGGAGGTTTTTGTTTTTTTTTTTGTTGTTGTTGTTGTTTTTTAAGTTTTATTACTAAGTTTTGAGAGTTAATAATGAAGTTAAAATTTTTTTTAATTTTTTGTCTTTATCTTAATGTTGCCTAAAGAGGGCAGTGTAAACCATCAAAATACATTTTACTTTATGCCTGCTGTTACACACTTTTTTAAGTTAAATAATGGGCATTAATATGTACAGTATGTATAGGTGTTGTATGACAAGATGTAAAACACTAAACATTTTTCTGTAGAAATGAATTTCATTTGTGAATGTATTTTATGCAAATTAGTTTACTGACCAGATGTTTCTTAGAGCAGATTATGTGCAGTGTTTATAACACAGATGTCTGCTTTAAATGCCAATGGAAAGAAGAGGGAAGTTCAATTCTATTAAGTATAGAAAAGTAATACTTTCATTGAATTGGTCATAAGAATTTTATAATTTGCTTTTATTAAATGTGAAGCTATTTTGAAGTTTAATAATGAAACTATTTAAATCTTAACATTAAGTTAAATCATAGGCTAATGTAACAAGATTCACTCATTGTATAAAAGTGAATATTTGTAATCCAGAACATAGACATCAGTCTCATTAGGATATTTTTCCTCTTTGCTATTTCATCTTTTTAATTAGTTGTATATTTTTTCTTCAGTGCAGCAGCAATTAAAAGTTTGTACATTTTGATAGAAAACTTTTTCTGTATTCTGAATTGATACCTATTTAACATTGCATTTTAAACACTTAAATGCTGATATGTGAGAATGAATAATGAATCCATAGGTCACTATAGTCATTAGTGCTGTCATATGTATGAACTGTTATCTGTTCTCAATTATAGTAGTTGCTTTTTAGTTTTCATTAGATTTATGTTAAAAGAAAATATCAGGAATCCATCTATCTATCTTACCAGGTAGTGACATTGATATGATCTTGCTAGACTATACTATTAGAGAAGGATATATATAATGAAATGCTAAACCTAAAATTATTGACTAAAGCTTAGCAAGTTTCTCTTCAGTGCACTAATTAGTTTTATTTAATTATCAAGTGTATGTTCTCCCACTAATTAGGATAAAACAATATGAATATGACATCCAACATTATCAAGTAACATACTTAGTGAAGTAAATAAGATCAAACAAGATTAGGGGAAAATTCTGGCCTATTTTTAAAACTGTATCTATAAAATCGTATGTAATCTGTCTTATCCAATAATTGAATATATCCTTTTATCAAATGCATGCAGACTAGCTCTGAAACTTAAAATTTTATGGTGTATTTCTAGAATGCAGAACAATTTATAGGATATGTTCTTCAAAATACTATAGGTAAGGCAAATATTAGTATCCACAATTTATAAATGAGTACACTGAGACCCAAGGATACTAGATTATTTGATCCAGGTCACATGAGTAAACACAAAAGTGAGCCTGGAAATGTGTTCTTGGTGTCTATCTCTTAAAGACTGTGCTTTCATGTTAGGGGCCAATTAAATAAATGTAATGCTTAAATTGTAATACCAAAATTATACTATCTTAGTCTCAAAACATCTTTTAAAATGTTAATCTTAGTTTTTTCTTAATTACCTATTAATTAAATCTTTTAATTTAGGTAACTCATATATACTACTGAGCCATATCAAACAGATATTTTGGTCTCAAATAAATAAAAATAAAATCAGTACAATTAGTTCCTCATTATAGTACACAAAGCAACCAACTGATTGTCTGTGCTTTCATATGATATCCTATCTTGTGTAAAAGAGATAGGTTTCATGCCATAGTTTGATCATTCTGACTTCTTAATTAAAGGATTTAAGATCAAATATCCCAGAGCAGTTTTGAGAAAAGTTTATACGCAAGACTATATGTGTGTGCATGTGTGTATACAGTGCCTGTATATAAATATGTGTATATGGTATATTTACATATATAATGCATTATATATCTTACATATATATTACATATATGATAGGACATATCTCATATATATGTATGCTATACATATATAAATGAAATATGTAATTATATATATATACCCATATACATGTTGCTTTGAAAATTTGTGGCCATTGAAGACCTGCATAATTATATAAGCTTACTTCGTACATATATTAATCTACATCACTGGTTCTCAAACTTTAATGTAAATCAAAATCAACTGGAGGACTTGTCAAAACACAAATTGCTGACCGTTACACACAGAGTTTCTGGTTCAGAAGATTTGGTGTGTGAAGCCTAAAATTTGCATTTCTAAGTTATGGTGGTGTTGATGCTGCTATTCTGGGGATCACACGTCAAGAAAAACTGATATAGATAATAATATTAACCACCATTTGTACTAAATGAAGTACCAAGGACTTTGCTAAGTGAATGTTTTCATTTATTGCTGACACACTTACTTTCCATCTAGGTAACAATAGTTACAATAGAAAAAACTGTGAAGACAACCATGTATAAAATAAGATGTTTTTCTAAACTTTATAAGGAAATGCTCATTGCATTCACCATCAGGTTATTTAGGTGACTAGATGATTCTAGATGAGTCTCCACAAAATAATGGCCAGAGCTTAGGATCAACATTTTAAAAAACGGAGGCTTGGGCTTTTCTCACAAGAATATTAGCTACAACTCAGGGCTGAGTTGGCTTAGAATATTTTCACTTTTTATACAGTTTTATGATTTTTAATCACACCTTTGAATTCCATTTTTCCTAGTAAATGCATTTATAGTTATAAGACCAAACATCTTGGGAAGTGTGTGTGCCATTTATATTCCTGTGATACATTTTATTTATTTATTTATTTATTTATTTATTTATTTATTTATTTATTTTGAGATAGAGTCTCACTCTGTTGCCCAGGCTGTAGTGCAGTGGTGTGATCTCGGCTCCCTGCAACCTCTACTTCCCGGGTTCAGGCAGTTCTCCTGACTCAGCTTCCCAAGTAGCTGGGACTACAGGTGTGTGCCACCACGCCTGGCTAATTTTTGTATTTTTTATTTTTTTTAGTAGAGATGGGGTTTCACCATGTTGGCCAGTCTGGTCTTGAACTCCTGACCTCAAGTGATCCACCTGCCTCAGCCTCCCAAAGTGCTGGGATTACAGGCGTGAGCCACCACACCCAGCCTGATACATTTCCTTTATTAGTGGATTAAATTCCTGGCCCTTTCTGCTATCATCCTTGATCAACAGAAGAAAGCTATTACTTTAAATCTTAAGTTCTCTCCAATTAGATATATTTTAATGCTATATATGTGCACTTATATTAGTCTCAATTTTCTTAAATACATATTTAAGTTAAGTGAAGTTTCTCTGTCTCCTATTACCTAAGCATCAGAAGTGCCAAGTGCATAAGAAGGCATGTAGATTTTGATGGGAAACTCAAATGTGGTTCTTTCAGAATGTCTGCAGGTAGATAAGGGCTTTTTGTAGCACTGTCAGCATGCTGTAATGTTAGGAACCGTTCTCATGCTCAATCATCTTGGTTTCCCACTGAACACACCTCAAAGCAAAGAGGAAGGATTGTTATTGGCCACAAACACTCACTGTTCTGAAACTCTTTTTTAACAACTTGGAAGGTAATCTCTAGTTAAAGTGATTTTCAAAGTGCTAGTACAATGATGTACCTCACTGGCCCCCAAAATAATCATGTGTCATCTTTTAAAATTAACTCAAGGACCAAAGTCGGACTTTTAATTATTTACACTTGCATGTTTCAGAAGAATTTCTTAGATCTACATATTCCTCCAATTCACCTGAAATTGCATTTTTATTTTTTTTGTAGAATAAAACAACGGATAAGAAGAGCATTCAAAATAACATTTAAAAACAATCTATATTTAAAATTGAAATAGATTACTGTATTGAAAGGTTATCCTAATATAAGAAGAGTTATCTCAAGATTTTTTTATTCATGAAATTATTAATTGCTTCTAACTATTTACCTAATGCAGGGTTAAAAATAATCCTATTTAAATTTATTTTAGAAAATTAATATATATGGTGATTCAGTAAGTAGTGCTGTTTTTCCTGACCATTCTATTTTAAAACAGTAGTGTTTTTTAAATTTCACTACTTTGATTTTTCTTATTTAGCAAGGCTTTTCAAGGCAGTATTATGCTTACCTGTTGCCAAGGCACCCCTATCTGGGTGCCAGTCTCTGCCGGGATGTGGTAGTTCTTCTTGTCTAATATCCTGCCTTACATTTTGAACTTTGTTTTAATTAAATTGGCTTATAATTGTAGACAGTCTTTGCATCAAAGAGTCAGAATTTTAAAGGTAAGTAACAGCAATGAAGGTTGCAATTAATCAGTTGAAAAATGCTGTGACTTTTCCTTCACCTTAAATATCAATTCTCTCAATTTTCTCCGACTACAGAGGCCAGTAATAGTAGCCATGAGTCTCGTATTGGTCTAGCTGAGGGGTTGGAATCCGAGAAGAAGGCAGTTATACCCCTTGTGATCGTGTCAGCCCTGACTTTTATCTGTCTAGTGGTTCTTGTGGGTATTCTCATCTACTGGAGGTAAGTTGAGTATTTGTTTTGGAAAATTTAATTCATAAAACTCAGATTTTGCCCATATTTCATCTGAAAGGTCTTCAAAGCATATTCAAAATTTATTTTACTTGAGAGCTGCCATTAATTTATTCAAGGTAAATTTGTGAATCCAAAGGCACAATAATGAAAGAGTTAATTGTTCTTCATACACCAATTAAAGGTAAAATGGAGGAACTTTTACCTGTTACTATTTAACACAGTATTTTGACAGTTGTACTTTCATGTTAATCTAATTAATAGATATCATCATAGCATTTAACATAAGTCTGAGCTTCTCATTAGTTGTTATAATTCCAAAAATTAAGAAAACATTTTTATATACTCACAAATATTGTTTTTCAATGACAGAAGAGTTTGTACAAGATGTGTATTAACTGTACATACTGATAAAAATGATAACCTGTGCATAAAAGTAAAATCAAGCAATTAAACTGTAAATAAAATTAGAGAATACAGCTAATGACTATCTAAAGATGCACAGGCATTTAAGATACATTATAATTTGCTTTGGGGATGAAATATAGCTTTGCTCTCAATAATCTATTAAGTCCCTTAAAGGACAAGAATAATTGTACCCATCATAAACTTTCCATCCTGTGGAAAGCAGAACACACAGCAAATTAGTGTATTTATTAGGAACATAGGTCAGTATAACTGTGTCTGTTAGAAAACAAAGACTTTATGAATATGTAAGGAATCATATGTGTAAACCAAGAAAGGGCATAGCATAGTACTTTTATAAAGTATAGCATACTTTTATTTTAAAAAAGAATTTTGTTCAGAAGATACATAATAGTTTTTTTTGTTTAGCAACATCATTCTATAACTTTATATCAGCACTCTTTATGTGTTCTCTCAAAATATATTCTCGTGGTTTATTCTGAAATATTTACCATTTTTATTGACTGTTTCCCACGTACGTAGTACTGTGTTAACCATCAGGAAATATCAAAAATGAACAAATGAATGAAAAAAGAGTCAGTGATTTGAAGAAATCTATGCTTATTGAGGGGGAAGAATTTGTTATAAAAATGTATAAAATATTACACAAAAGTGTATGCATAGCAGTTGAAATCTAGTGATAAAAGTAGTCAGAGAACAAAGAAGCTTGGTAGGCCAGAATGCTCAGGGCAAGTGTAAACTAAAATATAGGACTCAAGCTCTGTGGGAGTCAGAAAGGAAAGGAAAAGGGCATTCCAGGCAGGGACACAGCAGGTGCAAAGATCGGGAAGTAGAAATGAGCTCTCTTTTGAGTAAAAGCTATTGGATGTTTCAGACACAGTGAGGCCTGGAGCATGTATTAATAGTTGCATGTTGTTGGACATTGGTTGGCTAGGGTAGAATGTCTTCACGATCAACTGTATTTCATATCTGACTTCCTTTACTAGAACAGAGTAGACTGCACACTATGGAGAACAGATCATGCTTTTGTTACCCTACATGGGTCAGGAGTCTATTTTGTTCATAACAAGAAATAAACAAACCTGGTCTCTTTAGTCTGTATCCCGGTGATTCCAATAATTGCCAAAGTTTTTTTTTTTTTTTTTGCTAAAGGTTTCATGTTTAGCAGAGTGCTTTGAACATAATCCATAATCCATAAATGTGTGTTCAACAAAAATAAATATTGCTTTTCTCCCCGTTCCCCACTGAACTTATTGACCAAATTTTTTGCCACATTGATATGTGTATTCAGATTACAGGTTTCTGTCTAATCTGATTTTCCCTGCCAAACTACCTTTTTAATTAATGGGATTCAGTGTTAAGAATTGAAAATAAGATGGAGAATATGACCAATTCTGCTTCATAGTAAATAGTGCTAGTATAAAGTTCCAGTAAAGATGTCAGATGGTTTATAATTATAAGATTGAAATTAGTTTCTTAATCTCTGTTACTTTTCAAGTCTATTTTCTGAAAATTTGGAAATCAGTATCTTATTTAATACAATTTGATAGTTCATGGAAAATTAAAATTTGGAGAGGTTTCTATCTTCTATTAATAATGGGTCATTTCATCTGCATTATATGGGGAAAAGATAAAATTACCAGTCAAAAGTATATTAATTTGACCTTCAATAAGAGATTTCTTTTTTCTTCACAAATAACACTTTATGTACCTTGAATGCAGAGTGTAATAATGTAAAATATATATGAGTATTTTGGTCAGGCACAGTGGCTCACACCTGTAATCCCAGCAATTTGCAAAGATGAAGTAAGTAGATCACTTGAGGCCATGAGCTTGAGACCAACCCAGGCAACATAGTGAGACCTCCATCTTTACAAAAAAAATAAAAATAAACAATTTAGCTGGGCATGGTAGGGCATGCCATACTCCTAGCTTCCCAGGAGGCTGAGGCTGGAGGATCACTTGAGCCCAGGAGTCAAGGTTACAGTGAGCTATGATTATGCCACTGCACTCCAGCCTCGGCGACAAAGTAAGACACTGTCTCAAAAAAAAATCACTTTGATGGTTTTATGTATAAGTTTTATATCTATTAAATGTTCTGATAAAAATTGTCAATCTTTACTTAACTATTTTGAAATGTTAAGTAGTGTTAGATATCTGACCTACTAACATCTGTTTGAAGTTAATTCACTAAAAAATATAAATTTTTATATCATCATATGCTAGTGGTATTATGTGCTAAATCACAAGATGATAGTTTTAGTTCATTCTTCAAGGTTTATGTGAAATATTCAAATTCCAGTGAAGCTACATATGTAAACAATATGATTTCACTAGCCAATATATAAACATTTCAGACCTTTGCAAAAGCTACAGCCTGAGAAAAGGTTTAAAAATCTAATGTCGTACCAATATCAGTCCTAATAGTAATGAAGTCCTTAAGAATTTTTCCAAGTTTATATATTTAAACTTTTTTAAACAGCTTAATTAGGTAATATTAAAATATCATAAAACTCACCTTTTTAAAGTGTATGATTCAATGGTTTTTAAAGTGTTCTACTATTTCCATAATGACTGATGATATTGAGTGTTTTTTCGTATGCTTGTTGGACAGTTGTATATCTTTTTTGGATAAATGTGTATTCAAATCCTTTGCTGCCTATTTTCTAATTGGGTTATTTGTCTTTCTATTATTGAGTTGTGGTTTTGTTTGTTTGTTTTGTTTTAAGGAGCAGAGAGTTTAATAGGTAAGAAAGAGGGGAGAAGGCAGAAGGAAGAAGCTCCCCGTACAGAGACGGAGGGAGGGGGCCTCCAAAGCTGAAAGAGGAGAACCCGAGTTGTGTGTTTTTATATATTCTAGATACAAGTCCCTTATCAGATATCTGATTTGCAATCATTTTCTCCCATTCCGTGAGTTATCTTCTCACTTTCATGATGGTATCTTTTTTAAAGTAGAAAAGTTTTTAATTTTGATGAAGCCAAATTCATCTATTTTTTTTCTTATTGCTTGCACTTTCAGTATCACATCTTAGAAGGCATTGCCTAACCCAGCACCACATTGATTTACTCCTAGATTTTTGTCTAAGAATTTAACAAAATTAAAGGTCTCATGCTTCCCAGTTACAAAACTTTAATGAAAAGCTACAGGAATCAAGAGAGTCTGGTACTGCCATAAGAATAGACATATAGATCAATGGAATCGAACTGAGAACCAGAAATCTTATGTTTATGATCAATGGATTTTAGACAAGGATCCAAAGACTTTTCAATGGGCAAAGAATAGTCCTTCCAACAGATGGTGCTAGGACAATTGAATATCCACATACAAAAAGTCAAATTGAACCTTTTCCTAACACTATACACAAAAATGAACTCATAAGGGACCATAGACATCAGTGTAAGAACTATAAAATTCTTAGAAGAAAATATTTAAGTATGTTTCTAACCTATTTTCATGAGAAATTAATCTCAAAGTTTTATAATAAATCTTCTATTTCACCTAATTTACCTAATTCAAGATATTCCCCTTATTTTTTACATAGACTTTCAGAGGAAGCAGATTTTAGCCAAAAGACAGAACAAATTCAAAGTGAGAAAATCCAGATCTCTTTCCTAGTTCTGCCTGGCATTTGCTATATGGCCTTGGGCATGTCAATTACCCACCCAGGACTTGGTTTCTCCTGTTTACCATTTGGGTAGGTTCACTAGATCATCTTTAAGATTGTAGTCAGCCAGGCATGGTGGCTCATGCCTGTAATCCCAGCACTTTGGGATGTATATATATATATATATATATATATATATATATATATATATATATATAAAATTTTGTATATAATTATATGTATATTTATATATAGAATTAGCTGGGCATGGTGTCACATGCCTGTAATCTGAGCTACTTGAGAGGCTGAGGCAGGAGAATCACTTGAACCTGGGAGGTGGAGGTTGCGGTGAGCCGAGATCGCACCATTGCACTCCAGCCTGGGAAACGAGCGAAACTCCATCTCAAAAAAAAAAAGATTGTAGCCAGACCCAGGAATGGAATAATTCGCATTTCTAGGTCTTCATTATAAATACTGTGATGAAAAGGCATAAATCAAATAATCAGATTACCATTGATTGATAGGACCTATGTCTACAAGTTTAGAACAGTCATCACTTTTTTCATCATGCCTGATGGATAATTAGCAGGTGACGTAGTTATCAACACTTAGCACATAGACGTGAAGACATTCACTGCTTATACTGAACAGATGGACTACAGATACTGAATCTTGTCATACATTAAATAATATGCCTTGAAATCATTTTTCAGATGTTTTATGGTATAAGTTACATGAGCCATACCGTAAGTTTCTAAGATGCAAAAATGACTTCAACAGGGAAGATTTTCGAAAGTTTTTTTTTTTAAGGCAAATTTTTGAAAGCTTTTTTAAGAGTTAGAACCTAAAAAGTACCAAAGTTATACCCAACCAAATGGCACACTATCAAAAGCAGTATAGAAAAGGACTTCACATAGACACAATTGTTTTGGCTGGGGCTAGGGAGAAGAAAAGCAATATGAATTCTCTCTTGATATTAAACTCAAATTTGTGGGTCATTGAAGATGGCTACTAACCCAGAATGGAGGCCTTCTGGTACCCGATTGCCTTTTAAGTGTAGTGTCACATGCTATATAAAACTGCACTACAAAGTATACCTAACCAATATGCAAATGACCTTCATCCGTAATTTAGCCTATACTGTTTTAATTTTTTTTTTACTTACAAGCTTTTTGGTATTATTTATAAGGTCCTTTAGGGAAATTAATGCCAAGTAGTGTTATTGGGCTACTTATCTTCTAGAACCAACAAAGATTTGATTACAGATTTGTTTGTTTATTTGTGACAAGAGTAGAATTGGTGTTTACCCACACTACAGTGAACACTAACAACATATTCAACCTCAATGCCAACGTGTTTTAATTTACCATTTTATATTCTATGAGATGCTGCCTTCTTCCCATTCAGTCATAGTTATTGGTACATCCTCTATCGATCCGTCTGCCCATCCAGCCACCCATTCATCCATCCTTCTCTACCTATATATCTCATCTCTCCCTCCAAAATGTTTTGAGATTTCAAATTATCCCAATTGAGACTAAGGTAGGTAAGGGAATCCAGGATGCAGCTGAACAACATATGATTGGTGGGATTTACTTGCTACTAGAAATCCATTTAATCATTCAACAAATATTGAACACCTATTCTACTCCTGGCACAGTATTAAGAGTTGGTTTTACATAAAATCAAGAGATATGGCCCCATCTTTTAAAAATGTAGTACAGATATAAGCACAAAACAAATATAATACAAAATAATTACACTAACCACCAATTAAGAACAATATTTAAAATAAATAATGTAGAATAATGTCCAGGAAATGAAGATTACTCTTTGATTGATTAGGTGTATTTTTTAAAACAGTCTTTTCTTTTTTTTTTTTTTTTTTTTTTTTTCGAGACAGAGTTTCACTGCTGTTGCCCAGGCTGGAGTGCAATGGTCTTATCTCAGCTCACCACAACCTCCACCTCCCTGGTTCAAGCAATTCTTCTGCCTCAGCCTCTTGAGTAGCTGGGATTACAGGCTTGTGCCACCACGCCCAGCCAATTTTTTGCATTTTTAGTAGAGACAGGGTTTCTCCATGTTGGTCAGACTGGTCTTGAACTCCCGACCTCTGGTGATCCACCCGCCTCGGCCTACCAAAGTGCTGGGATTACAGGCCACCACACCCGGCCAAAACAGTCTTTATGTAGGCTTATGTGAATAGAAATTTGGGTTAGGTGCAGTGGAAAAGGAGAAGCTGTGGTGCTAAAGGCTGCCCAGGAAATGAAAGGCTGTTTCACAGAGAAGATACCTCTGAGCTGTCTTGAAAGAAGACAGTGTTTGCCTGGCATACTGGCCAGTGAGATATTTTGGTTAGAAGTAGAGGAATGTTTAAAGCAGAATAGATAAATACTGAGTCAGGAGAGAAAAGGCAGGTTTATTTATCTACAATGTGATTATATTGTTAGAGTATAAACTTCAATAAGAAAAGTCTAACAGGGTGTGAACCACAGACAGGTGGGGTTTAAGTATTGAAAAACCTTGGATATTATAATCTAAATATCTGTAAAATATATAACTAGAATATATGGGCAAAAGTAAAAGGGAGATAGATATGAACCCGTTAGAGCTGTTAACAATGGATCAAAAAGACCTGTTCTTTGAGTACCATTTGTAAATACTTAGAAGAGAATGACTTTTGAGTTAGTAGAAGAAAAAATAAAATCTAGGAAATAAGGAGGATCCAAAAGGGGTGATCTTCTCACTGAAGGTGTTCAAACTGGACCTTCCTAACCATAGGTTAGAGATGCTGTTGAAGGGATTCTTGTATCAGCTGTGATATTGCACTAGCTTTTTAAAGGCATTTTACAATGTTAAGATTCGTTGAAATATTTTTTAAAACATTTCACCAGCTTGTGTAACTATATTTTGGAGAAATCAAAGGGATTTTAATTATGTGATCTCAAATGCACGTAGCAAGTCCAGTGTTTCCATATCAATATGTCAGAACATGCTCCATTCATAGTTGCACAGATAAGCCAAACTTTCTCTATAGTTTCTGCCACGATCTGGTTTCAATTCTGCTCATGCGGGCCTTCTGTAGGATAGTTTCTGTGGCCCTCATGTCTCTCATTCCTCATCAGTCTGCCATACTCTCCATTTTCCAGGATATTAACCTAGTTAGGAGGGTCCCTTTGACACTTGTTTCTGTATCCACTCACCTTTCTGTTATGCGACCTGCTCTCTCTTGAAGATATTTGTGTGTTCTCTCAATATATCTTCTCTCAGGTGTGATTATCAAAGTCTTATACTACCACAGCAGATGACTGATTTTGCTATGTACATCATTGCTTTAAGTTTTTTGTTTATTTGCTTGTGACATTAAGGTTATATGCAAACTATGTAATTTTACACCACTCCTACTTATAGAAGTTCATTCATCAGAGAAATGCTTCGGGGTTACCTCCAACATGACACACATGCTCCCGAACACTAAAGACTAACACTGCAATGATTGAGACAAAGTAGTTTTCCTTGTGGGGCTTACATTCTGATAAGAAGAGACCAATTATAAACATGTAAAACAAATGAAAACATAATAGTATTTCAAATAGTGATGTGCCACAGAGCAAACAAAAAGGCGAAGAATAGTGACTTAGTGAGATAGCCTGACACTTAGCTGTCATGATCAGGGGAGAACTCAAGAGGGAGCGGCATTTGGGCCAATGCAAAAGTGATAGGAAGGAGGCAGGAAGCTAGGGGGAATGGCAAGAGCCAAGGCCCTGAAAAGCTACTGACAGGGCTTCTTCAGAGGTGAAGGAGGGGACCAGTGTGGGCTGGATCCTGGTGGGTGAGGGAGAGAGTTGCAGGAAAGGAAGCTACTGAAGTAGATTGGGGGCCAGGTCAGGGTTTAAAAAGGTCTTAAAGGCCTTGCTAACATAACTGAATGTAATTCTAATTGCAGTGAGAAGCCATTCAAGAATTTTATCTAAAGGAACTAATTTACTAGAAAAAAATAAAGATATAGGTGTGTCACTATACAAGAACAAATGTTACATTAAAACTCATTAGGATAAATGCCTTGTAGCTTGAAGGTTTAGATGGAAAGTGAGATCGTTGTTTTCAAACAGAACTCAAGTGTTTCAATTTAACCACTTATGAATATTGCTCCAAATAAATTAAAGGACCTACATCAGAGTGTCATTAGCAGTTTTAATTATCCAATTTTTAAAATTAAAGATGGTTGGCTTTACTTTACAGCAGTAGTTGGTTCTTTGCTCTTGTCGATAGTTTGTGGTGTGCTCTTACCAGATGTTACTCTTATTATCCGAATGAAAGTAGATTCAGGTGACATTGTAGATCATAGTTGTCACTGAATCTGAATATATTCCTTCTCGAAACCCTCATCAACAAGGCTAGCATCTGTTGGAAAGAAAATCACCCTATTTTTGGTTGTATGGCTCATTATTTTCTCATTTAAGTTCTGTCACTCCTGCATTATTACAGCATGAAGCTACTTTCTTTTTTCATCAAAATGTTACCACTGTGTAGTTTCATTTCTACATAGTTCATAGTTCATTTCTATGTACAATGCACTGTGTAGTTAATTTCTACATAGTTCATTTCTACATAGCTTGCTGCTTTTTGCCAGCAGCTGTATATGCTCAGAAGAACATGGTCATTTAAATGTTGAGTGAAAATAGCTTTGGACATTATTTCTTTTCTTCTCTGGCTCCATCCAAGATGGCAGGACATTTTGGGCATTACAGCCACAATGGAAGAATATGTAGGGCATTGAGGTTTCCTATAGTAACAAAGTATCACTTTGAACCCAGCTACAACTTCGAATTCTGTCTGTGCTTTTAGCATGCCTGATATCTACTTGCTCTTCTGCATCTGCTACAGGTAAAACTGAGATAAATTTTATAATTTAATATCTTGTGACTTGTTAAAATGGATGTAGATTCAGCAATCCCTCTTCTGGGTATATACCTGCTTTTGTTTTAATTCTAGAGATTTCTATCAAAATTTTCAAGCAGCTCAGAAATTGTCTTGTTATCCATAGCAACTAGTAGTATAAATTGTTTTCTTTTATTTCCAGGAAATGCTTCCAGACTGCACACTTTTACTTAGAGGACAGTACATCCCCTAGAGTAATATCCACACCACCAACACCTATCTTTCCAATTTCAGGTAATGGCTTAAAGTGTGACCATGAGTAGCTGGTAGATGTTGAACAAAAAGCACAATGTTGAAAGGTTTGTTTTTATTAGGACACTGTGCAAATTGCTATAATGTAGATTAGTAAATTTTTGTGTTGCCCCAAATATTTATTACATCATGTTTCAGGTACTCAGGTTTATATTCTGTCCTCATTAATTTTAAACGTTCTTAATCATACAGATGATATTGCAAAAATAATTTATAATTGTTCAGGTGTATTGTGTTAAAAACATAAACATTTATAACAATAAAATATTAGTTAAGAATAATGGTGACTTTTACTTATTCCCATTATGTTAATGGAAACCCAAGCAACAAAAGTCAGATTAAGTCAATGCAGAAAATGTGGATGGGAAAAAAAATGACAAAAGTAAGGATAAAGTCTTGTTCCTTTCTGATTACTTGAGTTTATGTGAGAAAAGGTTTTTTTTTAACCTACATTAGAAGAAAAGATCTATAAAATTGTGGTGGTAATAGTAGGAAAAGCCATGAACACAAACAATATATGGTTGTTTGAAATAATCTCTCAAAATGTTGAACAGTTGAATATTTGGGAAGACTTTAGCTATTTTTATCATACTTTATCTGAATAACAGTATTCAAAGGTAGCCAGGGTCATTTTGATAGAGACATCCATTAACCCTAGAGTTTACGCTATAAGTAAAATCATAACCACTCATTTTTAATATAAATTCAAGGGGTGCATGTGCAGGTTTGCTACATGGACATGTTGCAAATTCAAGCCACTTATTTAATTAACATTTTATAACATCTTAGATTGAAAAGTGGCAACAAAAAACAGTGGTCTAGAATTGTGTGATCTGGAAAATAGAGGACAATAAAAGGAAAGAGAAGTTAAGAAACTAGGGATACAAAAGGAGAAATTCATCTATGGGATCATTTCACAGATGGCACTTTTTAAATTCTCCGAATGATGCTCCATATTTCATTGCTAGAGGCTCAAGTTCTACAGGATGTTATCTTCTGAAATCTTATGACTTAAAAAAACAGAAAAAAAGACACACATTTTATTTATATGTTACATTTATATGTTGATGTTTGTTATATGTTTATGTCAGATATTATATATATTATTTATATATATTTAACTATGATATTTTCTTTTTGTGCCTTATAAACTTAGGAATTGTGTTTGCTATTTTTCCTCTTTTGTCAAGTCTGTGTCTTTAAGCACCACTGTTTTATTTGTTTTTCTAGTTTACATTAAAATACTATTATTTTAGTACCACAGTGTCTCATTACCATATTTAGAATTTTTAGACCAACACCTCTCAGTTATCTGTTACATTTTGATTCCCTTCACTTCCAAACATGTCTCTTCTGCATACCCCATCAGCATGGGTATGCAAATTAACTAAAATTTTATCCAAAGTCCAACGTGGTTTATTTTTAACAAATAAAATAATACAAAATCAGAACCTAGTCCAGGAGATCCAAACTCCCCTGTTTTGAGTGTCAAAAGAGTGGTGGTCCAAGGGCATCTCCTTATTTCACTTGTTCAGTTCTCAAAGATTCCCTCTTGATCACCCGAATATGCATGTTTTCATGTAAAAATCAGAAAGCAAAATGAATGTTAGTCTCACTTACTTGCAGACCAGCTAATAAAAGAAATTACCAAAATACCTGACTGTCAATAAAAAGTAGTAGTCTACTTATGAAAGGAGGTTGGCTGTGCAGGATATCACCAAGGGGTTTGAAGGACATTTACTAGGACTAATGACTTACATGTGACAAATCATTTCTGTTTTCTTATCTAATTATAAAAGCTTCTTTGAAGCAAGATCCTTCTATAAGTGTGAAGGTAGAATTACACCTTTGCCTAGTGTTTCTTAAGCTTGACTGACTAATTCAATTTTAGTATTCAGAGCCACTCATCTAAGAGAGAGAACAGATGGATTCCAATTTTTTTTATCAGCAAATTCTTGGTAACTGAAGCTTTAAAATATTAGATGGCCTAAATGCTGAACATCTGTTGATATAAATAACTGTTTCTAGTGAAATGTGTTTGATGTTTCCTTGTTAGAAAAATCACTTGTAAAATTACATACTGTGAACTAGTAATATGCTCAGTCTAAGAAAGTATTTCCAGGAAAAGAAAAAAAAAATCAGAACCAGTTAAAATAATTTGGCCCCTTCACAACTAATTAACAGATCCAGTGACTTTGTTTACATAGCATATTTTCATTAGGATTCTTGAAATTTTACAGATTAAAAGTCCCAAAGGCTTTTGACATTATCCTTAATGAAATTCTCCACATAAATGTTTTCTGTTATTTATAGAGAGAAGGAAAAAATGTTTTCAAATGTAAACATCTGCCTATTTGACTGTAAGACATTAAATTGTACAGTTTTATAAAACTGAAATTGCACTATCTATTATGCTTGGTCCACAGTAAAATTGAAACTATATTATTTCTGCATTTTTTCTCAGAATTGACATGCAACATCCAGGCATGTTAAAGAAAGTTGTCCATCAAAAGATGCAGTCCACTGATAAGGAGTGGGGCTATGGTGGTATTTATAAATTAACATTGAAAATAAATGATTTTATCTTTAGGTATAGACGGAAAAGAGATTGCTGAACAAATCGGATTTCTGAAATACAGATTTTGATTGATAATAAATGTAGAGAAAATTGGTAATTGTTGCTTAACAATTGAATGCTGAGATTTAGTTAGAATTATACAAATAATTGAACTTTGAAGTTGTTTCAGAAGCTACTTTATAAATGATAGGTACGTTTATTTCTGTTAAATTATGCTTTCTAACACAATTTTTTTATTCACATAGATGATGTTGGAGCAATTCCAATAAAGCACTTTCCAAAGCATGTTGCAGACTTACATGCAAGTAGTGGGTTTACTGAAGAATTTGAGGTATGATTTTAATATGTCTACTTCAAATAATATAGAAAATAGTAAAATTTAAAAGATTCAGCAATAGGCTATTTCTTGACCTAAAGACACTGAAACCATTTGCACTTCTAGTAAAAATATGAGTTGCATAATTACATATGTGTTTAGGAGATATGTTATAGTTACCATATAATTTAGAAAATTGGTTTTCTATTTTAAAAGCCAAGTTGTACTGGTGGAAACATAAAAAACATTGTTCATTTTCTTCCATAAAGTACAAATCTTTAATATTCTTTTTAAAAATCTGAATTAATAACAGTGATTCTTTTTAATTTTCTAAATTATATAAATTATACTAAACTACTAAATTTAATGATTTCCAGCCAAATTACATAAAAATTCTTAACTGTGGTTTGTTGTACACCAGTGTTAATGCAAAAGCATTTAGATAACACTTACATTATACCAGGTAAAAATGTATCTTCTTTTCAAGAAAATATGCGTTTCTAAAAAAACATTTGAACTTCAAAATCAGTAAGTTTTTCCAATGATATTCTGTTAAAATACTCTTAGATAGAAGGGCAGAGAAATTTACTGCAAATTTATCATGGCCCACTGAACTATCAGCTAAGCAGATTTTTCAAAACAGAGAGCTATAAGCACAAAGGTAACAATAAAAACCACAAAAAATAAAAGCTACCCTTTGTGAACACCTTCTTATATGTCACTGGACTACGTGCTTTCACATTCAACTTTCACCCATCTCTGGGAATTACTTGTTATTATTTCTATCCATATTATTGATGAAATCAAACTTCATAGAATTTAATCAACAGCTGATAAATAATCAAACCTAAGTCTGTGATTTAAAAACTCATGTCCTTTCCACTGTAGCTGTAAGCAGGAAAGCAGTCTTCAGCCTCCCCTCTGGCCATTCCCCACTAGACAGCTTCATATTGCATTTTTGCTTCCCTCTTCCCTAACCCCAGTGGCTCTGCGGACCTCCCTCTTTGAAGTACTTTGAGCTGTGAGCCTAATCACAAAATCCACTCTCCTGATTTTCTTTCCCCACTGCACCCAGCAATTGCTTCCCAGGACTCACACCCATCATTATTTATTTAGGGAGGCAAAATGTTATAGATTAGAAAGCTTTAAGAAATCAAAAGAAAGAGAGGTATGATATGTTTTTACTAATTTAAAAATAATAGAAGCCAATTTATTTAATTCTAAAAGAAATCTAAATCATAGCTACATTGAATAAGAAAGCAGTGTGAGGCAGTACTAAGTAGGGTGGAATAATATAAAGAATTACATGTCTAAAACATCAAATTATTTTTTATTATTTTGATAGGCTAGAGGTTACACATGCTATAGTGTTAACTCAATGTTAATTTCAGTGTTAACTAATAGAAATTATCAGGCTAACATCCAACAAAATAAGACAAAATAGACAATTTATAATATAAGTCACTGACAACATATGCAAATTCATGGTTTTCATAACCATAAAATCATTTTGAATATTATTAAGCAGTCCAAAAAAATTAATAAAATAACTTCATGTTTTCACTTTTAAAGTTTTTTCTTAATTCCATCTCTTTTAACTTACTGCCTGATTCAAGAAAATTTTTCATTAACTGAATAACTAGCTTAGTAACTAATAGTGTTATACCTTTTAAGTGGTTCATACATCAAATTGCTTTTAGTTGTTCAGAATGACTTGCTGCAAAAGAAGTTAAAATGTTATGTGGAGAGAGACTGGGCCATTTGCTGGTGAATCAGATTTTTATTTTGGTTATCTACTTTCTCAGAAATTATAAGGCTTTTATTTTATTATATAATACTAAATAATTATAAATTCTAAACATATATTTAGTTAGAAAATATTTCTGAAAGCATATTAACTCATTTTTAATAAAAAAAGGCAGAAATAAATTTTCTGTACTTACTGAAGTTTAAACAAAAAGAGGTCTACTAATTAAATGTTCAGAGTGTTATGCTATCTAAATTTTGTTTCAAAATGATGTAGTGTGTATGATTTTTAAAATTTTTAGGAAATGATTAATGTTTTGACAGCCTTAAATCTGTTACAAACCACCTAATAGGAAGCTGTTTACTTTTTAAAGTAACCCCCCAAAAAATAAAAACAAAAAAGCGTATCACTAATTCAGAGTTTCAAATAGTGCTACTATGGTCAAATAAAATAAAATTTGGATATTAGCCAATCTGACTAATATGACAAAATGTATCATGGAATATGTGGCTCCTCTCATCTGCATTTTTAAAATCATCATATTATGACATCACTATCTCCTTTTAAAAGTGTTATCTTTTCTTTTACATAATTTTAAAGTTCCAAATTATTAGACATTTTGATTTGCATGCAACTGTTTGAAACATTCTGTTGTGTTAGTATTTGACAAATGTATTTATTGCATGATCATAGTTTTCCATTGTAAACCTAATATGAACGCTTTTTTTTCTCATTTGTCGTGTGCTGTGGAATTTGATTTCTTTACTTTTTTGGCATTCATTCCCTCATTAGACACTGAAAGAGTTTTACCAGGTAAGGCATTATTTCACTGCATTTTCTTTTAGCCAAGAAGTAGTTGTAACATTTAAAAAATTTCATTTGATAGATTATTTTGTTTGTTTTGTCTTCGTTATTATATTTTAAGGCACGTTGTTTGGAAGAATGTGTGTTAAAATAATTTACATATAATTTTTTACAGGAAGTGCAGAGCTGTACTGTTGACTTAGGTATTACGGCAGACAGCTCAAACCACCCAGACAACAAGCACAAGAATCGATACATAAATATCGTTGCCTGTAAGTATATTCTTAAGTCAGCTCTTTCTTCAATATCATTGCCATTTTGGTGCCTTTTAAAAGTGTCCTGATCATGTCCTTTGCCCACTTTTTGATGGGGTTGTTTGTTTTTTTCTTGTAAATTTGTTTGAGTTCATTGTAGATTCTGGATATTAGCCCTTTGTCAGATGAGTAGGTTGCAAAAATTTTCTCCCATTCTGTAGGTTGCCTGTTCACTCCGATGGTAGTTTCTTTTGCTGTGCAGAAGCTCTTTAGTTTAATTAGATCCCATTCATCAATTTTGGCTTTTGTTGCCATTGCTTTTGGTGTTTTAGACATGAAGTCCTTGCCCACGCCTATGTCCTGAATGGTATTGCCTAGGTTTTCTTGTAGGATTTTAATGGTTTTAGGTCTAACATTTAAGTCTTTAATCCATCTTGAATTAATTTTTGTATAAGGTGTAAGGAAGGGATCCAGTTTCAGCTTTCTACATATGGCTAGCCAGTTTTCCCAGCACCATTTATTAAATAGGGAATCCTTTCCCCATTTCTTGTTTTTGTCAGGTTTGTCAAAGATCAGATAGTTGTAGATATGCGACATCATTTCTGAGGGCTCTGTTCTGTTCCATTGATCTATGTCTCTGTTGTGGTAGCAGTACCATGCTGTTTTGGTTACTGTAGCCTTGTAGTATAGTTTGAAGTCAGGTAGCGTGATGCCTCCAGCTTTGTTCTTTTGGCTTAGGATTGACTTGGCGATGCGGGCTCTTTTTTGATTCCATATGAATTTTAAAGTAGTTTTTTCCAATTCTGTGAAGAAAGTCATTGGTAGCTTGATGGGGATGGCATTGAACCTATAAATTACCTTGGGCAGTATGGCCATTTTCACAATATTGATTCTTCCAACCCATAAGCATGGAATGTTCTTCCATGAACAATGAGAACTCATGGACACAGGAAGGGGAACATCACACTCCGGGCACTGTTGTGGGGGAGGGGGGAGGGGGAAGGGACAGCATTAGGAGATATACCTAATGCTAAATGACGAGTTAATGGGTGCAGGAAATCAACATGGCACATGGATACATATGTAACAAACCTGCACATTGTGCACATGTACCCTAAAACCTAAAGTATAATTAAAAAAATAAAAAATTAAAAAAATTAAAAATATTAAAAAAAGTGTCCTGAAGTCATCTGAGAGCTGACCTTAGTGTGGCTGTTTGGGAGCCTTTTTATCAGGGAATAATAAGACTTGTGTTAGATAATATGTAGCATTATATCACTCTGACTTAAATACCTTCTGCAATTAATAACATCTGTTTCATTTAAACAAAACAAACTTAGAATTTTAATCCAATTCTTTCTTTTGTTCTTTCTTTCATGGACTGTACATCTCCCTTTGTGGCTTTTGTCATCATTTATACGACTTGGTCCTATTTTCACCTAGGATTTGCTTACTCTTATGTGAATTTACTAACTGAATGACATTTTCTTTAAACTTTCTCTTTTTTTCTTCTACCTTTACCTGTTTCCTCCCTTTCTTGGCATTCTTCCTGGGGTCTTAGAAAGACTTAATTGGATTCTTTCTTTTAATTCTTTCTTTCTCTTTGTTTTCTTAGCCGTTCTCTCTCCCTTTCTCCTCAATGAGCAGCTATCTGGCTTTTTTCATTAGTTCAATTTTACCTAATATTTCTCTATGAAATTATTGTCTTTCTTCTGTCTTCTTATAGCACTTCTGGTTGCCTTTGTTCCCTGGTATTTTTGTTTATATTCCCTTTCATCTCCTAAAATTCATCTTCATGTTCCCTCCCCACTCCAAAAACAAACAAACAAACAAATAAATATTCTACTCATACCCTTTCTATATATTCAGTGGTGTGGCCTTTCCTGGCTTCATAGGAGCATGGTATTACCAATGAGATGATTTAAATTCTGGTTTCATTCTAGTTCTGAAAGCCAATGGAGCTGCGCTCTTCTCCCTGTTACTGTCATGATCTCTTATGTAGTTTGTATAGTTGCCTTTCTTTCCACAGAGTTTACACTAATTTTTATTTTTTAGTAGAGGGCTTTATGTTTGTCTTCCTGAACTGCATCTATCCTGGCTACACATGAAACTCATTTGCTTCTTGAGATAAAATTATTAGACTTTCCTCTTCAAGCTAAATAGAACATACCCATCAGGTAATTAAGCAGGAGACAGAGATTAACATTTGATGAACACCTACTATGTGGCTGGCACTGTAAATAAGTTATTTCATTTAATCCCTGAAACAACCAGGCAAGATAGGAAATTGTCCAATTTTAGAGATAAAGAAAAACAATCCAGAAATTCCAAAACTATTAAAACCAAACTACAAAAATAGGTCACCCTGACATTGAGACCCATCTGTCAGTTGCCATACGTCTATTTGCACCTACATTCCTGTATCGGTGTGACCTGTTACCATCATAGAAGTATTCATATCCCAGAGTATCTTTTTAACTTGTTTTGGTTTGGTCTGTATTCACTTCTTCATCCTTGAAAAGAATAATCTTCTGAGTGAAACTCCCATGTTTCCTTCAAGTAATACTTTATTTCTCATATGTATCTTCTCCAAATAAGTAGGTTTTCTGTAGAACTGAATTTAATCTCAAACTCCTGTAATCATACTTTGAATTACCATAGTTATACCTTATATCATTTACCAGATTTTGCATCCATCCTGTTTTCACTGGCAGTGTGCTATCTCCCTCCTCTGTGCTTGAGCAGCTGTTCTCCTGCCTCCTTTTGAAGCAGTTTCTCTTTGAGGCTCCTCCTGAAAGAGCTGTTTGCTGTAACCATTCACAGAAACTTCCTAGGGAACCTTTGGCTTTCTTCTCTATCTCTTCTTCCTTCATCAGCCTCCTGTTCATCCTTCCCTAGCTTTGTGAGCTCCCCCACCCATCACGTTTCCATCTCTTTGAGAAGCTCTCCACTGTTCACAGCCCTTGTAACCAACCTTAAAATTCCATTTAAAAGATCAACTTCAGATGTCAACCTCTATAGAAACTTTTATCTCAAACCAAAACAATTTCTGTTTTTTTATCCCCTACTGCATTGCGCCTCTCACTTGACACCTGTGTATATACCCTAGTTTCACCTATTACCTTAGAAATGTTCCTGAGGGTGGAGATTTTTGTAATATTTGTCTTTGTTATCTTTGTTGTCTCTGTATCCCCAAAAAGCCTATTAAAGTAAATGATTGCTTGTGTTGATTTTAATTGTATGAAATAAATTATTATGCAAATATGAATGATCTTTATGCTGAAAAGTAGTCTGTGCTACAATGAAATATATTCTCTTTATATTACAGATGATCATAGCAGGGTTAAGCTTGCACAGCTTGCTGAAAAAGATGGCAAACTGACTGATTATATCAATGCCAATTATGTTGATGTAAGCATGTTTTAATTGAAAGTTCTATAGAAATTGTATTAGACGGAATTATTATACCATAATGCCAGACATGCATACATATACTAGTGCTTAATGTCATGTTATTTGATAAAGAATAAAAATGGTAAATTAACAGTAAATAATTTTTAAGAGAGCCTCTGACTAAAAATTTTCATATTTAATGACACTCAAGCTATTTTACTTGGTTTATCTCCTGAGTGAGGAAAGGAATTTATGATGGGAGTGTACCTTCAGGGTAGAATAGGTAGATTCAGATAGGTTTCTAACTCTTTAAATGTGAAGGGCAGGGACGGGCGCGGTGGCTCACGCCTGTAATCCCAGAACTTTGGCAGGCCGAGACAGGTGGATCACGAGGTCAGGAGATGAGACCATCCTGGCTAACACGGTGAAACCCCGTCTCTACTAAAAATACAAAAAAAATTAGCCGGGTGTTGCGGCGGGCGCCTGTAGTCCCAGCTACTCGGAGAGGCTGAGGCAGGAGAATGGCGTGAACCCAGGAGGCGGAGCTTGCAGTGAGCCGAGATCGCGCCACTGCACTCCAGCCTGGGCGACAGAGCGAGACTCCGTCTCAAAAAAAAAAAAAAATGTGAAGGGCAGAGCCAATGCTTATTTTAAGTTTCCCATAGCTCCTGGCACAAGGATGTGCATTTAGCAGATGAACAAAAATTGTCCATAGTAGTACTGATTAAAAGGCAAACATGATTATTAATCCAGTTATCAACCTTTATAATTTTGGGTATTCCTCAGGATACCCAGCTTTGTGGAACTTACTGGGACTCTCCAGAGACTGTAGACCGCTCACTAACTTAATTGGTTTTTCACTGTGATCACCTGAATGTCAGCAGAACTCAATTATTTCCCTAAGATGCACCTCTCAGTCTAGCTGGCTTCAGGTTAATACTGTGTGGAACACTGAATTCAAATAAATGAGTACATAAGTATAGAGTGGGTTTGTTACAGGCAACCATCTCATGCTTCCTGAGGAGGAAATATGCATGTCAGAATGAACATGAGATCTGGAGTTAGAACTGATTTTGAATCCCATCTCTGCCACTGGCTAGCTATGGGACTTTGGAAAGCCACTTAACTCGTCGAGATTTAGGTTCCTCATCTCCACATCAGGGTTGATGCTTCCATTTTGCATAGATGAAAGATTAAAGTTCACTTTATGTATTAGTCTATGAAGGACACTGCTATGAAGGAATACCCCAGACTGGGTAATTTATAAAGAAAAGAGGTTTAATTGACTCATAGTTCTGCATGGCTAAGGAGGTCTCAGGAAACTTACAGTCATGGTGAAAGGCACCTCTTCACAGAGTAGCAGGAGAGAGAATGAATGCCCAGTAAGGAGGAAATCCCCTTTTAAAACCATCAGATCTCGTGAGAACTTACTCACTCTCACGAGAACAGCGTGGGGGAAATCACCCTCATGACTCAATTATTTCCACCTGGTTCCTCCCACGACACACAGAAATTACGGAAACTACAATGTAAGATGAGATTTGGGTGGGAAAACAGCCAATCCATATTATGCTCATAAAACATCTTTTACAAAATCGGACACAGTGACGAATTGCTAATAATGATTAGCACTTCTCAGTACCTTGAAGTAGAGTAAGGAGGTTACATTCCAGATGCTTTTTTAGCTGTTGTAGACATCTGAGCCCATTGCCTAAAATACATTTCAAAGTAGTGCTATTAAAGACTTGATTTTAAGCATAGCAAGTAGACTGCAAATGGATTAAATACACTTGGAATACAAATGCACAGAATTATAGTTGTGTCAAAGCAAAGAGAGCTATTCTTTTTTTTTTTTTACAGAAATGACAGGGATCCTTCTGCTTCCTAACCAAGAGTATTTTCTAACCAAGAGCAGCTATCTTAGTTAGTACCGTCAAATTTCTCCAACTTTGCAAAGTTTATTTTTTATGAAAAAGTATGCTGACCTTAAAAACTTAGGTATTGTACAGTTAAAGGTGACGTATAAATCAGTTAGTAGAAAACATTTGTCATTTAATTCTTCAGGGCTACAACAGACCAAAAGCTTATATTGCTGCCCAAGGCCCACTGAAATCCACAGCTGAAGATTTCTGGAGAATGATATGGGAACATAACGTGGAAGTTATTGTCATGATAACAAACCTCGTGGAGAAAGGAAGGGTATGTAGATAATCTGTTATGTCATCCCCAAAAAAGTAATTAGAGGTACTTTAAATTAGTTTTAATAGAGTCAGCATTAGGAAGGAGCCAAAGTTTTGAAAGTTATTTGGGATTATTTTTTAGTAAATATGACAGCTAAAGGGAAACTGTTAATACTGTTAGTCAAAAAGTTTCATTACGAGTCATGCTATCTGCCTTTTAAATGCATTCTTCATACTGTGAGAGAAGTAAATGGGACTCACTGAAAAGCAATGTAGAGTGAAATCGATTTTAATTCACAGGACATGGATTTTAGTCTTGGCTGTGTAACCTGAATCTTCTGACTCACTCGCCTTATCTGAAAGGGAAAAATTTAGGCTACCTCATCTCAGTCTTGTTCAGCTCTCAGATTCTATCCCTAGCCTCCTCCACAACTAATTTCAGTCACTTATAAAGAAAATAACACATTTAGAAGAATGAAGGAGTCCATTCCTGTCACCATCTCAGACCTTTACTGATTTCAGGGAATGACTTTTACATGGAGCATTTGAAATACGGAAGTAACATCTACATTTTCTTTTGCAGAGAAAATGTGATCAGTACTGGCCTGCCGATGGGAGTGAGGAGTATGGGAACTTTCTGGTCACTCAGAAGAGTGTGCAAGTTCTTGCCTATTATACTGTGAGGAATTTTACTCTAAGAAACACAAAAATAAAAAAGGTGAATCAACAAATGATGGACATAATCGAGTGAACAATGCATTTGGTCATTTTTTAAGTGAATAAGCGATAGAACCAAGAAAGGGTAAAAAGTATATAACTAAAGACATTAAAAATTCTTATAACAGTCCAGGTGCATGGCTTACGCCTGTAATCCCAGGACATCGGGGGGCCAAGGTGGGTGAGTTACTTGAGGTCAGGAGGTCGAGACTAGCCTGGTCAACATGACGAAACCCTGTCTCTACTAAAAATGCAAAAATTTGCTGAGTGTGGTGGTGCACACTTGGGAGGCTGAAGCACAGGAATCGCGTGTACCCAGGACGCAGAGGTTGCAGTGAGCTGAGATCATGCCACTGCACTCCAGCCTGGGCAACAGAGTGAGACTCTGTCAAAAAAAAAAAAAAGAATTCTTATCACAGCTGCTGTCAGCCCTAAAGGTTTCTTTCAAGTCTCTAGATGACTGCTGTGGCTTTGGAGCCACACTGGTTTTGTTGCTGATGTTTAAAGTGAATGTGATGCATGAACAGAAATTCCTACCTTGTGTGGCAACTGCATAGGATGGCCCTGACACAATCCCAGCATTCAAATAAAAAGAGTGGAGAGTGAAACAAGAAAAAGAAAGAAAACACGAAGAATAATGTATTACTCAGGTTCTTCAAAGAAACAGAACCAACAGAGTAGAGAGATAGAGAGATTTATATTTTTAACAATTGACTCACATGATCATGGGCATTAGCAAATCTTAAATCTGTAGGACAGGCTGGCAGCCTAGAAATTCTGGTAGGATCTTTACGTTGCACTGTTGAGAAGAATTCTTTCTTCTTCAGGTAACCTATCCTATCAGTCTTTGTTCTTACAGCCTTCAAGTGGTTGAATGGAGCTCACCCACATTATGGACTATGATTTGCTTTATTCAAAGTCTACTGACTTACATGTTAATCACGTCTAAAAAAAATACCTTTACAGCAACATTTTGTGACTAGTGTTGACCAAACAATGGGCCACCAGAGTATAGCCAAGTGGACACAAAATTAACCATCACAAATGACACTCTACTTTTTTTCATTCATTATGGACCCTCAACATCAAATCAAGCTATGACTCCTGACTTGCTGTTTAAGAACTGTGTGTGTGTGTGTGTGTGTGTGTGACTGTTATTAACTGTCTGAACTTTTCCAGGGCTCCCAGAAAGGAAGACCCAGTGGACGTGTGGTCACACAGTATCACTACACGCAGTGGCCTGACATGGGAGTACCAGAGTACTCCCTGCCGGTGCTGACCTTTGTGAGAAAGGCAGCCTATGCCAAGCGCCATGCAGTGGGGCCTGTTGTCGTCCACTGCAGGTGAGTCTCAGAGATGTGCCTCTAAACCCATAGAATTGCTTATACTTGCAAAAAGGAAATCGATGGAACAAAGCTTTTGCCAAAATGGGAATGATTTCTTGAAGCGAGGGTGATGAAATTATATGTTCATTTTCATAAGTATTGATCACTAGGAAATGAACATGCCAGACTCAGAACTGGATTGCTGAATATCTCTAAGCACCACACATTTTTTGATGTTGATTATTTTATTTGACTGTTCAATTGCATTTCAGCTTATTAACTATTTGAGGCAGGTGGAACAATGTTTTTGTTGTTAAACAAATATTTACCTCAACATATAACACCATGGGATAATGTAGCTGGAACTACAACCCCTGTCCCTAGGAGTTAAAAGTCTGTTTAGGAATTATTATGTTAGGCTTGCATCACAGAAGCCAAAGCACATAGATTGTGAGAAATTTGGCAAAATATATTTAAGTTGTTTTTAAACATTTTGGTACCAGAATCCCTTTTTCATTTTCTTGAGTTTTAATACATTACATTGAATGTATTGTCAATTCATCGTTGCCAAGATTTTTTAATTTCTAAGACTAGGTTGATAAATAGAAATAATGATGTTTCAATGAAAGAGGAAAAATATGTTAAACATCCTTATTTAATGTTTTTAGTTAAAATAATAATAGCAGTTAATATTTATTGAGTGCTGACTGTGTACCAAGCCTTGTGATCACAAAAATCAAATTTGTTTCTATGTGAAGTATTGTTATCAAAGCAGTGTGTTTTTAGAGAAGCAAGTGTTTGCCTTTGATATATAGCTTATCTAACACATTCTAATTACCATCTCAGGAGTTAAATTTGAGAGACCCATCTTGAGGTTTTTTAATCTGTTAGCCTGATTATAAACTGAGGAAAACAGGAAGATGCAAGAAAAATAGTGCTGAAGGTCAGGGATTGTTTCCTAGCAGACAGAGAAGGACCAGGCTATTGTGCAGAGCAGGTGCTAATTTTCCACTCTAGCACTTCCTACTTGTCGGAACATTTGAAAAGAATCCCTGTCTGTGAATTCTGTCCCTCTGCTAGAGGCTTTGAAGAAGTCGATAGATAATGGCCCTTTAGAAATAACTGAAGTCATGCTTTATTCCTCACAATCTCACTGAAATGATATTTTCAGCAGAAAGCTTTATCAAATTCTTTTTCCCATTAACGCGGAAACCTTTACAAACATGTCTACCTGGAAACACAGACCTAGGGACCTTTCCTTTTCAGAATTTGGTGAAGCTAAAGCTTTCATTTTTGTCAGATTAAATGTCTATTTGCCACACTCTGATTCATAATATTTTCATCTTACAATATACAATGAATAGTAAATATGGTTTTTAAAAGTTTTAAAATCTCCAACAGAAATAGTGAGGTTGTTTTGCAATTAGACACATAACAAAACATTAGAAAGGGTACTTCTAAATTTGTTGTTTAAAGCATTATGCTTAACTACTAAACTGTTTACAATATTGAATTGCCAAATTTATTGTGTGGCTCACTTGCTTGAAGAAGGAAGTTATTTTAATCAACATGACAACCAGTAGTAATCTATTTTTCAAATTTATTTTATGCTTAACATTGAAATATTAATTTCTTGGTCTTCTCTTCAGTGCTGGAGTTGGAAGAACAGGCACATATATTGTGCTAGACAGTATGTTGCAGCAGATTCAACACGAAGGAACTGTCAACATATTTGGCTTCTTAAAACACATCCGTTCACAAAGAAATTATTTGGTACAAACTGAGGTATGATTTTTAAAAAGATGACTTTATTCATCTAAGGTATGGAAATGTCACTAAAATGTAGGTGTATTCATCTCCTAGGACTGCAAAACAAAGTAATACAAACTGGGTGGGTTAGAACAACAGAAGTTTATTGTCTCATAGTTCTGATATCTGCAGGCCCATGCCCTTCCAGAAGCCTCTAGAAGATTCTTCCTTGCCTCTTTCATCTCCTGGTAGCCCCATGCATTGCTTGGCTTGTGGCAGCACAACTCCAGTCTCAGTCTTCACTTGGCTGTTTCCCTCTGTGTCTGTGTCTGTATCCAAATCTTCCTCCTCTTATAAGCATACCAGTTATCCTCCTTCTCCAGTTGATCTCATCTTAACTGATTACATCTGTAACAAACTTTTCTACAAATAAAATCACACTCTGAGTTATCAGGCGGTTAGAGCTTTAATATATCTTTGTGGGGGGACACCATTCAACCCATGACACCAGTAACTGCAGCTATGTCATGAATGAGCCAGATAAATTTTATCTGTTTTGTGACGCCAAATAGGGAATATCCTTTAAAATGCTGGTCACAGAGAAGATACAGCAAAAGTCTAAGTAGAGTGATCCACACACATCCTTGCTAACAAAAATCTCAAGGTCTTCACACACATAGTGGATGAATGGATTCATTATTTAAAAAATATAAATTATGCTTAAATTATGTCCGTTTTAAGCCCATATAGTTTACCTGTAAGTGACAGAGCAGCGTCAGCAAATCTGCATTTTACCTTCACTGTTTCTAAATAAAAATGAACTTAAGTGGAAACCTATGAATGGCAGCTTGAAAGCAATCAGAAACACATGGCTGAGTGGGCTTCAAAACGAAACCATACCAAACTTCCTTCCATCTATTATCCTGAGCAAACTTACCCAAGAACAGAAAACCAAATACCACATGTTCTCACTTATAAATGGGAGCTAAATGATGAGAACACATGGAGACATAGAGGGGAACAACACACACTGGGGCCTTTCAGAGGGTGGAGGATGGGAGGAGGGAGAGAATCCGGAAAAATAACAAATGGACTAATGGGTATGAGCCTTAATACCTGGGTGATGAGATAATCTGTACAACAAACCCCCATGACACAAGTTGACCTGTGTAACAAACCTGCACATGTACCACTGAACTTTAAAGAAACGTTAAAAAATAACATTCTGGTCATATAAGACCAAGGAAGAGTCCCGTATGTGAAATATCAGAGAACTATTAACAACTATATATAAAATTGAGTTAAATTATATATGACAAGCCAAAAGGAGAGTTGGCGTTGCCAGAAGGGGTAGGCCCACCAGAAGTGTAGAAGTCAAGAAAGCCCTCTCATGAAGTGTAGAGGTGTCAAGTTGGAAGGATAGGCAGAGAGGACATTCCTTTGCCTTGCTAACTCTTCCTGCCTCCTACCCTATTGTGTATTGCCAACAATACATAATAAATGAAAAGGTAAGGAATGAGAAGAGGTTCTTGCTTCTGTGACCACTTCCTTTCCTCTGTCTGACTTCCTTCCAGGTTTAGTAAGCAATCTTTTGTGGGTCTCCCCCCATTCTGTAAAACTCTCCTTGTCTGTCAATGGAAAGTACTGTGTTTGTAGGTAGATACATACGAGGAAAACTTGAAGTAATGTTTCTTATTATCATTGTTTTGCCAGGAGCAATATGTCTTCATTCATGATACACTGGTTGAGGCCATACTTAGTAAAGAAACTGAGGTGCTGGACAGTCATATTCATGCCTATGTTAATGCACTCCTCATTCCTGGACCAACAGGCAAAACAAAGCTAGAGAAACAATTCCAGGTGAGTCCTCCTGGAAGCCTCTTGGATGTCACTACAGAACTGAATGTCCCTGCGTCTTCTCATTTGAGTTGACAGGGTCATGTTGAGTGGGCAGTGTGGGTACAATGACTTTGTATTTGAGCCATCATTGTTCCTTACTGTGGGCTACAGTGCCACATGGTAAATTTCAAGGAGAAACATAATTCTGAGTAGCAAGAGGAAAAGTTCTCAGAAACCTTAAACTAACTTTTATAAATGCAAACTTTGTGGAGAAAAGAGGGGGCACAGAGCATAACAGAATGAACAGAAAGAACTTGTAAAACAGACTATATAAGTGCTCTTTTTACTTTGAAAAAAAAATCAGACCACTTAAATATGAGTGCTGTGGCTCAGGCTGTTCCTGATACTCTTTGGAAAAATCTGTGTCTCACTTGAAACCCCTGGACCAGAGTAGTACACACTGGAATAATAGCTTCTTCAACCCCAGTTTCTCCCCCTCACACTGTCTCAAGGCCATAAGCCAGAGACAAGAGCATGTTTTGTCCATATTGTACTTCCCACAATACCAGCTCTCTGACTTTCAGAAATCAGTAGGCAAAGAATTCAGAAAGCAGGTGTTACTGGACCTGCCAGCTGAGACCAAAGCATTTGCAGAATCGTAGCTTTCCACAGGAATGGGGGCTATATTATTTCTCTCCACATTGTTCCTGTGCTATCCGCTTGCTTCTCAGAGTTCCTGGAGAAATAGGGCCAAATTTTGAAGAATGAATATCTAGGGAAAATTTGGAAGACCTTAGAAAAACCCAGGAGGGTTAACAAATGTTGAGATTTCACTTATTTCTCCTGCTTTGTTCCCCAGTCTACAGCATAGGATGTTAGCCACCATGAATTCCTTTGGGCTGTTTGCCTTTTAAATTACTGCACAGTGTGCCTTTGGAGGTGTAAAAGAAAGATTGGGGTCAATACTGAGTTTAGAACCTGTTGTCAGAAAGTCATACATATTTTACTCAGCCAAGCTTATCTCAGTCATAAAGGAATGCCTTAGGGGGGAAAAGAGTATGCAGTTGGGTTTCAGATAATAAAGAAATGTTAAAATGTAATTAAGTTGTAAAGATATCCTTTCCCTAAATAAATTACACACACACACAAACACACACACACACACAATATTACCCATTTCAACAAAACTGTCATTTAAATATTATTTACCCCTGTGTAGTTGCATAAAAAAATTGATATGGTAAGCTAAATAATCCAGGATCAAAATGAAAATATTAACTATAAGGTCAGAATTCAATTGAAAAGAGAGATATTTTACTCTCTTTCCTGTTAACATCATAAATAGGGAAATGTATTTGTGCGTATGTGTGTGTACCATCCCATAAAAAAGATATCTATTCAAGTTTGTCTGCAGAAAATTTCCTTGAAATAAGTTGAATATCTGTTTATTCAACAAGTAGTTATCAGACATCTGCCAGATGCCAGGCTTTTGTGTTATTAGGATGCAAACATGAATTTGTAAAATAAATAAAGCACACCCAGCTCCTAGTCTTATGGTGCCTGCAGTCTAATAGAAGATACAGGTAAGAAAACACAAACAGGCCAGGTGCAGTGGCTCACACCTGTAATTCCTCTGTTTTGGGAGACCATGGTCAAGAATTTGAGACGAGCTTGGGCAACAGAGCAAGACCCTGTCTCTATAAAAAATTAGCTGGGTGGGTGGCATGAGCCTGTAGTCCTAGCTACTCCGGAGGCTGAGGTGAGAGAATTGCTTGAGCTCAGAAGTTCAAGATTACAGTGAGCTATGATTGTGCCACTGCACTCCAGTCTGGGAGATAGAGTGAGACCTTGTCCCCAAAAAAAAGAAAAAAGAAAAAAGAAAGAAACAGATAAACAAAATAGTGTTAAAAATGCCATTATAGAGGTAAAACAGGATGCTGTAGGAGTACAGGTAGGGATGCAACTTACCAGAGGAGAATTGCGTAAGATATGTTTAAGAGTTGAACACAGGATTTGGTGATTCATTGGACATTGAAGAGAGAGAGGAGAGAAAAGACACAAGCATAACTACTCAGATTCTGCTTCGGCACTGGGAAAGTAGTGATGTCATTCACCATAATTGAAAATTCAGGAAGAGGAGGTGGTACATGCTTGAGAGGTGTGGTGAGGGAGAAGACGGTGAGATATTTCCAAATCTACCTTATTTTTAGGTTCTTGGGAGATGTCCCAATAAACATGTATATTTGGCAGTTGGATACTGAGTCTGAAGCATAAGAGAGGTCTGGCCTGAAAAAATGGATTTGGGAGTGATCAGCTTAGAGATGGTTCCTTGAAGCCTTGGAATTGGATAAGATAGCCAATTAAAAATGAAATGTCTAAGAAAGGTTAGAAAGGATTACTTAAGAAAAGATTTTAATTAACCAGTGAATGGCCAGCCCACAAAGGAAAGGGGGGAAAGTGACATCAGAAGGTAGGAGAAAATTTGGGACAGCGGGATATACTAGGATCCAAAGTAAATAATGTTTCTTGAAAGAGGAAGTGAACAGAGATGGCAAGTGCT
Source organism: Nomascus leucogenys (assembly GCF_006542625.1). Lineage (NCBI taxonomy): Eukaryota > Metazoa > Chordata > Mammalia > Primates > Hylobatidae > Nomascus > Nomascus leucogenys. The sequence goes on from NC_044393.1 coordinate 71,215,645, forward strand.
AATGACAAATCAAGTATGTTGGGAATGGAGGAGGCCATTGGATTTAGACATAAGTCATTGATGACCTTTGTCTAAGAGCTATTTGGAAAGGATTAGCATTGACGCCAGATTACAGGGAGTGAAGGAGTAAATGGATCTGAGGAATTAATGACAATTATATAACTCTTAAAAATTGTTTACTCTGGACAGAATGATTAAGATAACTATAAGAAAACTTTGAGTTAGTAAGATTTGGGGGGTGTTTATTTGGGGTTTCTTTGCTTATGTTTTAATATGAGACATGAGAGCTTCTTTAAAAACTAATGGGAAGGGAGATAATTGGAGTATACAGAGACCCTGAGTGGTACAAAGAGGCAGGATTCAGGACACACGTAAAGGAATTAGTGTTCAAAAGCAGTAAAACCTATGTGCATGTTTACAGTAGTACACGTATAGGCTGTAAGACTGGAGGCTGAGGAAGTACTCTGTGGTTTCTATTCTCTGTGAAGAGAAGGTGAGTGTGCGTGCATGTGTGTGTGTGTGTGTGTGTGTGGTGTGGTGTGTTGTACATATATTCCTTTTTTTTGTTGTTGTTGAGACAGGGTCTCACTCTGTCACCCAGGCTGGAGTGCAGAGGCACAATCTCAGCTCACTGCAACCTTCCTCTCCCTGGCTTAAGTGATCCTCCTACCTCAGCCTCCTGAGTGGCTAGGACTAAATCAAGTGTACACAACCACGCCTGGCTAATTTTTTAAATGTTTTTTGTAGAGATGGGGTTTTGCCATGTTGCCCAGATGGTTTCGAACTCCTGAGCTCAAGCGATCTGCCTGCTGTGGCCTCACAAAGTGCTGGAATTACAGCCATGAGCCACTGCGCCTGGCCTATTGCATACATACTCTAAAATAAAACTGTTAATAGATGCAGAGGGAAAAGGGAGATAATTTTAAGGAATCTATATCATATCAGTCATTTTCTCAGAATGTAATACAGTAAAAATTGGAAATTGACAATGAAAAGTTTCCATAAAAATTTTGATATTTGGGCATTAAAAATACCCTTTTAAATAATATACATATTTAAGAGGAAATTATAAAATCTTTAGAATTAAAGGTCAAAAGAAGCACTACATAACATTTTAAAAGTTTTAAAAATTAAATAGAAAATTAAAATGATTAAATAAAGATTTAACAAAACCTAATGCAGGTTCTATCAAAAAACTATTAAAATAGACAAACCTATGTCCAGATTGATGAAGGGAGGAAAGAATGTGAGTAAATAATATTGAGATTAAAAAAAGAGATATAATTTAGAAACATTTTTAAAGACAAAAGCATACTTTGAACATATTTGTGACAATACATTTGAAAACCTATATGAAATGAGTAATTTATTGTATGTTCTAAAATAACTAAAAGCATATCAATGGATTGTTTGTAACACAAAGAAAGGTTAAGTGTTTGAGGTGATGGATGCCGCATTTACCCTCCTGTGATTATTATGCATTGTATGCCTGTATCAGATAGCTCATGTTTTCCATAAATATTACACCTTTTATGTACCCAAAGGAATGAAAAATAAAAGGAATTTTTAAAGGAAAAATATAATGAAAATTCACTAAAAATATATAGAAAAGTTAACTAGGCCAATAGCCATTAAGGAAATCAAATCAGCTGCCTAAAATCCCACCTTCAAAATATAACCAGGCCCAAAAGAATTTAATGTCACATTTCACCAGTTTTTAAGGAACAGAAAATTCCAAATGTTAGCATAAAAAATCCAGGTGGAAAACTAACCCAGCTATTTTACTGGACAAATATAACTTTGATACCAAAACTGAACAAAGACAGAATAAGACACTTACAGGCCAGTATCAATAATCTTATCTAAAATATTAGCAACTCAAATCCAGCTGTGTATTACTTTAATATCATGAGCAAGTAGAGTTTATAGAGTTTATTCCAAAAATGAAATGATGGTTTAACACTGGAAAATATGAATAGATTTACATACAGGAACATTATGACCCTGTCAATTAATACAGGAAAAGTAGTCAATCAAATTCTATATTGTTCATTTAAAAAAAAAACTCTTAGTAAACCAGAAATAGAAGAAAGCTTTCTTAGCCTTCCAGAAAGTATCTATCATAAAACTACAATAAACATCATACATAAAAATTAAAATTGGAAATGCTCATAGTAGATTCAAGAAAAGATAAGGAATGTCAATTATTGGCACTACTATTCAACATTATTCTGGAAATAGAATTAAACTAGATAGACGTATAAAGGTAGAAAAGGATTTGCAGATAGGTAATATAACTACCTTCAAAGAATATCAAGAGAAACAAAAGAGAAAATAATTATCTTTAATTAGAGTTTAATAAACATACGTAAAAATCAATAGCATTGTTATTTGTTAGCTTTGAGTGATTAGAAAACGTATTAGAACAAAAAAGAACCCAATCATTAACAAAAACAGTAACAAAACAGTAGCAAAACTTCATCATCTCAAAAAAGACACTTAACAAAATGTGCAGTAAATATATAGAGAAATTTATAAAAGTGAATTGAAGAGCATAAAATTGGCCCAAATAAAATATAATGTTGATACATGGAAATATTAAGATATTGCTTCTCCTTACATTGACTATAGAAGTCAATGCAGTATCAATCCAATTTACAGCAGGATTTTTCATGGAAACTGTAGAACAGATTTTAATTTAGCATGGAAAATTAAAGAGCCAACATATCTCACCCATACTGAAAAGGAAATAATAATAGAAGAATTCTGTTGTACTGTATATGGAAAACGTATGATGTGATATAATAGTATTGGAAAACGGAGGAATCTAGCAGAGGAATGATGTATTTGAGGAAATCTGTTATGTGGCCAAGATAACATTACATATCAGTGAAGAAACAGCAGACTAATCTATAAATAACATTGGGAAAATTTTCATGTCAAAAAAAGTAATATTGTATCTCTACCACTCCTCAAACACTAAAATGTATGCAAGATGGATTAACTGCCTAAAGGTGAAAGCAAACCTTTATAAATATTGTAAGATCATTTTAGAAAAGAAAATATTGGGTTGGGCACAGTAGCTCACACCAGTAATCCCAATATTTTGAGAGGCCAAGGCAGGGGGATTGCTTGAGCCCAGGAGTTTGAGACCAGCCTGGGTAATATGGTGAAACCTCTTCTCTACAAAAAATACCAAAATTAGCCAGGTGTGGTGATGCACGCCTGTAGTGCCAGCCACTCGGGAGGCTGAGGCAGGAGGAACTCATGAGCACAGGAGGTTGAAGCTGCATGCACTCCAGCCTGGGTGACAGAGTGGACACCTGTCTCAAAAAAGAAGAGAAGAGGAGGAGAGAGGAGGGGAAGGAAGGGGGTGGGAGGGGAGGGAAGGGGAGGGAAGGGAATGGGAGGGGAGGGGAGGGGAAAGGAGAGGAGGGGAGGGGGAAGGAGAGAGGGGAGGGGGAAGGAGAGGAGGGGAGGAGAGGAAAACGCATGGCAGGGCATGTATTGGAAAGTATTTCTTAATAACTTCAGGATAGAGAAGGACTTCTTACGTAAAACGATAATTTGCAGAAAACTATTAAATAAGAAAAATAAATTGGCTCTAAATCTCTGTGTGATTAAAGAAACTGAAGACGTTTCCAACTTTTTGCACACTATAGATTTACATTCAAGACAGCATGAACCCCCTACAAATTAATAAGTGGCAATGAAGTAAAAATATGAAAAGGCAATCATCAAAGAAGATATCTTAATGACTAATGAGCACCAAAATTCACAATTTCACAGAAATTAAGACAATGCAAATCAAAACCATGATATACTATTTTTCATTTATCTGACTGTCAAAAATTAAACCCTGAATAACTGAATACTCCTAATGCTCTATGGAAACCGTCACACATGTGCACATTAAGAGACATACAGGAGATGCTCATAGCTATAAAGCTATACAATTGCAAAACACTGCAAATACCCAAACATTGACTAGTTGAGGAGTAGATAAACAGAATGTAGATTATTCATGTAATGGAGCAGTAACAGAAGGAATAAATAAAATTGAATTATATACATATATATATGTATATACACACACGATGTAATTTACCTCCAAACATCTGTGTGAGATTTAAATAGAGGAAATAGAGGTTGCACATCTATAGTGGAAGCCATGAGGAAGATTCTCTCAATGCTAAAAGAATTACTAGAGATTTCTTTGCTTCTTCTAATTCCCCCAGTGTAAAACACAGAAGCTCCAGGAAGTTCACTAAAACAAGGTTAAATTCAAGGACTTATTGGAAAATATTTCATATATATTTTTAGTCAGTATCTTATCTTGATTGATGTGTGTGTGTGTGTGTATGTGTGTGTGTATGTGTGTGTGTATTTGGGGGACTTAAATGAAATAACCTATATATTTTTTTACTTTCTTGCCCAGCTCCTGAGTCAGTCAAATATACAGCAGAGTGACTATTCTACAGCCCTAAAGCAATGCAACAGGGAAAAGAATCGAACTTCTTCTATCATCCCTGGTAAGTTGTGTTGATCCTTGAAAAAACAACTTTTTTAAAATGATAAGAGCCTTGTAGGAAATTTGGCAATATATGTATACCTTTGGAGCAAATGGAGCACATTCAGATATTTTTAATTTTGTCCAATATGTAAGTGTTCCAAAGGACTCATAAATCCTTGAAGTCTTATCTAAATATGCAAAATATATAGAAAAATTAGCTTACGAATCAGAGATGCTTCAACTTGAAAAATGCAGCTGTATTTTACATCTGGCATGGGGAAAAGATGGTACAGTGCTGTGAGCATGGGTTGTTTTGTTTTGTTTTGTTTTGTTTTACAATGAATGTTCTGTGTTCCAGTGGAAAGATCAAGGGTTGGCATTTCATCCCTCAGTGGAGAAGGCACAGACTACATCAATGCCTCCTATATCATGGTAAGTCAGAGAAGTCACTGAGGAGACTGTCTGCCAGCTTGTGTTACAGGGATCAAAACCAGAATGGGCTGCCAGAAGCAAAGACTACAGGCATGGGCAATATGAATGGTAAATTTAAGTTAAATCTGTTGACTGCAAGCCCACAGTCCACAGCAACAATTGTAATAACAGCATGCTTTTATGTGTGCTGGGACTGAAGAAACCTCAAGCAAGACAAATTAGTAGATGCAGGAACACAAACTCACCATTCAGAGCTGATGACTAGGTGTAAAACTTACACCTGCTTATCTAAAAGGCTTTATTTCCTTCACTAAGGCAGAACCCCTGAGCAAACTCAGGATTCACCGGCTTCAGCAAAGCCTAACCTCACTGACATCACTACTCCAGGTTTGCAGCATGATTCTTACCCTGCAAACTGGGCTCATTTTAGGACCTGGATTTCTAAAGATACAATGCTTTTCTTCTGCATTTACATCTTTTGTGTGAGGGATGAATGTTTTAGTAGCTGTTGTGTGACCTTCATTAACATTTAAGGTCGATCAGTCACAGAGCTTGGCTTCTGATGAAAAGCTCCTAATTCTTATTCCAAAACCTCTGTTCTATTTATCCAGCAAAGAAAATATGAAGTAATATCTATGCAGGAAACACAGGGATGTGTGGTAGTGGCATCTAAATACATTCACATTTCAAATGAGCCACTGGGTAATAGGAATGGGAACTGAAAGCAGAAGGGGCTAGAAGAGCCAGGACTTCAGTGACAGTATAAATATCACAATTAATCCAATAGCTGTAGCTTCTAGGTATCTGTAGCAAAATATGCAAGGTGTCTCCCTGGTTCCTCCCTTGTAGAGGCAACCAAGGTGTCTGGACACCAAAGTGGGAAATGTAAACTCTCCTGTAGATTTCTCACTCTCTGTGGAGTAAGAGACAGTATCCACAAAGCAGTTTGGTAAGTCTACAGCTAGAGGTGTGTTTTTAATGAAACTGTTCGTTTCTCTATCAGCTTAGCTGATAGCTACCATCCTCAGTGACCACCAGAGGCCCAGATGAAAGAGCACCAATATGGGATTCACCTGCATGGGTTCCGTTGAGCAGTCTCACCTGAAGTCTTCAATGACAAAAGCACAGTGTGAAAGTTTAGAGTTTTTAGTATTTATGGACCCTGAGGAGTTCATGGCACTGGAGGCCACATGCATAGAGCTTAGGCAGAGCAAGCAGGGAAAGAGAGAAGAGGACCCATGAACCAATGCCTTTATCAGGTCCAGGGCATAATCCAAGTAGGTTTTCCATGGGGAGTTTTACTTGATGGGTTTAAAGCAAGCAGGCACAAGTCCCAGGAGGTCACATAATGACTGAGAGGTATTTACTATGGCATATCTGCAAAGTCCATGTAGGTGTGAGGGTCAGCAAGGCCAGCCAAGCAGGCTGTTCCGTAGTGAAATGGTCACCATGGAGCAGTTCTGTAAGTTAGATACCCGGATCGATCACTTTAAGGAACTGGTGGATGGGACGATGTAGAACTGGAAACTGTATCAAGGGTGACTGAATTCTGCTTCTGGCATGACAAAGTCCAACTTATATTTAAAAGGAATGCCAAGGCAACATAAAAATCATAAACATTCACTACAAGATGGTAGGTAACCTTGAATACTACGTCTGACTTCTTAAAGCAAACTTGGGCACAACGCTTAACTTCTAAAGCCTCAGTTTAATCATTTGTAAAATGGGGATCACAGTTCCTATCTCACAGTACTGCTATGAGGAACAAATAATTTAAGAGAAAAAAAACACATAGTGTCACACCTAACATACAAAGTGCCCAGTAAGCATTGGCTATAATAATCATATTACTACATATAGACACAATCCGCAATTCAAAAGACTATTTTGACTTAAGGTCCATTGATGTATAAATGTTTATCTGAATGTTTAAAGGCATACGCCAGTGTTGTTTTTGTCTTCTCTTTGGTTTTGTAGGGCTATTACCAGAGCAATGAATTCATCATTACCCAGCACCCTCTCCTCCATACCATCAAGGATTTCTGGAGGATGATATGGGACCATAATGCCCAACTGGTGGTTATGATTCCTGATGGCCAAAACATGGTAAGTCCCTTAGACCACTTTTGGGACTTTCTTTACAGGGGAATATCAGGTTACAAATAGCGAAAAGTCCAGCATACACACAAGCAAAGTAATTTTGTTTTCAACTAATAAACTAATGTCGTTGAAGGCATGCTCTTCTACTGTTGGGCTTGGTTTCATTATACAATCTCCTAGGTCAAAGTGATGAATAAAAGTTTTAAATGAAAGTAGATATAAATGAACTTAAATCTATGTGTTTTGTGGCATTGCTTAAGAAAATTAGAATCACAGCCATGAAAGAAATCAGTCTATATGTTTCTATTTACATTTTTAAAATAAAATGTGTTAGAATATTTAGAGATTCCCTGAGTTTAAGGAGGTCCCTAATTTTTTCTTTAAAAAAAGACTTAGTTAGAATTATGTGAGTTCCTAGTATAGGAAGGACGTTTTTAGTATAAGAAAAGCAGCGATATCCCATCCCCCTCTTTATATGTGTTTGGAGAACCCAACGAGCAAAATAAATATTTCATTTAGGCTTTACATGTTTACTTAGCTTTGATATTCAGTTCTTGTCTACAAATTTATTGTGTGACCATTACACATGAGGCTGGAAATTTCTGAGCTCTTAAAATCACTTGAATCTTCTCTACTCAGTTGTCAATTACAGAAGCAATAAGCTTATCGTTGTTAAGCTAAGAGCATAAAATAATAAAGCAATAGCTTGGGTTCCTAAGTGTGATATTTTATTCAGCACATCAATCTAGTGGAAGGCACTAGGAAGATTTTAAGAGTAAATATTCAGATTCAAAGAAAAATTGGAGTTGAAATTTCTGTGCCAACCAATTAACTTTATTTCACAGTCTGACTTATTGGGCATTTTATTAAAATCTAGACTCTTCTTTCATTTGCAATTCTCCAGGCAGAAGATGAATTTGTTTACTGGCCAAATAAAGATGAGCCTATAAATTGTGAGAGCTTTAAGGTCACTCTTATGGCTGAAGAACACAAATGTCTATCTAATGAGGAAAAACTTATAATTCAAGACTTTATCTTAGAAGCTACACAGGTAAGGATATAAGTTAAATGACAAACTTTTTATCTTAAACACATGTTAAACATATTCTGACCTAAGGATCTTTCCTAGAAAGGAAAAGCATGATTCTGATTTTTTCCCAATTGAGACAATTACACAAATAATCAAATTACCTTGTCACTTTCATTTTCAAAATGGTATAGAATCATTAAACAATTAGTCATCACTACATCATTCCTGAATTTTACACACACAGGAAATCAAAGCTTATTTACTCCAGTTTAGTGGTTGATAGAATTTAGGTGAAAAATAAACACAGTAAAAGAATAAATTTATTAATTTTAATTCTCATGTTTTAATGTAAGCCCTTACCTTGTAAGTAAAATGGGAAAAATACTACCCACCTAAACTCTGCTAAGTAAAATGGGAAAAATACTATCTACCTTTACTCTCCTACGTAAAATGGGAAAAATACTACCTACCGAAACTTACTATCCTCTACCGATGTAAAAAGTTGATGAGTGATAGTGATGTAATAAGTTGATAAATGAAGTGCTTTGAAAACATGCAGGACAATAAACTAAGAATATTTTACTAAAGTCAGGCCGGGCGCGGTGGCTCACGCTTGTAATCCCAGCACTTTGGGAGGCCGAGGCGGGCGGATCACGAGGTCAGGAGATCGAGACCACGGTGAAACCCCGTCTCTACTAAAAATACAAAAAAAAATTAGCCGGGCGTGGTGGCGGGCGCCTGTAGTCCCAGCTACTCGGAGAGGCTGAGGCAGGAGAATGGCGTGAACACATGAGGTGGAGCTTGCAGTGAGCCGAGATTGGGCCACTGCACTGCAGCCTGGGCGACAGAGCGAGACTCTGCCTCAAAAAAAAAAAAAAAGAATATTTTACTAAAGTCTTGGTTATCTATTACACCAGATACTGCTGTTATCTACAAGATAATACATTCTTTTACTAAACTCTTAATTATATGCAAATATCTATTATTGAATTATTTGTCAATAATGATTTATGTAGAGCTATAGTAAAATACTAAAAGATAGTAACAATGATGTCTAAGGAATGTGAGATTCAGAGTACCTTCTCAATCTGACAAAGGTTAAATCATGTTCCAAATAATTTGAATGTTTCACTTTTCTCTAGTTCTGAAAAGTAGTACATATATGGTATACAAGAAGATTCTCTATTCTCTAGAAGATTTAAATGACCAATACATATAAACTTGATAATACAAATAACTAATAATGTAAACAGCATAGCAGTGGAATAGTATCCTATCTCATTAAAACAAAAAAGACTTAGGTCTTTATTTGTAAAATGAAGGGCAGGAACTAGAAAGCTCCTAAGGTCCCTGAGAGCTCTTAATATTCCATGCTAATTTCTACCTCTGATTATTCCCTGATCACTTTAGTAGCATCCATTTAGATCTTCCATCTCTCATGCCTTCTTCTCATTATTCCTAGTTAGTAAGAAAGCCTATTACAAGAGTAATAATCATTAGATACCTATTATCTTGTCACACCCATTATCCTGATCACTGATCATGTTTAATATCTTGCTCGGCACTGGGAAATTAGCACTGTTTTTCTCCTAGTATTATACAGAAAATAAACTAGATAATGGAAGTTCCTGATTGTTCCCAATTCAGTATGTCTCATCTATGTAAATCAGCTATTATTAATCCAGGAGCCCAACCCAGGGATCAACAGTATTTCTATAACAAAGATCAAAAAAGAAGGAAAGACTAAAGTGGAGAGTTTCATTAATTTCAGACATTTTCAAGCACTTTACCCAAATATCACAACATTTGAGATTAGTAGACAAGTGAAGGTCTATGCTACTGAGCTCAAAAGCTAGGGGCCTTTTATTTATGTATTTGTTGTGAGGACTATTTTTAATAATTTATTAAATATTGAATATATTTAAGATGTTTATATTCGATGTGCAAGGTTTAACAATTATGTTAAATTACTGTTACCCACCATTGACTTTAAGAAATAGAACATGGCCTTGACCATCAAGTCTTTCATGTGCTCCCTATCCCCTTCATCGTCTCCTCACTTCAGAAGTAGCCTCTTCCTGAATTAGTGTTTATTACTCTCTTGACTTATTTTGTCATTTAACTCTTGTCTTTATTTTCCTTCACATGTGTGTTGCTTACTTTTAAATATCTGTGAACTTTATATAAATTATGTGTATTATGCTACTGAGATTTATCCATGTGTTTGGGTGTAGTTCAAATTCATTTACTGCTGCTGCTTAGCACTCCAGATAATACATATCCTTTTTTATATTTTACATGCAAATTATTACTTGTTTGTTGTGTTTTGTCTTAGTTTGGTTTTGCTATTACAAACAGTGCTGATATGAATATTTTTAGTCACATGCAAAATTTCCTCTTGGGGATACCCTGGGAATTCCCCTGCTGTGTTATTGTGTTGGATCATCTTCAACTTTCTTTAACTTTACTAAATGAAGTCAATTGTTTTCCAAAGTCATCCTACCAAGGTATCCTCTCATCAGGAATGTATGAGTGATCTGCAATCACTACATCCTCACTAGTGCTTGTTTTGGGAATGAAACGGCATCTCTTGTTGGTTTTGATTTGCATTTCTCTTGTTGAAAATGAAGTCTTCAACGTAACTTTATATTTTTACATAATTGTTTACATAAATAATATTTTTACATAAAATATGTTTTGTAAATAATATTTTACATAAATATATTTTTATATAAATTAATTGATGATTCAGATTTTATCTTTTGTACTGCGTTCATGATTTTTGCCCATTTTTCTGTTAGGTTATTTATCACTTACTGATTTATCAGAGGTCTCATATTGTGGATACTAATCCTTCGTCAGCTACATATATTGCAAATACTTTCTCCCAGTTTGGGATTTGACTTTTTTACTTTCTTTGTGATTCTTTTTTTTCTTTGTTTTTTGGTGAAAGAAAAGTTTTGAAGTTTAATCTATATGAATTTATTGATCTTTTTTATTGCTGGCCTTTAAAAGGAAACCATCATTTAGTATCTTTAAAAAATACTGTTTACCCTGAAATCATGAAGATGCTCTCCTACATTGTTTTCTAAATGTACCACCTGAAATTGACTTTTTGTATTATATTTTGTGAGACAATGGTTCAGTTTCATTATTTTCCATGTGACACCCATTGTCCCACCATTATTTATGAATTAGCAATATCAGTTCAGTCATTCATGTAGTTTATATGATCATATAGTTTATGTGATTCATATAGTATATATATACATGTGCTTGTTCTAGGACATTTATTTTATTCCACTGGTCACTTTGTTCATCCCTCAGCCACACTGGCAGTGTTTTACTTCTTATAGCTTAGAGTAATTCTTGATATCTGATGAGTTAATTTCCTCTATTGTTTTTCTTATTTACCAGTATCTTGGCTATTTTGGCCCTTTGCACTTTTACGTAAAATTTAGGTTCTGCTACTTGTTTTTAAACATAACATTTTTTTAAAAAAGTACACTTTTGGAAGCTGGGGGTGAGAGGTTTAAGGGATTTAATCAAGTCACAGTCTTGTTGGTCACTTAAGTAAGAATCAGAATTGGGATCCGAGTTGAACCTAGATCTCTACCTCCTTGTTGGCGTTTTCTCCACTGTGTCATGCAATCTCCTTTTACTTAAGCCTGAGGATTACTGATATGTGAAGAAAGTGTATGCTATTTTCAAAACAAATTTTAACACCAATGATTTCCTTTTATAAATCTGAATTAAGCAGTGCAAATACATCTTTGGTACATAGTTTCATGGTTTGTAAGCACTGGCATATTTTACCCACAGATAGAGTTTATTTTTAGAATAAAAAAAGAAATTATGTTTTTTGATTCTACTAGTAAATCTATGCGTGGTAAATGTGGCATCACAACTGTTTCTTCCTTCTACAATGAAGAATGTGCTGCACTGCTGCTCACTCATGCCTGCCATTGGGTTTTATTACCTTACTGTAATTCCTGATTTTCCCCAATGATTCCACTCCTGGTAAACTGCCACTAACATTACTTTGTTTTTTCTTGTTATAGGATGATTATGTACTTGAAGTGAGGCACTTTCAGTGTCCTAAATGGCCAAATCCAGATAGCCCCATTAGTAAAACTTTTGAACTTATAAGTGTTATAAAAGAAGAAGCTGCCAATAGGGATGGGCCCATGATTGTTCATGATGAGTAAGTTCCATGTGTTAGATTGTTTCACACCTGCTCATTCTCTGGGCATATGTATATTTCTGTTGTCTTCAGACAAACCTAATGCTTAGGACCCACTGTGATGATTCAGCCATGGTGGATTATCTGCATCTTATCAATAAAGTTAACACAGAACAGTTTTTTGTTTTGTTTTACTTCACTTGAAGTCCCTGTTGAAGACAGAGAATGGGGTCATGATCACAAGTATCTTCTCTTGCATTTGATGCTGAGAACACTTTGTATACTAAGTCAGTGTTTTAGCAGCGAAATTTTACAGGAGCCAACCAGAGAGGCATTTTCAGTCATTGATTTCCTGGCATAGAAGTGAAATTGATACGATTTTTATTTTTCAGGAACAAGAAACTTCATCCAATAAATCTTCCTAGGACTCCATCATAAACAAATAAAAAATGCATATGCTGAACTTATGTTATAAATATATAAAATACAGTTTGTTATATATGTATTTATGCATTCGTATTATATGTATATTATACACGTCTTTATATGATACTCTCAGGTTATTTTTTTATTATTGCCAACTCCTTTCATAGTATACAAATAATAAACCATAAGCAAATACTAAACTTCTGTAAAGTATTCCACTATTAATATCATGAGCACTTGGCAATATTTCAGATTAAATCATAGTTCTTTGTGCAAAAAGTGAAGAGAGACAATTCATTAAAAGTTTCAGTGTTTTCACTGCAAAGTTGTCAATGCTATATGCTTTGTGAGTTCTAAATGTGAGTGGTGCATCTCAATGGAGTCTTTGTTCCTTTTCTTTTTTTTACAAGGCACGGAGGAGTGACGGCAGGAACTTTCTGTGCTCTGACAACCCTTATGCACCAACTAGAAAAAGAAAATTCTGTGGATGTTTACCAGGTAGCCAAGATGATCAATCTAATGAGGCCAGGAGTCTTTGCTGACATTGTAAGTAACAAGGCAGCGAACCAAATTTTTCACTGATAGAGTGCGACTAACTTCCTAGAGGCTGCCGAAATCATGTATCAAGAAAGATCTTATTAACTGATAACATTAGTATGTAGTTTTCAAGCTGAATTGCAAGTCCACAATCCATAGAACAATAGTCATTTAAAATTTATACTTCAGAAAATTTATGGATAAGAACTTTTAAATCTCATGTTTGCCTTTGTGCACAATAGTAAACAATGCAAATAAGCTTAGGTGAATGTAGAAGTCATAGGCTCATCTTCAGCTCTTTGGTCTGTTTAAGGGCCTTGTAAAGGGACCTTCTTCAAAGCTCCAGCCCAGACCAGCTGGCAGGAGGTCAAGGTTATCTTCATGCACATGCACTGCAGAGGAGCCCCTATTAAGTCTCATTCAGGGCCCCTGAGTTGTATCAAGCTTGTGCTGCATGAAACTCCCTTCTGGAGATGCACAGTTCGCAAATGCGTTTAATTATGCACTGCTTCACATGTAGGCCTAATGGTTTTCCGCTATGATGCTCCTCACTGGTTCAGGTTCTCTGTAGCTGCCTCTCCCCAAACTGTCTGAGATGGCACTTGTAAGAGAAAAACTGTTTCATTCTTCTATGTGCCACTACTCTGAGACCACAGCAGAGCAGGTGCTTACCTTTGCTCATAGCAGGGCATAGGACCAGTGGGGCTCATAGAATGTGAAATTCTTCTTATTGGTGAACAGTGAAGGATTGCCTTCTACATGGGTCCCTGGGCTAACAGTACAGTCATTCCTGAGATCTTTCCATAAACAGGCAGACTCAGTGGATTTTCTAACAAGTAGAGAAAGAAGAAGAAACTTGTTTCTGAGTGAGTTACAGGGGCCCAGTGCCAAACGGTTTCCCCCACAAATTAACAGAACCCTGTCTCATCACCTTCTGATTTCAAGAATTAAGTACTTGTTGGCAAATGTATGTAGGTTAATTTTTCAGGTCAGTGAATGGTCTGCCAATTGCAACATTAATTTAATCAGAAGAGACATCAGTATAGGTTATGCACATCTGCTGAGTATAACAGTGCCCTTAACACATTGTCCTTTAATGAACAGTGCTGAAATGTGTCTAAAAATATTTCTTCTTTTTACAAATGTATGTCTTCACCGAGCTTAAAAACCTCCCATCTTCTGTTCTCTAGGAGCAATATCAGTTTCTCTACAAAGTGATCCTCAGCCTCGTAAGCACAAGGCAGGAAGAGAATCCATCCACCTCTCTGGACAGTAATGGTGCAGCATTGCCTGATGGAAATATAGCTGAGAGCTTAGAGTCTTTAGTTTAACACAGAAAGGGGTGGGGGAACTCACATCTGAGCATTGTTTTCCTCTTCCTAAAATTAGGCAGGAAAATCAGTCTAGTTCTGTTATCTGTTGATTTCCCATCACCTGACAGTAACTTCCATGACATAGGATTCTGCTGCCAAATTTATATCATTAACAATGTGTGCCTTTTGCAAGACTTGTAATTTACTTATTATGTTTGAACTAAAATGATTGAATTTTACAGTATTTCTAAGAATGGAATTGTGGTATTTTTTTCTGTATTGATTTTAACAGAAAATTTCAATTTATAGAGATTAGGAATTCCAAACTACAGAAAATGTTTGTTTTTAGTGTCAAATTTTTAGGTGTATTTGTAGCAATTATCAAGTTTGCTAGAAATATAACTTTTAATACAGTAGACTGTAAATAAAACACTCCTCCCTATGATATTCAACATTTTACAACTGCAGCATTCACCTAAAGTAGAAATAATCTGTTACTTATTGTAAATACTGCCCTAGTGTCTCCATGGACCAAATTTATATTTATAATTGTAGATTTTTATATTTTACTACTGAGTCAAGTTTTCTAGTTCCGTGTAATTGTTTAGTTTAATGACGTAGTTCGTTATCTGGTCTTACTCTACCAGTTTTCTGACATTGTATTGTGTTACCTAAGTCATTAACTTTGTTTCAGCATGTAATTTTAACTTTTGTGGAAAATAGAAATACCTTTGTTTTGAAAGAAGTTTTTATGAGAATAACACCTTACCAAACATTGTTCAAATGGTTTTTATCCAAGGAACTGCAAAAATAAATATAAATATTGCCATTAATTTGTGTTTGCTTGTGGAGCATTGTGCTGAAGTGTGTGTGGCAGAAAATTGTGGATGTGGGTCCCCCTATGATGATGGCACAAAAAAAAAATGGCTAGTAGGATGGGACAGGAATTAGAGTGGTGGGTCCCAAACTGTGCATTGAGGTACAAAGGGAAATCACAAAACTTTCCATTTGTGAGGAAAACACAGCAACATGTGCAGACACTGCACAAACTTTTACTATTAAATTATTTGAACTTTACTACTTAATGAACAGAACAATTATGTATTTCTTTTGGCTTAGGGAGTGCTATGATCTGAATGTTTATGTTTCCCGACAATTTATCCCCTCACCCTCAAGGTGATAATATTAGGAAGTAAGACCTTTGGGAGGTGATTAGGTCATGAGGGCAGAGCTCTCATAAATAGATTAGTGTCCTTATAAAAGAAGCCTGAGCAAGACCCCTCACCCCTTTCGCTGTGTGAGATTACGATGAGAAGACAGCTGTCTATAAGAAAGCAAGCCCTCACCAGACATCGAATCTATGGGACCTTGATCTTGGAACTTCCCAGCCTCCAGAAGTGTGAGAAATAAATCTATGTTTGTTTATAAGCCACCACATTTATGGTATTTTGTTACAGCAGTCTGAATGGACCAAGACACAGAATTATGAAAATGTTACTGATGAATTAAGAGCATCATGTACCAAGAAATGTTGGGAACTTCCAGTTTAGAAACTAGCTGGGGGTTAGAAGTAGGCAGATTTGCTAGTCAGAGACTCCAGTATAAGCAAAGGTCAAGGAGGGGATTGGAAAAGGCATAGACAGACAAGCATTAGGAGGTAAAAAATATTCCAGAATGGAAAAAGAGAAGAGGTCCCATGTTGAGGCAAATCATCAAGATCCAAGAGCCATGTGGAACTGAAATGCAGGAAAATGGAATCATCAGTATCAGGCAGACTTTGATGCTTGCAGCGGTCCCCTGCCTCGGCTAGGAGTGTTTTATAATATTACCTACAAAGGAGCTCACTGATCCCTAAGAATGCTCGGCTCAGGGCCCAGAACAGGAAGCCAGAGAAGTTTTTTTTAAACCAGTGGCTCTCAAAATATGATTCCCAGATTTGTAGCATCGACAAAATCAGGGAACTTGTTAGAAATGGAAATCTCAGATTCCCATCTGTCAGAAACTCTGGGGGCTAGGGCCCAACAATCTAATGCATGCTAAAGTTTCAGAACCATTGCTCTATAGCAACAACACTTCAGGGAGCCTCCAGTTACCTCAAGCAATATCAAGAAATTGTCACCATGTCTTTAAAATCGAGCTAAAGTTATTTAGCTTTCCTTTTTATGGGAGCTTTTCTTTTAAAGCAATAGTCATGGGAGATATGAAATAGAAATAGGCACACACAAAAAGTCTCATAAATAGTGTGACAAATCCCCAAATGGTATAAGCACCACTCTACAAGGTACAAAAAGAATTAATGTACTTCTTATTTCTCCTCCCAGGGAGGAAGGACACAAGGTTAATTTTGAATTCCTTTGTTGCTTTTCTAACCTTATCTCCTTGCCCTCTTGTTTTACAGTTTTGTTTTATCACCACCCACAATGTCTAACCATGAGCTGATCTGAATCAGTAATACATGTCACCTCAATTATTTTGTCTATTTTTCCCTTAGCCTTTGTCCCAGGAACAAGCAGCCTTTGAGGAGATACAGAATTTTTTACCCTTTAAGGTCATTTATGTAGTAATGTGACTTACAGAGTCTTGTCCAACAGAAAATAATTATGCAGTAACATGTATATCATATCAATTATGCATTCTTACATAAATGTTAATAAATATATTCTGAAACAGATTAAAAAGAAAATTCCTGTCAGATACAGCAACATTTTCTCTTCCTTGATCCTTAACTCTGAGGCGATAATCAGTTATGAGACAAATGAAAATAAATGAAGCCAGGTAAGTCAGTTAGGTAAGTATCACTCGATTTTTCCATCAAACACCAAAATTTCATTCCTTGTGTTTAACACATTCACAGCTTTTTTCCATATATTGTTTTATTTTTATAATTGTGGTCTCATTGTGAATATGTTTTTATGCTTCTTTTTATAGTGATACAGGCATTTTTTATTACACATAATATATGGATAATATATAATATATAATATTATATAGCCTTTGCCAAGGCTATATAATATTTCATTCAGTATAGTAGTTTCAAAGAAGGGGACATTTGACACTGTCTGGCAATGTCTGGAGATACTTTTGATGATTACAACTGACCAGAGGGTGAGGGGTGCTACTGGCAACTACAGGGTAGAAGCCAGAGATGCCACCAAACATTCAGCAATGCGTAGGACAGTCCTCATGACAAAGAATCACCCAGAACACAATGTCAATAGTGCCAAGACAGAGAAACCCTGTTCTTATACTATGGCTCTTGTAATTATTTTCCTAATATTGGTTTTTGTTTGTTTGTTTGTTTGAGACAGAGTGTCACTGTGATGCCAGGCTGGAGTGCAGTTGCGCAATCTCGGCTCACTGCAACCTCCGCCTCCCAGGTTCATGCCATTCTCCTGCCTCAGCCTCCCAAGTAGCTGGACTACAGGCGCTGGCCACCACGCCTAGCTAATTTTTGTATTTTTAGTAGAGACGGGGTTTCACCATGTTGGCCAGGATGGTCTTGATCGCTTGACCTCGTGATTCGCCTGCCTCAACCTCCCAAAGTGCTGGGATTGCAGGCATGAGCCACAGCACCTAGCCCCTAATATTGGCTCTTCAGGCTCTTTCGAACCCTTCCTATTACAATACAATGATAAACATTTATTTGTGCAGAAAAGCTTTTCACCAGGTTTAGGATTATTCCTCAGGACCAATTGTTGTGTTATTTGGGGGAGCAGATAGTATGAACATTTTTACCTTACTACTCTTTCACTTTCCAAGAGTTAGGCTGTTGAGACCTCCATTGGCAGGGTATCAGAGTCCTATTGTTCCACTCATGGGTTCAGGTCTCTGCTCAAATATCATCTCCTCAGAGAAGCGTTCTCTGATCCGCCTGTCTGAAGTGCCATTCTCTCCTCTCAAGAAGGAGATTCAAAATATTTAGCAGTAACCATCAGAAGAGACTGAGTCATGCACACCAGCAGAATGTCAGCCTGTCTCTCCGCCACTCCCACCAGGCCCTCTTTGTCTCTTTATCATGCTTTATTTTTATCCATAACACTTCTTGTTTTCTGACATTATATTTGTTTGTTATTTTTCCCTTTCATTCGTATATAAGCCCCATGAGAAGAAGAGTCTTGATTCTTTTGTTAACCTCATATCCCCATAGGTAGAATGGTGCCTGGCACACTAACAGCAGTCACAGTATTTTAGGTGAATGAAAAAAAATGCATTGATTTTTACTGAAAATGAAAATACTCTCTTTAATAGTCCTTTCCTTGTAAACCTGACGCTGTATAGGCAATGTTACTTAACATAATAAATTTACTAGTTTTGGCAAAATATCTGTTCTTTTTTTCTTTGGTAACACCTTTGTAACTTACTCCAGTTGAAAAAGGAAGTTCTAATGCATCTCCAGTTTTAAATCATGAAGAGCAGTTTTGAAACCTCAAAAGTAGTATTAATCAAGAGCGCAATCCATCTCTGTAGCTACCTGCATGAGGACTACAGAGGCCATCATAGTTCCAATATGATACTTCTTGAGATACTATGACAGCAGCTTCTTCATATAAAATCAACGCAAACATTTAACAGATGCATGTTCTGCTCAAATGATACAGTGAAAATCTTACTGAATTTTAATGTTTGTTATCTGAAAGCCTCAAATCTCTTAGTACCTATTATGACAGGCTATTTCTCTAATACACAAAACTTGGAAACTATGATCTCTTTACTAGCAGATAAATTTTAAAATGTGATATTAGAATTGAATTCTGCTTACAAATAGTGCATCAGAAATATTAAGGATTTATTGAATTGAATTCTTTAGGGAAAATGGAAAATCTGCACATTTGTCAAGATAAACAAAACATGCTTTTTAATATTATAAACCATGATTGATTTGCTAATTACAACATATTCTGGTACATTAGAGATCTCTTCCTCATTAGTATGATATGGGTGTGTTAGGGTGGCATTAAATGTTAAGACATATAAATGTAAGACACTGCACCAGTTTTAAGAATCTAAACATCCTTGACATTAAATTGTACTTACCAATGTTTTTTTTTTTTTTAAGAAAAACATTTTTTAAAAAATAAGATTTGGAAGTGGGAGTAAGAAAAACTGTAGGTGTTAAATTGAAACTTCTTGTTACATACAAAAAATTATCATCAGTCCATCAGCTGTGACACATTCTAAGCAGGCCACAAGAAGCACAGACTGACCTTAGAGAACTGCTCCAAATATGCTAATTTGAAATATTTTACTTTTGCATGAGCTATTCCCAGTATCTCTCAGATTTCTATTATCTTGCTTCAATCCTAGGAGAGTTGCTTTAGTTCTGAATTATCCATACAAAGAAATGAACTGGTGAAAGTAATTGTTATCCTCATTGCTAAATTATTTAATAAAGGCTTGTAGTGAAAACTATCAGCATTAAAGTTCTTTATGAAAAATATTAAAATAGCAAAGTCTGTTATAACACCTTTACTTCAAGGAAGTAACTTAAGAGGCTTAGGAAGTTAAAACTGTATGTTTCCTGGGATTTTTAGAGAATGTTAAATGAAAAAAGTTCCACATTTTGTCTACATGGCATTCTAGTTTTATGTCCAAGGGGATACTTAAAAAGATTCAATAAAGCACCTAGAGAAGAAAACGAACTGTTAAAAAATTATTAAGGCCGTTGAGGAAATATTGACAAGGCCAGTGAGAAAGACTGACAATTAGGGTAATCGCTGTATATTCACAGCCACTCACCCTCTAGGGAACCTTTCTGCAGCAAATAATATTTTCCAAAAACAGCCGGACAGTATCTTCTGTCCTGTATGTGACTCTTTGAAACTCATCCCATTGAGAAGCAGGGTCTATGGTCCCTCCTCTTGGATCTATGGTGAAAGTGATGCTATGTGACTTCCAAGCCCAAGTCATAAAAGAATCAGCTTCTGCCTGATTCTCTTGGAATGTTCGCTCCTGGAGCAGCCCCACCATGCTGTGTCAAAGTTGCATAGCCATGGAAAGACCTACATCAAAGAAACCAAGGCCCTGGCCCATGGCTCCAGATGAGCTTCCAGGCAGAACCATTTTGTCAGCTATGTACGCAAGCTGTCATGAAATGGATTCTCCAACTTTGTATCAACACATCTCACGTGACACTACATGGACCAGAGACCAGCTGTTTGCACTGAGCCGTGCCCAAATTATAGGTTGATGAGCAAAATAAGTGACTACTGTTTTAAGACACTACATTTTGGGGTAGTGTGTTACACAGCAATAGTAACTACAACACTTCCTACACTTCAAAGCCTAAAATGCTAGCAACTGTATTTCCCAGACTGCTTCGCAGCTAGGGTCCTGGATGAAGTATGTTCCACCACATACAGGAGTCACAGGTCTGGAAGCACAATGTTATTTTACCATGCATTATAATGTAATATTAAATGGTTTATCATATATTTACTCATGCTTTCTGACTTGCTGGCTACCCTGTAAATGCCCTTACACAGATTTAGAAGACAGAAATTCACAGAAGCCCTCTTCTTGCCCTCTTGGACCCTGCTGGTAAGAAGATTATAAAGATATAATTTTTCTGCTACAGGGTTCTAGTACCTAATTTTGGAACCATGGCAGCAAGGGCAGTAGCTTCTGATTCTAGCTTCCCAATCCTGGGACCCTAGCTATGTGTATACACTCTTGATCTTCGTGCCTTGTATGAATTTTTCTTTAAAATACCTAGAGTGGTTTCTGCTCTCCCTGCTCCAAATTCAGCAAACTGGAGAATAATGGTCTAAATGATGCTATGACCATCCAATCATTTTTTTCAAGTATCTTTTCTTCTGACACTGCAGTAGCCTCAGAATATATATTTTTCTGGCCCTTTCCCCTTTCCCTGATTCATTCTCAACATTCAGTCTAATAAATCTTTCAGAAGCACAAAGCTGGTCCTATCAGCCCCCTGTATTGTCAACCATGCAGTGACCTAAACCTATGGTTACACAATGATGTTGATAGTCAGGGCTGGCTCAAACTCATACTGATGCTCTTTACCCACCCTCAAGTTTTGGGGAAATTTTCACATGAACTCCAAGAAGGAAGAAATGATAGAGAAGAATGTGTCTCTTTAGCATTACTATCCAATGTTCAAACATAACCTAAAGCTGCATTACATACAAGCCAAGCCTGTAACAACTTTCCCTTATCTCCACCTCCACCTTCAACACATCTTCGTACCATGGCTTTTAAAGGTGTCAATACTATTCTACAATATTTGTATATGCCAGAATTAAATAATTATACCATATATATGGCATAATTGTTTTTATATATAATTGTAATTATATATAGTTATACATACAATTGACATCTCTGTTCAGAAATTATATATAATTATATATATATAAAACAAGCAATTATGCTATATATGGTATAATTATATATGGTATAATTATGTACAATTAAAATTATATATATATAACAAATTTATACAGTATTATATATTTATGTATATATAATTTCTGCTATGTGCTAGGCACCATGCTAGGTATTGAGGATACTTAGGAGTCTAGTGGAATCTTAGTTTGGATTGCTATAGAAGCAGAACCTGTGACAAGAGTTTAATGCCTGTCAGGAGGAAAATGAGTCAGGGAAGGAAAGACAGTTGATAATGGATGTAGTATCAGTCAAGTTCCTCAAGTGGATAACTGGAATATAATCCCAGTGTAGAATTCTGGGAGCCAGTAGAAGATATCCACATCCAAATTATCCCATCCAAAAAACTAACGAGCTAGCCTATTGATATATCAGCTCCCATGGGTCATTGGTTGGCTGAAGAGAATGGAAGTGAGGAGGGTCACAATTCCTGGCATTTCTGGGCTGCTGTGATTATGAGCAAAGAGAGCTTTCACTGTCAAAGAAAGCCTTCAGGCAAAGAGAGGCTGACTGTTGGAAGTCCAAAAGTGTGCAGTGTGATGGTAAGGCCAAGATGTGAGTGCAACTGTGTGCTAGAAATAGTTTTGTCTATATGGTGTATGACTCAGCGAGGATTTATTTATTTATTTATTTATTGACCTTGGAGAGGGAAATCAAAGACTGCTTTTATTGATGCACAAATAGACCCACCCATGATTTGAAAGGGATGATAATATTAACATAATCATTATCATCAAAGCAAATTAAAATGCAAAGGTATCTGAAATGGCTTTACAGTTATATGATGCTTTAATAAATTAAGGAAACTGATTGCTCTGAGTGGCTTCTTTCAGTGGGGATTTATTGTTTTTCACCTTCACCTACCAGATGTCAGCAACACCCTGCCCTGAGTCTGTAATAATGAAAAATCTTCCACATATTTTCAAAAGTCTACAGTCAATGAAATCACAGAGTAATTTGTGTTATGAAAAAAATAGTATAAGGTCCTTTAGAAATACCTAACTCACACTTGCGAATCCTCAAGAAAGTAACTTCTAAGCTACAACCTAAAAAGAGGACTAGGAATTAACCAAGTAAAAGGTTAGGGGGAGATGAATATCTAAGGTAAAAAAAAACACAACCAGAAAAGGCTCAAAAACAAGAAAGGGCAAGCCTATTCAAGGAGGTGGAGGAAGTTCAGGAATTGGATAATATTTTGTAAGGAGGTGGGTGATGATGAGATGAGACTATAAAGATATACAGGGGTACATTTATGCTGAGCCCTGGAGGCTATAATAGGTCTGAACTTTATCCTGGGAGGAACGGGGAGACAGCTGAGAGTAAGAACATGACCATATTTGCAGTTTTGAAAGATATTAATGCGTCTACTGTGAGGAGAATGGTCATTAGGGGAGTAATTCTGGAGAGAGGGAGGCCAGGTGAAAGACTGTCACAACAATCCATGTAAAAATATAATAGCAGCCTGACGAAGACAAGTTGTATGTGGGTAGAAAGACTTGGAGCCAATATGTTTAATAGAGAAGAGAAAGTCCTGATTTTGGTGAATGTGGAAGTGAGAGAAAAGAGAGCATCAAGGATTATATAGAGAGCAACTAGGGTGATAGTGGTTGCCAGTTCCTGAAACGAGTAATCACGTAAAGGATTCATTTAGCAGACCTAGCTTGGCCCCATTGAGAAACACTGATTTATAGTATAAATTTTTAAATTTACATTGAGTTTAAGAAGTCTTGGAAATATCTGAACAAGGATGTCAAGTAGATAGTAGCACAGATAATCTGAAGCTCAGGTGAGAAAATTGGGATTGATTTAAGACATAGATGGCATCCAATGCCATGGGTAGGATACATGCACCCAGAAAGAACACAGAGAGAGAGAGAAAAAAAAAAAATGCCAGGGAAGAAATCCGAAAAACATCAATAATTACCATATGGACAGATAAATAAGAGGATGCAAAGCATCATCATCTTTATTAAGCATCTTACATGATGGACCATTTGCACAATTTTCACCAGATTCATAGTCCAGAACTAAATAGAACCACTGTGCCAGCCAAATATTTTCTAACATTGCAAAAGTATTAACAATCCACGCCCCTGGGAGTTGCTATTCTCTCATCTTTTCTGTTGGTCTTCCCCAGGTTTTACAGCACCTATTTCAGTTTCTTTCCCAGCTCCTATTTGACTTCTACCTCCTATTAATTATTTCTCTCAAGGAGAATAAATCTTTTATCAATAGTTTGCTATTAAGGCAAGCACGATTTTTTTCTTTGTCAAGGTTATGAGGTTTCTATGGGGGTTTGTTTTACCCTGTGCCAGCTTCACTGTGAATCAGGCTCAGATTATTGAAGTCAAGGGTCTGGTTAGTTGTGCCTGGCAACAGCCCAGAATCATCTCCAATATAACAAAGAGGAGCCCAATATCAATTCAGCTTCATGAGCTCTCAGGCTGGGAGTGGGATTCCCAGGGTTTATGAATTTGTTAGCTGGTGATGTAGCACACATTGTCAATTAACATGAAACTAGAAGGTACTAGAAACCTTCGATTTCACTACACTGACAACTTAAACTGGGAGGATGTAACCTCTTAATCTAAGAAGTTAGGACTGTGTTTTGTAATTCTTGCTAATTAATGAAAATTAAGAATGGGTATTAGGACTAAAACAAGATTGGAAAAAGGAAGTTATTAGATTAATTGTCAGTAACTAACAAGTATCACTCCAGAACAGCCAGCTTTTCTCACTGGATTCCTTCCAGTGGAATTCAGATCTGGCAGATGTAGTTCCACTGCAAACAATCAGCAAATGTAAGCCACTAACACTATACAAAACATAAAGGTAAGATTAACTACTTTGCACAGATGTGTAAATTATGCATTGCATCTAAGGGAGAACTAATCATATCACAGATGTTAAAGATTTCTGTATTCACTATGGCAATTTTCCATTAGAGGGTAGTAAAGTGTTTGACTCTAATAAATTGTATATTTAGGAACAATTTTTTGACGAGTAGAAGTGTCTTGAGAAGGAATGCCTTGTTCTAATTTTCAAAAAGACACCATATGGGCTAGTGGTGGCCCTAAGTCATCCATCCTAGAAGATGTTTTAAAAATCAGGGTGCTCCCAAATTGTTTCAAGTATTTTGAGTGTCTCCAAGTGATTATCAAATTTCAATGTTAAGTCTTATCACCTGAGGCAAGTCATTTAACTTTATGAGGCACATCTTCTCTTCTGTGGCTTGGCCAAATGATTGTTGTGGTCTTTTTCATCTCTTCAACCACTTTATGCAGCAGATAAATCTATGGCTTGTTTAAGCAGCATGGATCTTTGAGGAGTCTTCCAAAGGTATCCAAGAAATTGAAAAAATATATATATCAAAGTTAAGATCATATTAACTAAACATAAACTCCAGGCAAAAAGTGTATTGTAAAAGAGAGAAGAACAACCCACTTGTGTTTTTTAACATCTACTAAGTGGCAAGCATTTCTCTCTCATTATCTCATTAATTTTTATAATCATCCTGGGAGTTACTGTTATCCCCCTTTCATAAAGAAGAGCTAGTATGTTGTAGAACCATTCACATTGTGTAGTATGATCTACCGTCTCATTAACCTAGAACAAGAAAAATGGATAATACAAATATTGGTATTATCTAAAAAAGAACAAAAGAGGAAGATCTGAAAGATGTGAGCATTAAGTCTACCAGAATGGTTAGACCAAGGGTCCACAAACTGGCTCGAGGGTCACATCTGCCTATCACTTGTTCTTGCAAATAAGGTTTTATTGAAACACAGCCATGCCCATTCATTTATGTACTGTTTATGGCTGCTTTCATAATACATAGGCAGAAATAAACAGTTTTGATATCTTTGGTCAGCAAAGCCTAAAATGTTTATATCTGACTTTCACAGAAAAATAATTGTGGACTCCTGGTGAAGCTATATGTTGATATGCCTATAACCATAACCTGCTCATTCATTCCCAAATCCTACCACCACCACATTTATTATTCTTATTATTTTATACTTTAAGTTCTAGGGTACATGTGCACAATGTGCAGGTTTGTTACATATGTATACATGTGCCATGTTGGTGTGCTGCACCCATTAACTCGTCATTTACATTAGGTATATCTCCTAATGCTATCCCTCCCCCCTCCCCCCACCCCACTACAGTCCCCGGTGTGTGATGTTCCTCTTCCTGTGTCCAGGTGTTCTCATTGTTCAATTCCCACCTATGAGTGAGAACATGCGCACCACCACCTTTATTATTAAAGGTACTGCAGGAAAATTTGTTATTGAGGGATAATGTAGTGTTTAATTACATATAGCTGTATTCAAGCGTACTGACATTGCCTTTTCTATTACCACGTTTAACACTAACATTAAATCAGCTCTTCAAATCAAATCCCCTTTAATTCTCATTGTCATCATAAAGCACAAACCAGTTAACTACACTGAGAGCTCAACTGGATCCCAGTTCTTACACAAAGTGCTAGTTTCTCAGTTCCCAATTAATCTGGGCGCTGTTTTAGATAGTGAAATCAATATGACACGAGTTGTATTTCCTAATCAATTGGGTCGAACTGAATGTCATGGTAAGAAAAATTCCACAACAAAATGTTTTTACTTATTAATAGATTATTGATCTCCATATATTATCTGTGACAGGTGGGACCAGGCCTTAATCAATTTCGATTGTTTTCAAATAGCAGGAGATGTTTTCTCAACTGTCATATACCTCACATGTAGTACCTGCTTCTTTCAAGGGCAGAATTAGTTTCACGTACCAGGATATGAGCACAATTTGTGAAGGTTAAACAGGTGCTTACTTTGTATCTCTAAAGGCAAGAGATTTTTCCCCCAAGAAGCAAATAAACAAATTGTATTTGTAATTTAATTTTTTATAACAACTTGAGATAAAATCTACATGCCACATAGTTCATTCAAAGCATACAATTCAGTGGTTTTTAGTATATTCAGAGTTGTGCCACCATTACCACAATCAACTTTACAACGTTTACATGACCCCAAAAAAGAAATCCCATACTAATTAGCAGTCACCCCTTTGTCCTCCCCAACCCCTCAGCCTAAGCAACCACTAATCTGCCTTCTCTCTATATATATTTGCCTGTTCTGGACATTTCATATAAATGAAATCATATAATATGTGGCCTTTCATGTCTGGCATTCTTCACTTGGTATGTTTCCAAGGTTTTTCCATGTTGTGGTGCATATCAGTAATTCATCTCTTTTTTTATTGCTGAATAATATTCCTTGTATAGATACGCCACGTTTTGTTTATTCACTTGTTAGCTGATAGAAATTAGGGCTGTTTCAATTTTGGGCTATTATAAATAATGCTGCAAAGAACATCTGTGCACAAGTTTTTGTGTAGACATTTGTTTTTGTATCTCGTGGGTATCCACCAACAGTGCATGAGGGTTCCAATTTCTCTGCATCCTCACCAACACTTGATATTATCACTTTGATTATATATCTATTCCAGTGAGTGTAAAGTGATATCTCATTGTAGATCTCATTTGCATTTCCCTGATGGCTAATGATGTTGAGAACTTTTTCGTGTGCTTATTGGCCTTTTGTGTATCTTCTTTGGAGAACTGTTAATTCAGATCTCTTGTTGATTTTTAAAAATTGAATTATATGCCTTTTAATTATTGTTGTAACAGTTCTTTATATATTCTAAATACAAATTCCTCCCTTAACTAATACATGATTTAAAAAAATATCTCATTCTGTGGGTTGTATTTTTGCTTTCTTGATATTGTCCTTGGAAACACAAATGGTTTTAATTTTAATTTACCTATTTTCTTCTTTTGTTGCTTGTTTTTAGGGTCATTTATTTAAGAAATCATTGCCTAATTCAAAGTCAGAAAGATTTATGCCATGTTTTCTTCGAAGATACTTATAGTATTAGCTCTTATATTTAGATCTTAGGTCCACTTTGAGTTAATTTTTATATGTGATATGAGGTAGGAGTCCAATTTCATTATTTTGCATGTGGATATCCGTGTTTCCAAGCACCATTTAATGAAAAAGACTATTTTGCCCCCATTGAGTTGTCTTAGCACCATTTTCAAAAGTCAGTTGACCATAAATGTGATCAATATTTCTGGACCCTCAGTTATATTAGTATTTTACTCTTTCTGATACTGTCAATTTTTTTTTTTTTTTGAGTCAGGGTCTAATTCTGTCATCCAGGCTGGATTGCAGTGACCCAGTTATAGCTCATTGCAGCTTCGAACTTTGGGGCTCAAGCCATCCTTACACCTCAGCCTCTGAGTAGCTGAGACCACAGATGTGTGTCATCACATCCAGCTGTTTTTTGTTTGCTTGTTGTTTTTTGTTTGTTGGTTGGTTTGTTTGTTTTTGTAGAGATGGGATCTCACTGTTTCCCAGGCTGGTCTCCTGGCCTCTAGCAGTCTTTCTGCCTCAGACTCCCAAAGTGTTGGGATTACAGGCATGAGCCACCAAGCTTGACCATTGTTGAAAATTAAATTGTTTTCCTAATATCATTTTTGATTTATTCATTGATGCTATATTGAAAGATAACCAATTTCTGCATATTTAATCCTGTATCCTGTAACTTTGCTGAATTTATTTATTAGTAGATCATGTCTTTGGATTTTCTATACTTTTCCTTTGGATTACTATGCACAAAACCACCATATCGTCTCCCATCTCTATTTAGTTATGCTTCTTCCTTTCCAATCTAGATGACTTTTATTTTATTTTCTTGTCTAATTGCCGTGTCTTGACTGTCCAGTACAAGTTGAATAGAAATGGCCAAAGCAGACATCCTTGTCTTGTTTCTGATCTCAGGGGGAAATAATCCAGTCTTTCACCATTAAGCATGATGCTAACCGTGGGTTCTTCATAGATGCCCTTTATCAGGTTGAGGAAGTTTCCTTCTATTTGTAGTTTATTGAGGGTTTTTTTATTTTTTATTTTTTATTGTGAAAGGGTGTTGAATTTTGTTAAATACTTTTCCTGTACCTAATGAAGTGATCTTGTAAATTGTAATTTAATCTTATCTATTCTCATTTCCAAACACTCAAGAGAAAACTATAAGGAACTACATTTACAAAATAAATCATAACTTTACAAAAAGGGCATAAAATAGCATTTTGGCAAAAACTTACAGATAGGTAATCTAAAGGTATCTAACTGTATCAATTTTAAAAATATAAAAATATAGCTTTATGAGGAAATTTTTTCTGACTAAAAAAGTAAAACTTCATCTGCTGGTTATGAGACAATATGTTCTTTGAGAAAAAAGTGGCACAATAAATTAACAAATAGCACAATCATCACTTTCACATACATATTTATAAAATACAGGGTAGAATTATTAAAGTTCTCTGTTAGTGGCTGGCATCTCCTGTTCCAAACATTTCCATATTAAAATAAAGATGTACAGTTCAAAAAGTACATTGTGTTAACCAAAACATATTATGCTTTATACTTTAAAACAGCACATTAGCAAACCCATTTATCACACACATGTTCAGAAGTGTATTGCCTGGGAAGAAAAAAACAAAATATAATTCCCAATTATGGTTTAATTGTACTCTGTGTAGTATATATAATGCCTTCTGCTTTAATTCGCTCCAATATTGGTCCATAGATCTCCTTTGAAAAGGGCCCCATTAGGCCTTTGGCTCCAATTTCACCTGGAAGAAAATAAATGTGTAATTACCATTTTAAAGGTTGTGTCAGAGGTTAATTTCCCGATCAAGAGTCTCCACAAAGAAGCAAACTCAGAGTCAATGAATTCTTGGAGGCCTAGGCATTTTTTAAGTAGCTGCTTAAAAATGTCCCTTAGTAAATTATTACTTAGTCAACACTTTGTAAGGAAAAGGAGTTGATTTTAGATTGAAAGCACAGCCGGACCTAGGGATATTGTCAGAACTTGTACACTTAACTGCATTAATTACTGCCAGGACAATCAGAGAATAAAGTAAAGTAAGAAGTAAAGTAAATCTGACTGGTCGGCTTAACTTGCTAATGTCATTTTTTTAAAAAGGCAAGACACCAACAGAGTGAGTTGTAACAAGTTTGATTATATGGGCACAGGCACCTGTTAGTATGACTGAAACATAGAACCTGGGCACTCTCACTAGAGGCCACAATGACCCCAACTTTTGTCACTTACTTCTTCATTGATTCCTCAATAATTAAGTTGGTCATTTAATTTGACATTAGCTGATATGCTACTATACATTTTTTTTTCATTATTTCACATTTATATGCTTTGATATTTTCTACTCCCCTCATTCTTTCTTGAGGGCCAAACAGAGGCAATGATTACTGAATGTCTACGTGATCTTCTAGGGAGAGTGGAGGATTGAAATTTGTATTCATTTAGTCTAAAATATTTATTGAGTACTAATAATACGCTGAGATATGAAGATTAATAAAACTTAACCTATATTCTGGAGAATCTGGAGTGAATATCTTTTTCTATTTTAGAGTTATCACTCCCAACACTGCAAAAACCAAAGAAAGGAAGGAAATTACCATTCCCTGGTGACCCTTCTATGTGGTAGCAGCTTTATGTATTATATCAGTTAGTGTTACAACAACTCTGTGAAATAGGGATGGCAATACCCACTTTAAATATGAGAAAACTCTTGCTCAGAGGTGCTGAGTAACTTGCAGCCCGTCACTCAGCCACCTTGTAATTGAGCTGGAGCAGAAATCAGGTCTATCTCCAAAGCCCATATGCTTTACTCACCAAAAGGGGACCTCCCAGGCAGTCTGCGCTTGGATCTTCTAAGATGGTTCACTTTTAGCAAATGCCTGTGTTATGCTCAAGAGCAATTACTTGACATCCAGGCACCAAATGGCTTGGAGGTGATATGGAAACAGTCTTACGCCTCACATGAACACACTTACCATCAAGCAACATTTTGGCTGCCATGGCAGTGGGTAACCCCAC
This sequence comes from Nomascus leucogenys, assembly GCF_006542625.1. Lineage (NCBI taxonomy): Eukaryota > Metazoa > Chordata > Mammalia > Primates > Hylobatidae > Nomascus > Nomascus leucogenys. Next base: position 71,246,538 of record NC_044393.1, read on the forward strand.
GGTTTTAGCCATGGCTGAAAAGCCATTGATGTCCCCATAAGCCACAAGATCAATCGTTTTGTGTTCTAAATGTCCAGAAGGATGTCTGATTCCAAAGCTGTCTCTCATCACAATCATATCTTTTTCTTCAGGACCTTAAAACAAATAAAGATAAGTAAAAATGCCACCATCAATACGACTCAAATATTGTCTGTCATCTCCTCCTCCTGCCCTTCTGGTCTTAAAAGTTTTCCCTCCTTTTATATATGATCACTAGACAATTATTTACACAGCTTTTTAGCCCAAAGTCAAAGTGAAAACCTCAAGGAAATTAGAACTGTGATCTCATTCCTTTATCCGGGTTCATGTCACCATATCCTGTTTACAGATACAAAGGCACTGCTGTACAGGCCTTTTAGTACGCTCCAAAAATGCTTCTTTGGCATTTGCCTAATGCATTAAAAAAAAAAAAAGTAATGTCGGGCGCGGTGGCTCATGCCTGTAATCCCAGCACTTTGGGAGGCTGAGGTGGCGAATCACGAGGTCAGGAGATGAAGACCATCCTGACCAACATGGTGAAACCTTGTCTCTACTAAAAATTCAAAAATTAGCTGGGCATGGTGGCGGGCGCCTGTAGTCCCAGCTACTTGGGAGGCTGAGGCAGGAGAATCTCTTGAACCTGCGAGGCAGAGGTGCAGTGAGCCGAGATCGCGCCATTGCACTCCAGGCTGGTGACAGCACGAGACACCATCTCAAAAAATAAATAAGTAAATAAATAAATAAATAGTAAAACTATTTTTTCCTTTCCCATAATAACTAAGTTTAATTTTACCTAATAATTCTCAAATTCCTACCCCTGGAAAAATAGTCCAATTGCCCTTTTCATCATATCACATCTTCCCATTCCTGCTGCTTAGTGCCAACCCTCCAATACGATTATCTGCACTGACTCTATCTTATGATTCTTCTTCAGGTATATTTAGCTAATACTTCATGGCCTACCATAGGAAAGCTTCATGACCAAATGCTTGGAGAGGGCATCCAGAATGGACTCTGCCTGAGGGACTTGTTCATCCCCAAGTAAGCCCAACCTGAAAAGCACAGGAGATGGCTGCATTAGTTCAAGTCCTATACATGTTCTCATTTGGGAAGCAAAAGGGAGCTCCTTGAATTTAATCTTGAAGGGGCAGAATTACAAGATGGTAACTCAAGTTGTAGGATTCTCCTAAAGTGTAAAATAACAATAACAATAGCAATGTTTTAACCTTCAGAATCATCTCCAGACTCACCCAGGCACTGCTCCCTGGAGCAGGGCAGAGATGATGGATTGTAATCCCATGTGCTTACAAAGCTCTTTATGAGATTAATTTATAGGTTAGTTCTCCAACATTAAGTATACCAGCAGGATGCCACAGCAGTCACATGAAAGAATGTTTTAATGTAATATTCTCTGACTACTCAGAATCTCCTACAGGAAAGCAAAAATACCCCACTATGCTTAGGAACTGAGTGGTAAAGTGTTTCCAGATAAGTATTTCTCAAATTCTAATTGCCATTGAGCTCTTCTGTTTATCTACTCTTTATGCCCACATGAACATGGCACATGGTAATCTCTCTACCCAAATTAGAGCAACAAATTAATCAAAGACAAATGTAAAATATTTAACTTTTTTTGAGTAGAAATTAGCAATCATTGATCCAGTATATTTTGCTCTAAGTTGAGTGGTGGGTGCCTACCATTCAGCAGCCTCCAACTGGGTATTGTCTCCTCCTAGTTTCTTAAGAACAGCTTCCTTCAACACATCGTGCTCAGAGGAGGGTGAAATCCCAACTAGGTCACAGAGGAGTTGCTTCTGGTTAGAAAAATAAAGACAATATTTCTAAGTCCCTAACAATTTTTTTTTAATTAACTGAAAAATTATCCTACTAAAACACTGAACTTCAAATACACCTCAAATTTTAAAATTAAAAATAATTGGAAATAGCAAATTGTAACACATACACATACATACACACATCTGCATACCTACACATCAATAAATAGCTGCTATTCCAAAATGATATTTCACCAATAAAAATGGGTTCTAAGATCAACTCAATACAAAACAGATGGTGCAGTTCTTACCAGCACGTTCCCTGTCTTTGTATACCCTCTCTATCACTATGTTTTTACCCATTCTCCCCCTACCCTCCAGCAGTCCATTTTGACCAGGATAAAGTGGAAAAGGCTTACTGCAGTGGTTGCCAGTAGCAACCCAGGTTCTTTTGTAGGTTCAAGAGATGAGAAAGTCCTTGCAGGTAATAAAATCTCAAAGGAAGAACACTTAAACAGTAGCAATAGTTTTTTCTACTTTCAAAACAAGACTTTTTCTAGGCTCCCAAAGGAAATGCTATGCTCTAGATTAGGAGTCAACAAACTGGTTCACAGACCAAATTTGGCTCACTGTCTGTTTTATTAAATAAAAGTTATAATGAAACACAGTCATGCTCATTGGTTTATGTATCGTCTATGGGAGAACTGAGTGGTATTGACAGAGACCGTATGGCCCATAAAGTCTAAAACCTTTATAATCTGGTCCTTTACAAAAAAGACCATCCCTAAGAATGTCTGCACCAACCTTCCCAAGCCAGCTGCCTCAACCCCAGGTTCTCTCTGCAGATATTTATTCACTCCTATCCAACAAGTAAATTTATGAAAGGTAAAACTTAAGATTGGAAAGGTTCACAAATGCACACAAAAAAAATGAATGTAAAAGCAACTGGCTAACACAAAGAAATGATGAATGCTTGAGGTGGTAGATACCCCATTTACCCAGATGGGGTTATTACACATTGCATGCCTATTTCAAAATATATCACGTCCTCCATAAATATGTACACCTACTATGCACCCATAAAGAATTTTAAAATAATTTCTTTTAAGAAACTAGCTAGCAACTTTTTTTTTGAGACTTAATGGAATTAGCAACATTGGTCCTTTTCTCCTTGTGATACACTTCTGGCATTTCTATTGGAATACAGGCACACTAGTTTAAGTTGAACAACCAGCTGGTAATGAGTTAATTTTGAGCAGTCAGTAGAAGCTCTACTTCACATTCAGTTCTAAGCCTCCAAAGTTCATTCCAACTCTGAGGCCTTAAGATTTTGGTACAACAACAGATAGATGCATAAGCTCAGTATAACTGAAAATCAAATCACTCATGGTTATAAGTAACCAAATGAGAGTACTGACAAGATTTGGAGGTTGGGAATCCAGTTCTGTAATACACTAGTAACTCTCCTGGATTCTCACTTTCAGGAAGCCCAAGTGACTCCCATCACTGGGTCACCACTTAGACAACTGGAAGAGCTCAGAGCTTAATGCAGAGAGCAAATACACCTCTTATCACAGCTCAAGGAGCAGTCAAATGGTATAAGTTGCTGCAGGAAACAGGCCTGATATGTGTCAGCCCCACACCCTCTCCATTCTTCCACAACAGTGAAGGGAAAGGGGGCTTTGGAGTTAGGATTTATCTTCCTGCTCATAAGCTAAAAAATGGGTTATTTTGCTGATCCAAAGCAGAGTTCACTCCCGACCATTTCAGAAGGTATTCCTGAAGAGGAGCAGCTAGAATGTAATTCCGGAGTCACTCACCCAGGTGAGAGGGTTGGCCTCAGGTCTAAAGGCAGGAAGTGCTTCTCTGTTTATAAGACCTAATTTTACAAATCCATTCAAAGCTTTCATGTATCCCTGAAACAAGAATTAATAAGCAGTATACAAAATTTTTCTCTTCCAATGAAAAAATACAAAATATTTTTGAAAAGAGGGATCTATCTTTGTAACTAATTTAGAAAATTGTTTACATTGATGGTACTACAGCTCTTTTAGAATTTGCCTAGCAGGTTTTCCCGTCTTTACTAGAAACCCCTCCCCACAGCCCACCAAAAAAGTATTGAGGATATAGATACAACCAATTTCAAGCTCAAACTGAGATCAATAGTGTCATAACAATTCTACTGGTTTACATAAAAGACTTTGCAAAACTTAGGTCTTCTGTTTCTGGGTAACATGTGAATGGAATTTTCTGGCAGCATAAGGGCAAATTTTCGTATGTGTTATATGCTGTCAGCTCAGCAGAATATTATTTACTAGAACAGTCAGTTGAGCTCTTTCTTATAATGGAAGGAGGAACTTGTAAGAATATCCTCCTCAAAAGCAGATAATCCAATCTACTGATTAGAGCCACTACCCCCAAGATATATGGAGAGCAGAAAAAGAGGTAGGAATCAGAGAGATTTTTCTAAGATATGATAATATCACCACTCTGATAAAAATTCCTCATATGTCCTTCATTGTCTACAAAGCAAACCTGAGGTCCTTGGTATATTATATAAAACCCATCACAATATGCTCATCTAGCCTAACTCACAGATCTCCACTTTCACTATTCCCCAAATGTGCTGTGTTCTTCCAGAAACCAGGGCCTCTGTACATGCTGCTCCTGTAACTGGAATGTTTTGGCCACACTTCTTCATTTATGAAATGTTTTCTCCTCCCTTCAGACCCAGTTTAGCACCGCTTGTGAGTCCCCTAGGTGAGTGGGCACTCCCTTCTTAGAGCATTTTGTATATACCTTTATCATGGCAATTAACACAGCTCGTAATTAATTGTCTATTCAGCTGCTGTACTGTAGGTATTGAAAGCAGGGAAATTATACCTTTATATTATATTATGTTATATAATATTTTATTTGTGTGCATATTCTTCATCCCAATGCCCACTTCAGGACAGATAAGTCAAGCAAATAATACCTAGTCCATGGTGAGCAAAAATGCATCACCACTGATGACTAAACTGTAGTAGAGTATTATATTAATAGGTGCTAGGTTAGAGGAAAACATAGCTGTGAGAGCACAAAAGAAGGGGAACTCACATAGATGGGGCTGGGTGGTTCAAGGGGAAGGAGTTAGGGAGGATACCATAGGAAGGTATTCAACATTATTCAACATTCCAATCCATTATTCAGCATTCCAATCCCTAAAAGAGAACAAATGCCTGGATAAATAGATTCTGAATAATTGATGAAGTAAAGAAAGACCACAATGGTCTTTATTCCCCAGTGTGCAAATGGGAAGCAGGGTGAGAGGGCTAAGATAAAAAATTTGTCTTATCTGTAATTACTGCTCAAGCAGAGAGAGAGAGAAGAAAAGAGAGAGAGGGAAATAATTCTAGGGAGCAACAGAGGTTTTAAAATATAAAATAGTTCCTGTAACCATCAGATATTTCACTACTGAATGTCTGGCGAACTAGCAATTTTCCCATTTCTAAAGGTTATATTGTTCAAACTGTTCAAAGGTTACTAAAAAAAGAATTCTCATTTGCTCTAATTCAAATGCAAATATACTTCAAAGAGGAGAAACAGAAAAGTAATATCACTAGCTTGTTTAGCTCGCTTCTGGGACGTGATAGGTGCTAGAGATCCCTTTATCCAACATCTAAAATACTGATTTCTGAGCTATTTATTAATCTCAGAAATACATTTTTATGCTGACCCCTAGAAATGAATTTATTTTACGTATTCATTCATCAATAAGCATTTAGCAAACTGCTGCCGTATGTCAGACTTGTGCTAGGGACTGAGGCCACAGAGATGAAAAAATTGCAGTCTCATCCATGTAGAAACTGCAGTCAACAGAAGGGTCAGATAACTCAAGCAAATAATGCCCAGTCCATGGTAAGCAAAAATGCATCACCACTGATGACTGAATTGTAGTAGAGTATTATATTAATAGGTGCTGGGTTAGAGGAAAACATAGCTGTGGGAACACAAAAGAAGATACCCATCACATAGATGGGTGTGGGTGGTTCAAGGGGAAGGAGTTAGGGAGGATACCACAGGAAGGTGCTATTAAACTGCGTCTAGGACAAGCAGGTGATAGGCAGGCAGAGAAGGAGAGTAGTCGAGGCCTCTCTGTCATATTTGAATGATGGTATCTCATCTCCAATACTGGAAAGAATGTTAGGGTTACCAATGGGTTGCTGGCATTGCCCAGGATGGTGGCCCTCATGATTATGAAAACTGTGACATCTTCCATCCTCAGGGAATCTGTGGGGATGTCTCCCACTCGCACACCTTGTTGAGACCTTTATTCAATGTTTAAATCTATTAAAATCCTTCATTCCTGGATCTTATGTTTGTCAAAAGACTATACTGAAAGCTATATATCCTAACTGCTGGCCAAAAAAAAAAGTTACTATTCATATTCTTTGAACAAATTGAAGAAAATAGATCAAGAAATCTGCCAGACCTGGGGATAGTATGCATGAGTTCAGACTAGAATTTCTACTGTGCCTAAAGGCTGGTAGAAGAGTCACAGCTCCTAGATCTCAGTAGGACATTATCACTGATGTCTCATTTGATTCCTGGGCAATGAAAAAATCATATTCATGGAGTACAAGCACCTGCTCTCTAGGAGCTTACAATCTCTTTTGGAAGATAAGAAAAATATACATAAAATTATAACTTAAAATGCTGAGAAGTAAGTGCTAAGTGCCCATAAATGTAACAGAAGCTCTCAAGAGTAAGAAATATAGTGGTTGTTTTCTTTTTAAGAACAGATAGGCAGGTGAACCTGGATGACATTATGCTAAGTGGAATAAGTGAGACACAAAAAGTAAAATATTGCATGATCTCACTCACATGCAGAATTTTTTTAAGAAAGTAAAACATGCAGAGATAGAGAATAAAACCATTGTTACCAGGGGCAGGGTTGCAGAGAAGAAAAGAACAAGGCTCCAAGGAGGATGATACAAATACCTGGAGGAGAAGTTCCAGGCAAAAGGAACAGCCAGCAAAAAAAGATAAGAGAGCAACAGAAAAGCAGGCACAAGATTGAAGGGTCATCACTGACAGGTCCATGTGCCTTACATCTTCCAGATAAAAAGATAGAGAATACTAGATAACACACATGAGACAAATCCCCTCCCTGGCCTTGGCCAGGAAATCTCACAAGACAGACAGATTTGCAATCAGGTCTCTGATCCTGAGAGATGCATGTATTTTAGGTATGCTGATTACATTAGGTTGAGTTTAGTGCCCTGTCACCAAATTCAAGGGCATCCAGAGCCTCAGAATATGGCCTCACTTGAATGTTTGCAGATAGAATTAACTAAGGACCTCAATATGAAATCAACCTGGATTTAGGGTGAACCCTAAGTCCAATGACTAGTGCCCTAATAAGAAGAGGAGGCAACACAGTGAGACACACAGAAGAAGGTGATACGAAACTGAGGCACAAATTGGATGGATGTGTCTCAAAGTCAAGCCTCCAAAAGGCACCAACCCTACTCACACACATCTTGATTTCAGACTTCTGGACTCCTGAATGGTGAGAGAATAAACCCCTATTGTTTCAAGCTACCCAATTTGTGATATTATGCTAGAAAACTATTACACCAGTTGTCTTGATTTGGTCACACTTGTAAATGCTTTTTTTGTGATCAATAAACGTGTAGTGGACATTTGCATTTATGCTCCTAGAATGTACTCCCCATTTTGTGGTTTAAAAACATTTTGGATTTGCTCTGGGGAAGCCCCTTTCATCCCGTCCATTTCCTCCAGCCCCAGTCCATGTTTTTTTAATGATATTGATTCCATCTCCAGTTCTAGGACATATAACATAGGCCAAAGTAGATGGGCGCATTTTATCGCACTGACCTTAGGGAGCTAATGAGACAAAAATCGTATTTTTGGCTATTAGAACGGTATCATTTTTTATTCCCACTGAATTTGATCCTGAGAGGCTGGGGGTGCTGCCACCACTCTGCCATCGCACAGCACTTGAAACTCCTGTGAATACTGGAAAGAAGAGCTGAGACATTTCGAGAAATCAGGTCCTGGGGAAGTCACTTGACCTCCAACTCTCACTAAGCCTGAAGCCCTGCCTGTCCCCAACTCCTAATGAGTCAATTAATTATCTTTTTATTTTGAGGTGAGTCTCCTAAAATATTCAATCAATCATAAGATTCCTGAAAAAATAGACTCCAACTTGGTTTATCATCTTAATTATTTTGATTACTAAGAAAAATTAAGTGTACACATCACTTACATCAAAACTGGCAACATGTTGAATCTAAAGTCCAACTGCTTACCTTATATCTCAGTGTCCCCCGCAACAAAGTGTGAGCAGAAGAAATGCCATAAATCTCAGCATATTTCGTACTGTCTCTGTTAGGATAGCCTTCCAAATTTAGTCCTGGGAAAAAATCCATGGACGTAACGGCATCAAGAAAGGAGATGCCTCCTGCAACATTCACAACCTGAGAAACATTGAGAAGGCACACATGAGGTTACAGCTGTTCCTTTCTTTTAGGGCTTATCTGCATTATACGAACAAAGAAAGCAACAGAAATTTGAAAAAAAAAATAATGAAACCACCATAATCATCATCCCATACTTAAGCTGTTCTACTAATATAATTCACAAAGCAATTCTTCTCTCAAGCTTTAAAATTTGACTTTAAAACATTTAGTTTTTCTAAATATAAGGTCTTATTTTCAATTTTTTCCCTCCCCTGGATAAAATGGCACTAAATTATTTCCCACTAGAGTTTGCCTTTTTAAAAAATATAAACATTTAGAAAAAAAATTTTAAATAAACGTTTTAATTTTTTAAAAATTTATTTTCTAAATGTTTATTTAAAAATAAAAAAATGTTTAAAAAATAAACAAAATTATTTTCTATAAAAGTGTTTAAAAAAGAAACTTAAATAAGCTAAAAGCAACAGATAATTATTTAAATGGCTTCTATGCTCAAACAACAATCAATATTCTCATTCTTTTACTTTCATGAGCCTTCTAAATGCCACATTAGGCATCAGTCACATACATTTCATTCATACAGCTAAATTTATTGAGCAGTTACTATCTATGCGTTGAAGATCACACAAATTGTGAAGGGAATAACATGAGGGATGAAATAAAAATCTTTTGATATCTCAGTACTTCTCTTTCCCATACCCCTACCCCCATCACACATACTCAAAATGCAATGAAGGATTTCTTTGTCTCTAATTTTAATTAAAGGACTAAATTTTCTTCTAGTTTATTGGCTTATTATTATCGTTGAGATAATGGAAAGCATTCTGGAGTGACAAAATTAGGTCTGAGAATTCTGGTTGGTGCTGCTGGTGGAACTGAATTTTATCCTTCTTGTACCACTGGAAACAATTTCTGACCAATTTCTCTAAAGCTGCACAAAATAACACTGTACCATGGAGCTGCCAATGTACTTTAAGGTGAATTCACAGGATTTGCCTGAAGAGGCCTTTGGCTAAACTTAATGATTCTCATGCCTTATTAGTAGATGGGTTCTGAACGTGCCTTTGTATGAGAGAGAAAATGGAAACTCATTTATATGTGGATGAAGCCCCAGAAAGAAAAGGGATATGCTGACTGCAATGTCAGGACCACTGGAGTCTTTTCAGTTCAGAGGCTCACTTTGGAGAGTGCCAAGCACCATTTAAAATTTCAAAAGTGAAAATCTGAATGAAGGATGTGAGGAATGCCTTTCATTTAATTTTCTTGTGAAGCCTACTAGACTGCAGAGTAAACATTTCCAAAGGGGGGGATGATTTCTGAACTACTTCTTTAAAACCAGTTTATTTAATAGAATTCTAAATTTTTGAAAAAATCTAAGAAAGCAAATGTTGGGCATGATGGTGCCCACCTGTAATCCCAGCTACTTGGCTCGGGAGGCTGAGGCAGGAGGATGGCCTGAGCCCAGGAGTTTGAGAATAGCCTGAGCGACACAGCAAGACACCATCTCTTAAAAAATAAAAAAAGCAAATGTTGACCTTTAGGGTCTTCACACCCATCTCATTTCTATAATCTATGACAATTCTTAAGTTTCGTTTGCTTGTTTGAAGGTCAGGAAAATCTCTGAAAGAAAAATTCAATAATGACCACAATATTCTAGCTTACCAATCATAAATAAAACAGCAAGTTCCTAAGTCTATCATGAAATCCTTACAAAGAAGATGAAGAAATGTCAGCTGAATGGCAATGATTCATTTAGTGAGAATGGCAGTTGGCTGAGCAATCTGACCCAAAAATTACTGGGTAATTACTGTCATTTGATATTCATTCATAGTTGTATTTCTAGTGGTATATAATGTAGTTCAACAATAAGTTCTTTGTTGTTTATTATTTTATTAATAATTTGAATGACAACAGAAACATATTTGTGTGTTTTGCAGAGAATATACATTTCTTTCTGCTCTGACAATGCTCAGGCTCATTATTCACTGCTGTCGCAAGCTTGTCTAGGTCCAACTCTTTCACACACACACACAGACAAACACAAATACACATCTCCCAACTAGAGAGAATCACTGCTATATTTGAATAAATGTATCATATATATTCAAATAATCACAGTAAGTTTGATCACTAAACTAATAAGGAAATATACAATCATTTTTTCAGGGCCTACTATGTGCCCAGTGCCTTGTACTGGGCATTATCTTTAATCCATGAAATAACTCATTTTTCAGAGCTCAAAACTGAGGCTGAGTCACCCAAAGGCAAATCTGAACCCAGTTCTATTTGACTGCAATGTCTGTGTTCCTTCTACTGCACTGTCCCCTTAATCATGGTTATTTCTGGATCAGTATTTTGAAAGGGATATTGACAAAGTACAGCATTCCCGATTATGCCACCTGGGATGCACTGAAAGTTGCATAAAGAATTGGTACAGGCAAAGGAAGAGAATGGTAGCTCTTGATTTCCAAGGGGCTGGGTGCTGCAGTCAAGGTGGTGGCAGGCAATGGATAGAGGGCTAGAAAACTTATCTTAAAGCGATGTTTGCAGAGCAAGCACACTTCTCACTTAGACTACATGTTTTGCCAGGTTAGACTGGGAAACACTGCAGAAGATGATGGCAAAGCTCTGCCATGTCACTCCCAAATGCCACCAATGTAAAAAAGTACACCACCAGTGTGAGGGGAATGAAACTAAGAGAAGATGAAATTACTGACTCTGAATATGTGGAAGAAAATCAGAATTGTTAGGAATCAAATTAGAAGTTAGAAATAGTACAAGTGGCTAGAAATTACTGCAAAGATGTAAGACAATGAGATATGTTCAAATTCATAGGCCACTGCCCAATTTCTGGAAAAGTTTAAGTCTTCAAATTTAAGTAGAAGTCAGAGAGGTGACTTGGTTTCCCATTATGATTCTGTGAATTATTTAAGACCCGCTGCATGGTGGAGGGTGGTGATAGCAGAGGGAGTGAAGGGCAAGAATACGAGAGAGGTTTTAAGTTGTTCAACAATCTGGCTTGGGAAACAGACTGATACACTTGAATTACTGACTGAATAATGCAGCACCTAGAAAATTCTTAGACACAGACAAACAAAGTGTCTGATTCTTTGATTCAGTTCAGACAAAATAATAGTGAACAGAGGCTGGAGTGGTCACAAAAAGCTTCATTCACAAGAGGAAACGCAAGTGGGACCTTGAAAAAGTCTCATTTTAGCAAAGAAAAGAAAAGTGTCATGTTTTCTCTTGGTATCCTCCACAGTGTCAGAGAGATGCAAAAAGCACTCATTTTTACAAAAGACATTTAGGATGAAAGAGGAGAACTTCAAATTCAACAAATACAACTTCTGCTACCTGAAAATAACCTCTTGTTTTTCTTAGACTCTCACAACCACTAATTTCCTTATGTAGCTAATATTTGCTAGATTGATTACATGCCTGACAATCTGCTGTTAGGCAGATTGCCATCTCTGTGACCTCACTGACTAAGAACCCTGGAAGGCTGGCATGATTGTCTTTATCTTCAGACAAGGAACCCAAAGCTCACAACCAGTAATGGCAGAACCAGAGCACAAAGCCGGGCCCACAGATACCAAGTTCCTTGCTCTTTCTTTTACATGGTTGCACTCTGCTGACCCTTTCATTGTTACCATTTTTAGCATTTATAAGGCCTCCTAAAAATAAGTGTTTTACTCAACTGAGGCAAGAATTTGTCCTGCCTTCACATGTTAATTTATACCAAACATAGGCCAGTCTCTTAAGATTGCAGAAGGTAAAAGGAGCTGTTGGAATGCAATAGCAGACAGGCTGTAGCATGTAAAAGGATGTGTGCTTGGTAAAACATCAGACTAAGATTCTGGTGCAAACCTTCATGATTCATAGAATTAAAGAATTGGATGGAACATCAGTGCTCACATTACACATCAGGAAACTGACATCCAGTGGATCTTTTCAACTGCCTGGTCTTTGGCTATGTTATGAGGGATGCCAGGAATTAGACCAGAACTCATTGATCCTGTTTATTATCCTGAAACATGTCACACATCATTCCAGCATCAGGCTAAAGTGTCCTGCTTGTTTAGTACTATTTTAAGTGCAGCTGTGATTCTCTGATCATTAAATGAGTTGTTCTCAAATTCAGCTGCATATTAGAATCACTAGGAAGATTTAAAAAATCCCCAAACCCAGGCAAATCAGAATCTTTGGGGATGAGGCCCAGGTACTTTTTAAACTCCCCTTGTAATTCCAAGCCAAGTATGAGTTATGCTCTATATCACAGGCACAAAAGACCACGGCTAATAACAGCATTCACCTTGTAGCTTAAGAAATTCTTTCCCTCTACTCCTGAAATACGTTTTGATTCACAAATACATTGACAATGTAAAATATTGATGCTAGAATAATCTTTTTAAGACACATCTATCTGATCATATTACTCATCACTGCCTGCAGGGCCAGGACTAGGGCAAGGTGAGTGAGGTGCCTACAACACACAACTCAAAGAGGCACTCTGAGTCTCATTTCGTTTTTCTCCAAACTATGAGCATAAACTATGAAGTCAGATAGACATGATTTGGATACTGGCTCTGTCATTTGACATCTCTTTAAGTGTAGCTGTTATCTTAACTCCCTAAACCTGATTTTTCCCCTTATAAAACTGTTACACCATTAGTGCTAACATCCCCACCTAGCTGGCACCTTCAAATCCTTCAAGGCCAAGCACATCCTCTTCTCCACTAGTTTTCCTTCTCCCCATCCTCCTTCCCCCAACCCCTTCACCAAGGCCAATTAAACTGTTATCCCATCTGTACCTCTGAGCCACTTTAACATACTTTGGAAATTTCCCTATTAAATTATAATTACTTATTCCCATGTCTGTCTTTCCAGCCATTAGGCAATCTGGCAAAAGGAGAAAAAAAGCCTTAAGAGTTAGTTAGACTTGAGTTTGAATCTCAGCCAAATGACCTTGGACATGCTCTCTGAGCCATAGCTTTCTTATTATAAAATAATGAAAATAATATTAAACTTGGAGAGTTCTTATGTTCTGTTACATGGCAGCTGGGGAAGAAATTGTAGTTTCTTTCCCCAGCACATCAAACCCTCCATTCCAAGAGCTAAACCCCATCCCCAATCCAGCTGTGAGCTTTCTGAGGTCATGAATTTCATTCTCGGTGACAGTCTTGGGTAACTTGACCAAAGTCCAGCACATAGTAGATACTCAGAAAATGTTTGTCATATGCTGAAATAAACCAAGAGATGACCGTTGTTTACATATATAGAGAAGTGAATTTTTGAATAGCAGAAACAACTTGCAAGAAGGCCTAGGGAGGAGAATAGGCACAGGCTTTGCTGGGAACAGTAAGGAGACCGTGCTAAACAGAACAGAAAATATACACTGGGAAACAACACAGGAGGAGATAATGGAGACAGGCAGCATTGCCATTATTAAAGGGTTTGGGATCAGGGAGTATTTAGACTGTCTCAGGCCATTATTGCAGGTTGATATCACTATGCTCGGATGAGATTCCTCACCTTTCCATTGAGCAGATAGGTGGCAGACTGCATTACGTTCATCAAAACTCCCACTGGACTCCAGCTAAATTTATATCTCAATGGATTGTTTGAATGTTCAGGGGCTGGAAGCCCACCACAGTAGGAAATATATGATTCAATCTATAAGTTAAAGAATCAATAAATAAGGAAGAATTCACAACTTAGAGAATGTCTAAGTAATTAATTGAAGACAATGATATGAATGGAGTAAACTTGCTACAGTTTTTCATTCTTACAGTTACTAAGGCATTCGAAAATACATCTTCAAAGCATGTACCATTTGGTTAAATAACAGTTAATTTTATATATATGGTTTTTTAAAAAAAAACTGTAAAAATAGTGACTAACATTTTGTTCAGTTAAAAATCCAACTCTTAGTTCAATTCTGCTTAGTCAGTTCCTACTAACTTTTGTATTCAAATTATAAATTTACATATATATAATTTTAATACATATATATATATACACACACATTCAAAAAACCTAAAACAATCTGAATCATCCCATTTACACCCATTTACACCTTGTCAAAGGTACTGTTTCATAAAAGATATTTCATATCAACGGATTGATGATACCCAAAGATTCTTCTCACTTTTAAAAGTCAAACCTTATTACAGAATCTTCAAGGTAATCTAAAATTTGTATTAAGCCAAAATTTTATAGTAGCATATGTTTCTCCAAAAATTGGTTGCTACCAAAGACTTGGACATTGTTTTCCTGTATGGATATTTTGCAGTTATAAGATATTATTTAAAATTTCTGGGAGGTCGAGGCGGGCAGATCATCTGAGGTCAGGAGTTCGAGACTGGCCTGACCAACATGGAGAAACCCCATCTCTACTAAAAATACAAAATTAGCTGGCATGGTGGTGCGTGCCTGTAATCCCAGCTACTTGGGAGGCTGAAGCAGGAGTATTGCTTGAACCTGTGAGATGGAGGTTGCAGTGAGCCAAGATCATGCCATTGCACTCCAGCCTGGGCAGCAAGAGCAAAACTCAGTCTCAAAAAAAAAAAAAAAAAAAAAAAAAAATTTAACTTTGATTAAAGGTGTTGCTATATTATAACTCATACTTTGATTGTGTACACAAGAAGTTAGACATTTTAATGTTCCCTTTGGGTATAAATTGGGCTCACCGTGGCTCCCACTTCCTTGGCTTTATCTATTGTTTCCATTGCTAACATGTGATCCAGACCAGGGTCCAATCCCAATTCACCAATGATTGTGATGCCAGCATCTTCCACACTGCAGCAGGTGGAAAGAGGAAAAAGGAAAACTTGGATATAAAATAAAAACAATGCCATGGATCCACTCAGTTTGTTTAAAATGATTAAAACTTACCTCTTTTCCAATTCTTTTAGTGCTGGTGTGATGTAGCTTGCAGTGACCATGTTAACTTTGTTTGTGATGCAGGCCTTGGCCACAAGAGGGTGCAATACATAAGGCAACAAGCTTAAAAACAGGAAGAAACTAATCAGAAACTCCCTTTTTCAACCCTATCTTCCAAGGTATTTGAACTGTATTAAAGCTGCATCTTAAGGTACTGTTCTGATTAAATTATTCTCTCAGAAAAGGGAACACTTATACACTGTTGGTGGGAATGTAAATTAGTTCAGCTGCTAGAGGGCAGTTCAGAGATTTCTCAAAGAGCTAAAGGTTGAACTATCATTCGACCTAGCAATCGCATTACTGGGTATCTATCCAAAGTAAAATAGCTTACTCTACCAAAAAGACAAATGCACTCACATATTCGTCACAGCACTATTCACAATAACAAAGACATGGAATCAACTGACATGCCCATCAATAGTGGATTGGGGCCAGGGGCTGTGGCTCATGCCTGTAATCCCAGCACTTTGGGAGGCCAAAGACAGGTGGGTCGCTGGGGCCCAGGAGTCAAGACAAGCTTGGACAACATGGTGAAGCATCATCTCTACAAAAAATACAAAAATTAGCCCAGCATGTTGGTGCATGCCTGTAGTCCCAGCTACTCCAGAGACTGAAGTGGGAAGACCACTTGAACTCAGGAGGTCAAGGCTGCAGTGAGTCAAGATCACAGCACTGCACACCAGCCTGGACAACAGAGTGAGACCCCGTCTCAATAAAACAAAACAAAAGTGAAACAAAAATAAAAAAACACCAAAAACAGTGAATTGGATTAAAAAATGTAGTACGTATATACCACTGAATACTACATAGCCATAAAAAAGAATGAAATCGTGTTCTTTGCAGCAACATGGGTGCAACTGGAAACTATTATCCTATGCGACCTAACACAGAAACAGAAAACCAAATACTGCAGGCTCTCACAAGTAAGTGGGAGCTGAACATTGGGAACACATGGAATTAAAGATGGAAACAATAGACACTGAGGACTACAAGAGGGAAGAGGTAAGAAGTGAAGCAGGGGCTGAAAAACAACCTACTGGGTACTATGCTTGCTAATTGGTGGCAGATTCATTGATACTCCAAACCTCAGAATCACACAATATACCTTGGTAATAAACCTGCACATGTAACCCCTGATTGTAAAATAAAAGTTGAAAGTAAAATAAATAAATATTCCCTTGGACATGATCAATGACTCCCTTTGGGCCACAGAATAAATTCACCCTGTTATCACATCTAAATAGCAATACTCTATTCTATTGACCTGATGAGGAATAAATGCCTGAGAAGCGGTTTTATTGTTTATTTTTTTTTTATGAACTAGAGAAAATCTGAAGTATGCAGAATGAATTTGACAAGTGCAATGATGTAGTATGATACTGTTTATGTTGGTTTTTATTTTTTTTTTTTTTTTTTTTTTTTTTTTTTTTTTTGTTGTCTGTCCCACTGGATCAGGCCATCTCCTCACTCCCCCCCCCCCCCCCCCCCCCCCCCCCCCCCCCCCCCCCCCCCCCCCCCCCCCCCCCCCCCCCCCCCCCCCCCCCTTTTTTTTGTTGGTACTGTAGACAGCTTTACCAAATAGTCAATAAAAAAACAACCTAAATATTGTCATGTAATTGACAGGATATTTTATTATTCCTACAATAGACTATGGATATAGTCATTTATATGAATATAACACTCATATTTATGAAAATTTGATTGCTTGTGATTATGCAGTCCCAGCACCAAATTATAATCCCAAAGCCAAAATTGTTGAAAACCCAATCGAAGTTGAGCTTTAAGTACAGCATCATCTGTTGTTCACCATGCGGTGAACAACATTTGTAGCCATTTTGATAGCCTTTACATCGATCAACACCATTAAAGCCTATCTCCTCCTTGGGCCCTTCCTGGAGTCTACTCAATAACGTAATACATGGGCCATCTTGACCTAGTTTGACACTTCCTGCCAGCCATTTCGAAGATGTGAAGGCAAAAAGAACAGCAGCCCTATTTTAGTGGAAAACCCAAGACAGAAAACCCCAATCCAAATTATACCTGCCCCTTTAAGAAATTTCCAAAAAGTTATTTTCCTCCATAAAGCTTTCCCAGATTCCCCCAAAGCCAGATATCCTTCCTCTGCATGCATCCAGTTATATCTTTATAAAATTTAATAGAATTTGTTCCATTCATCCCTATATTTCTACAGCTCATGTATTACATTATTGAGTAGACTCCAGGAAGGCCCAAGGAGGAGACAGGCTTTGATGGTGTTGACCAGTGTAAAGGCTATCAAAATGGCTAAAAATCCACATGGTGAACAACGATGATGCTGTACTCAAAGCTCAACTTTGATTCAATTTTCAACAAATTTGGCTGTGGTATAGTAATTTGGTTCTGGGACTGCATAATCACAATAAATTAAATTTTCATAAATATGAGTGTTATAAAAATGAGTATATCCATATTCTATTCTAGGAATAATAAAATACCCTGTTAATTACATGACAATATGTAAGTTGTTTTTTAATGCCTATTTAGTAAAGCTGTCTACGGTACCAACAAAAAAAATAAAAACCAATGTAAACAATATCACACTGTATCATTGTACTTGTCAAATTCATTCTGCATACTTCAGATTTTCTCTACTTCATAGAAAAAAAACAATAAAACTACTTTTCAGGCATTTATTCCTCCTCAGGTCAATAGAGTATTGCTATTTAAATTTATTATAATGCAGAATAAAATTGTGTATGTCTTTTATCAGTATCAAAATTTCCTGGTCTCTATGTTTTTGTTTCTTTAAACCAAAAAGAATTACTGCTAACAAATTTGGTAGACCTTTAGAAGCCACTGAGTAAAATACTTGCAAAACTATTAGAACCAAATATTAATAGAAAATGTGCAATGTCATTATCTTAAAGGTTAAGCAGAAATTTTTAAATCACATTCTTCATATTAAACTTGCCCAATCAAAATTTTACTGAGATCTAATAATATTTTAAAACTTTGGCCTTATAATAGGCTGAGAAGTAGAATGATAGGACTTTGCCTGGTGGTACTTTTTAAGACGAAGGGATTAGAGTTCATAATTCGTCTCGAATATGATATAGTAAGCACTCAGTGGGACATAAATTATTTAAGTTGACTCCAACCCAATTACTCCAAAAGGTCAAAAATGTCACTTGTGAAAAATACACACAAAATGCATGTGGAATTTTCAAAGAAACACTGAAATCAATTACTACTTTGTATTAAATTATTAAAAACTAAATTTGAAAAATTAAAACTATGAGAATTGTACATATTACTAAAAAAATTTTGTGAAACATATTCTTTACTCATTTTTTTGGTAGTCCCTATTACTGTGTTTATATCAAAACATTCCTTCCCCAACTTAAAAAATACAACATTTGGCCAGGCATGATGGCTTATGCCTGTAATCCTGGCACTTTGAGAGGCTGGGGCAAGTAGATCGCTTGAGGAGTTCAAGACCAGCCTCAGCAACATGGTGATACCCCATCTCTACTAAAAATACAAACTTTAGCTAGGCATAGTGGCATGTCCTAGTAGTCCTAGCTACTTGGGTGGTTGAGATGGGAGGGTCACTTGAGTTTGGGGGGTGGAGGTTACAGTGAGCCAAGATTGTGCCACTGCATTCCAGCCTGGGTGACAAAATAAGACTGTCTCAAAAAAAAGAAAAAGAAAATTTAAGGAATGCTATAGGATAACACTGTTTAATGGCATTACCATTATTCAGCATAGAAAATACACCAAATGAGAAAACATTAAATACAAAACAGATTTTGCTAATGCTAAATCTTATTGAAGGCCACTTGTTTGCTAAATTTTAAAATTTGGACATATTAATAGATTGATGTCTTTGTCCATTATCTTGTCACATTTTATTTCAGATTTTGTTTCAAATGGATTTTATTGTGTTATTTTACTTTTAATTAAAAATGATACATTTAGGTACCTATGTGTGGCAAAATAAATTATTGTTCTACTCAGAAGGCTAGATCATTCTATTTTGAATCAGGATTTCTTTTCATAATAATACCAGAGAGGTTCAGTTGGTCATTAGTCAATTTTTTCTAAATAAAAATTAATGCTCATAAAATTTGTATAAATTGAGTAACATTTTAAGTGCATGAAATTAGCCTATATTTAAACATATCAAGAGAAATGTAAAAATGCCAACCTACAGAACTACCTTTCATTATGTTTTCCAAGACTTTTTTTTTTTAAAGCAGAACATCACAGAACTTCCTCCAAAGATATAATTTGAATCTGATCTGTGAAAGTGATTAGGTAATCACTATAAGGGAACAGATAACTTTCTTCCTCTCATATTGGGAAAAATTCTAAGAATGAATGACTATTCTCATCACTTTGACATTTCCAAACCAAATTTATTTATTTATTTATTTATTACTTTTATTTTAGGTTCAGGGGTACATGTGCAGGTTTGTTATACAGGTAAATTGTGTCACAGGGGTATGGTGTACAGATTATTTTGTTATCTAGGTAATAAGCATAGTACCCAATAGGAAGTTTTTTGATCCTCACCCTCCTCCCACCCTTTACCCTCAAGCAGGCCCTGATGTCTGTTGTTTCTTTCCTTTCGTACATATCTCAAATATCATAACCAAATTTAGTTATAAAGTAAATCTCATGTAATCTCATGTAACTCTGTATCTAGATGTTAGATCTGCATTTTTGTTAGTTAGTAATACTGTATTTCAAGATCTGGTGCTATGATGAGACTTAAAATGGTCATAAGGCTAAATAATCTACATATTTCATTTAAGCTTTATGACTGCAAAGGATAAAATAGACACTAAAGTATATAAAACATTAATACCTTATGACCTGCAATCCCACTTCTAAGTATATACCCAACAGAAATGTATAATTACTGTTTTGGTGAAATGGTCACTAAAAGACAAATACTGAAATGTGTATAGCAGTGTGACTTATAATAGCCAAAATCCAGAAACAACCTAAATATCTATAGTAGTCAAAGAAATAATAATAGTATATTCACATTATGAAATACTACACAGCAATGAGAATGAACAAACTATCATTTCAGACAATAGCCCAAATGACTCTCATAATCACAACATTGAATGGAAGAAGGCAGCCACAAACAAGGATATACTGAATGATTCCAATCATATGAAGTTTGAAAGCAGGCAAAAACTAAATGTCAGAAACCAGGATAGTGATTACCCTTAGAGGACAGGGTAAGTGAATAATAGAAAGAGGAACCAGGAGGGCTTCTGAGGAATTATTGATACTGTGTTTCCTGACACAGATAATCATCACAGAGTGTGTTCACTTTGTGAAAATTCATTGAGCTATATACTTACGATTTGTACACCTTCTGGACCCATATTTCAATTAAAAACTTTACTCCAAAAGAGTATGAAGAGAGGAGAAGTGAAAGTTTCAGAAAGAGAAAAATAAGAGAAAAGAAATAACAACAACCAAGATATGAAACTCATTTCTTGCCAGATACTGACCTGATGACAAGATCCTGTTTTGCCACCAAGAAGCCCAGCTTCTCTTCCTGTTTACAAATGTCCATGCTAACAGGATTAATATTATATTTCTTGCCTAACTGTTCAATTTGATTCTTCATGTCAGAGCCTATTTCAAGAATTAAAAGTCACATTTTTAGATATATCAGAGTAAAATATATTTTAACATCTCCAAAAATAAATTTTCAAATTTCAGAAACAAAGTAGTCTTTTAAAATGTAGAAGTCAACATGCTATAAAACATATTTTTCTTCTTCAAAAATTAGGGCTTATTTACCTACTGTTATTTCTATATTGGCATCTCTTGATAAATATTCCAATACAGGCTCAGATACGTAGCCAGATCCAAGAACCAAAACCTTTCTCCTGGTGCCCATTGAAAGTGACTGAGCACGTTCCCTATTTAAAAAAAAAAAAAAAAAAAGGGAAAAGGCTAATTAAAATTTTTTTTTAAAATAACAGAATCTTGCTGTCCACAAATCATACTAAAACCTAAATAATGAAGCAACATTTTCTCTTCACATAACTTAAAATAAGAATTTCAACATGAATGAGTTCCCTATATCAACACTTTTTTAAATTATTTTACATTTTGTACAATGAAGAGCAATAGACCTGACATCTCTGGGATATATATCTATAGATGTGTAGACGTATTTCATGAATTCCCAGTATTACTAGTGAGGTGCAGATGCTGGACCTTTTCTTGGCTTACTCGTGATTGAGTAACTTGGTCTCACATTTTATCATTCCAGAAGATGTGATTCAAAATCATGGAAGGGGTTTTACCTTGGAAACCTTATTTATTCCTCACAACAATCACAGAAGACAACAATTTGAGGAAGAGAATATTATTATCCATATTAGAAATTGTTTTGTCATATATCTTTAGAGTCACTTGAAAATAGTCAAAACCATGACTTTGAGTCACACATGCCATGGGTTAAATATAGAAACCAAAGACTAGTGTTAGGCATTTTTTAAATTCTTGAACAGTTTATTCTGCTGGAATTTATATTAATACCTTCCAGGCAGATGACTTTCTGTCTTTCCCACAAACTATGTCCTCCAAGGCAGCATCTAAGACTTACCCATCTTCATAAACCCATTAATGCTCAGCACGTTTTGTCTTAAATATGGAATTTACTCATTAAATATTTTTTGAATCAAATTCCCTGTTATCAACATGAAACCATAGAAATGGCCTAGTGCCAGGGACTGAAGTAGGCTCTGTAATTTAGAATCTTTAGGCCATAATGTCTCTTGAACACTAACCCAAAAAACTTTTCATTAATTTTAAAAAAATAAAAATAAATATAAGTATAAAAAAATTCCTGTCCTTCTGTACCCCAGTACACATATTACTCATGTGAAGAGGTCTCATTTAACTACTACTGTCTCCCATTTCACCTTCCAGAGAGAACCACTATTATTCGGTTATTATATATTCTGTCTAACAATATTTTCTATAGTTTGTATAATTAAAACATTCCAAATACCAAATGCTCAAAACAGAAACTCACTCCTAGATTCTAATACTGTCCAGCCCATCAGTACCCCCAAACCCCAGACTCCAGGTTAATAATCACATGCTAAGTGATGAAAAGAACAGAAGAATAAGGCAGGGTTCAATATAAAGTAAATTTCCTTTCAAAATGCAACCTTTATTATCAGTATCTTAGCACAAGTTTCCATCAGGAAAGAGGGCAGCAAGTTCTAGCAATTGGAGCCAAGTAAACCTGCTGCTTCATGAAATATCACACATAAGACAGAAGATATCATCACGACCAGTCATGTTAGACATGTCACTAGTATCAGTAGTGTAAAAGACCATCAGATGATGAGAACCAAAACATAAAGCTATGAAAAACAAACAGATGTGAAGTTTTACCTGTAAGAAACTCTCCTATAGGGTTATGGAGTTAGCTTCTCTTATTCACAAAGAAAAAAAGTAAATACTTAATGTCTTATGCCAGTATATTTCACTGACACATTAAAAAGTAACTATAATCAAACCAGCACATATGGAAAAGGCCTAACTATAGTACACTTGATCTGGGCAGATCTCTTTGTTTACTACTTGTAGGTAGAACCACTGAAAAAGAAGATAAAACAGTTGTGTTGTGTTGTTTCCCAACTCTGGTTTCTCCTGAGACTTCAGTATATGGGTTCCTTTTTTAATGTGAAAAAACCAGCAGAGTAGATACAAACACAGATCAAGGGCAATTAGCTGGAGGAGACCAGAATATTCCAAAAAAATAAAATTAATGTTTTCAAACTTTAAGTAGTAAAATCAATTAAGGAGACAAAGGCCTTGGCTAAAGACCTTTCTAAAGTAACTATTCTCTTGAGTAGATTTGCTACATTACTTTTTGGCACCTTCCCCCTAATAAGAATCCCTGGAGAAAACTACCTCTTATTTTCATCAATCGTTTATTCACAACTCTCTGAATTTGTAACCACGAATTCACTTTCCTGAACATTATACTAAAAAAAAGAGAGTCCAAATCCTCAACTAAAACCCAAACTGAAAGCACCACAGAAAGGCTAGTGTGCTCATTTTCCTTTGAGAAAATAACTGAGGCATCACCATGTATCAAAAGCTAGAGAAAAACAAGAAGTTACCTGAAGGATAATCCTTTTGGATTTTTGCTTGCTTACCCATACGTCTACACAGGCTATTAGAAAGCCAAAATGATGCTACGCTACTGTTAAGTGGGAAACAGTCACAGTGGTTTCAGCCAGCCACTTAGGTTGGATTTCCTACATTTTCAAACATTATCAAAATGCATATATTCTACAAACCTAATATTAAGAACTCCCACTGAAGCATTAAAAAATACTCATGAATTCCAAGATAAGAATAAATGTATAAAACAAGAGGATTTGAACAATACTTACCTGCTCTCCCGGAGTGTCTGGATATATTTATATTTATCAGGTAATGTACCGTTGGATGTAATCACTGCCTAAATGTATATGACACAAGACATTTCTTTAGTATCCACATTTTAGTCCTACAAACATGGTCTTATGACTGATAGAGAAGAGACAGAATGACAAAGATGGAGAGAGAGAAACAGAGAGAAGGGAGCAAAAATGGTAGTAGAAAAAATACATTTATGAAAAAATATTCTTCTCACAACTTACATCTCTCACCACAGGAGAAAAATTCTGACTTTCAAGAGGCTGTGTTGCGTCTGATAATATCTGAAAGGAAAATGAGATTTGTAAGAGATAAATGACACTGCAAAGAAGGCCTCTTGGTGTTTGTATCCATATTAAAATATTAATCAAGGGAAAAAAAGAATTTAAGAAACAGTTTTCTGAGGATCACCAAGTATAAGTGATTGGTAATAGAAGTCTTCTACAAGCAATCAACTCTGCCCACAAGACTATGGTGTTTCAGCACAAGTCCCAATTTTAAAACTAAAATTGGATTATAATCATCTTTGCTTGCTGTGAACACAAAAAAGCTTATCCTTTCCAACCAGTTAAATGTATCATATTAAGCATGTTGTCAAATATCTTTACAAGCTTTATAGCTATAGTCCTCCCTTCAAGGGCCTCTACTCCATTCCAAAAGTTCAAACTGTTCTATTAGGAGTAGAGAATGAGGTTTTCCACTCAGCAAGCCCACCAACCCTGCAGTAAGGGGTCTCCCTCAGATCAGTATCAGTATTAGTAGTTATATGTATAGGTACATCAGCATTTCAAAGGTGGTAGCAAAAGTGACTTGACTGAGTAGACCTAGAAAGTCATTCACACCCTCTTCACATTATCTTGCAAAATTGAGTCAGAGACAACAAAAAAAGTAAGATGTCTCATATTAACATTTCAGAAACCTTCTATTCCTCCTCCTTTCTCCCAAGGAACCTAACTCTTGAATATACTGCCAAGAAGTAATGGGTATATAAATTAGTCCCTCTCAAAGAACCCAATTCTTGAATATACTGCCAAGAAGTAATGGCATATAAGTTAGCATTGCTGTTTCTGGTGGACAGGGGAGGGCCAATGAGACAATATTTCCTCCCTAACTGTAGGTTAAGATCTAGCTCACTCACCCAACTAAGAACAAGAAAAATGTTCCTAGAAAGTGCTGGTAACAGAGAATTTATTTACTGTATTAAAATAAATAGAAAATGGTTTTCATGTATCTAAAATAAATGGTAATTTGAAAAAGGTCAGTTCTCCAAAGGACTGAAACCTAGATTTAAATTACTTCATCCTAACTGAATTTAGGTGAATTTCTCCTAACCTTTATCCTTGTCTATCCCACTGCCCAAAACAAAGAATATATTATCTGGAGGAAAATCACACAACATCCAGAGCCTCGAGTCATCTCTAAAATTTTGAATACGCAATGTCTAGCATTCAACCAAAAATAAATAAATATATTGAAAGGTAAGATTTACTGAAAACCATAAAAAACAAGGAAAAAAACAGGGAACATAAATAGAACCAAGAAGTGTAATGGAATTAACAAAAATGATTCTAAATTGTGATTAATATGTTCAAAAAATAAAAGGACAATATAGATAACTTTTTTAAAAAATGTAAAACTTTAAAATTAATGAATATAAATTTTTGATAAATGAAAAATAACATGTTTCAAGCCTTGGAAGACAGATGAACATCCAAATATATGAAGCTCAACAATCTCCAAACAGAGTTAACCCAAAGAGGTCCCTTTATAATTACTGTCAAAAACCAAAGACAAATGGTATTAAAAGCAGCAAGATAAAAATATCATGTTACATATAAGGGAATCTCCATTAGACTATCAGCAGATTTCTCAGTAGAAATCCTGCAGGCCAGGAGAGAATGGGATGATATATTCAAAGTGCTGATGCACAGAAAACTGCCAGCCAAAAATGCTATACACTGAAGCTGTCCTTCAGAAAAAAAGAAGAAATAAAGTCCTTCCCAGACAAGCAAAAGTTTAGGGAATTCTTCACCACTAGAGCTGCTCTGTAAGAAATGCTTAAGGGAGTTTTTCAAGTAGAAAAAAGAACATTACTAACATGAAAACATATAAAATTTAAAAATTCACTGGTAAAGGTAGATACACAATCAAATCCAGAATACCCCGATACTACTATGGCACTCTGCAAAACATAGGTATATATAACTCTAGGATGAAAGTTAAAATTCAAAACAGTCAAAAATAATGATAGCTACAATAAAGTATTAAGAAATATGTAAGCTAAAAAGATGTAAATTGTGACATCAAAAAATATTAACTGGTTGCACCCAACTCGGAAAGTTAAAAAAGAAATGTGAATACACACACACACACACACACACACTGGTGGGAGGGTAGAAGTCTAGAGTTTTTGTATGCAACTGAATTTAAGTTGTTATTAGTATAAAATAGTCTATTATAACTATAAGACATTTTATGTAAGCCTCGTGGTAACCACAATGCAAAATACTAAAGCAGATATTCAAATGATAAAGATAAAAGAATATAAATTTAGCACTAAAGGAAATCACTAAATCACAAAGATAAACAGAAGGAGAGGAAAAAAAGAACAAATAAGCTATAAAGCAATCAGAAAACAATTAACAAAATGGCAGTAGTAAGTCTTTGGCATATCAATAATTACTCTGAATGTAAACAGATTAAATTGTTCAATTAAAACACAGAGTGGCTGAATGGGTTAAAAAGACAAAGCTCTACAATAGCAAAGATATGGAACCAATCTAGATTCCCATCAGTGGTGAATTGGATAAAGAAAATGTGGTATATATACACCATGGAATACTATGCAGCCATAAAAAAGAATGAAATTGGCCAGGCACAGTGGCTCACACCTGTAATCCCAGCACTTTGAGAGGCCAAGGTGGGCAGATCACCTGATGTCAGAAGTTCAAGACCAGCCTGGCCAACATGGTGAAATCCTGTCTCTACTAAAAATATAAACATTAGCCAGGCTTGGTGGTGGGCACCTGTAATCCCATCTACTGGGGAAGCTGAGGCAGGAGAATTGCTTGAACCCAGGAGGCGGAGGTTTGTGAAATGAGATGGTGCCACTACACCAGCCTGGGTGACAGAGCAAGACTGCCTCAAAAACAAACAAACAATGAAACTATGTCCTTTGCAGCAATCTGGATGCAGCTGAAGGCCATTATCCTAAGCAAATTAATGTAGGAACAGAAAACCAAATACCACATGTTCTCAGTTATAAGTGGGAGCTAAACACTGAGTACCCATGGACACAAAGAAGGGAACAATAGAAACCAGGGTATACTTGAGGGTGGAGGATGGGAGGAGGGTGAAGACTGAAAAACTACCTATCAGGTACTATGCTCACTACTTTAGTGACGAATTCATTTGTGCTCCAAACCCCAGTGACATGCAATTTACTCATGTAATAAAACTGCACATGTACCCCCTGAACCTAAAATAAAAGTTGCAAGGAGGAAAAAAAAAAAAATAAGCTCTCAGTATATGCTGCCCACAAGAGACACACTTTCACCTTAAGAATGCACATAGGCTTTCATCCCTCAAAGGGGATGAAAGAAGATATTCCATGCAAATAATACCAGCAGAGGACAGGGACAATTCTTATTCTAGATAGAAAAAACTTAACACAAAAACTCTCACAAGAGACAAAGAAAGTCATTATTAAAGAGCTCAAGTCATTAAGAAGTCATAGCAATTGTAAATACATGTGCACTCAACATTGGAACACTTAAACATATAAAGCAAATATTAATTAATCAACATGAAGGTAAAAAATAGATACCAAAACAATAATAGTAGGAGACTTCAATACCCCTCTTTCAAAAATGGGAAGATCAACCAGAAAGAAATTAATAAGAAAATACTGGAATTGATCTGTGCTTTAGACAAAATGGACCTAATAGATAAATATAGAACTTTTTATCCAGTAGCACCAGTGTACGCATTCTTCTCTAGTACATATAGAACACTCTCCAGAATAGACCATATGGTAGGCCACAAAATATGTCTTAACAAATTCAAAATAATTGAAATCATATCAAGTATTGTTTCTGATCACAATGGTATGAAGCTAGAAATCAATAACAAGAGAAACTTTGGAAACTACAAACACATGCAAATTAAACAACACACTCCTCATCAATCAAGGAGTCAATAGAGAAACTAAAAGTGAAATTTAAAAATTTCTAGAGACAAATGAAAATGAAAACACAACCTACCAAAACCTATGGGATACAGCAAAAGCAGTACTCAGAAGGAAGTTCATAGCAATTTTGAAATGCCTATTTCAAAAAAGAACAAAGATCTCAGATAACCCAATGTTGTACCTCAAGGACCAAGAAAAACAGGAACAAACTGAACCCAAAATTAATAGACACAAAGAAATAATGATGGTTAGAGAAGATATAAACAAAATAGAGACTTAAAAAAATACAAAAGATCAATGAAACAAAGAGTTTGTTTGAAAAGGTAAACAAAATCAACAAACCCCAAGTCTGCCTAAGGAGAAAAGACTCAAATAAATAAAATTTTAGATGACTGTTGTTGGTGTATTGAAATGCTAGTGATTTTTGTATGTTGATTTTGTATCCTGAAAGTGCTGAAATTGTTTATCAGCTTAATTTTTGGGCTAAGACTATGGGGTTGTCTAGATATAGAATCATGTCATCTGCAAAAAGGGATAATTTGACTTTCTCTCTTCCTATTTGAATGCTTTTTATTTCTTTCTCTTGCCTGATTGCTCTGGCCAGGACTTCCAATACTATGTTGGATACAAGTCGTGAAAGAGGGCATCCTTGTTGCCAGTTTTCAAGGGGAATCAGTGTCATTAAAATGGCCATACTGCCCAAAGCAATTTATAGATTCAATGCTATTCTTATCAAATTACCCATGACATTCTTCATAGAACTAGAAAGAAACTATTTTAAAATTCATATGGAACCAAAAGGAAGCTGAATAGCCAAGGCAATCCTAAAGAAAAAAAATCGGAGCTAGAGGTATCATGCTACCTGACTTCAAACTATATTACAGGGCTACAGTAACCAAAACAGCATAAGACTGGCACAAAACCAGACAAAAAGACCAATAAAACAGAATAGAGAGCTCAAAAATAAGGTCACACATCTTCAACCATCTGAGCTTCAACAAAACTGACAAAAACAAACAGTGAGGAAAGGACTCCCTGTTTAATAAATGGTGCTGGGATAACTGGCTAGCTATATGCAGAAGATTAAAACTGGATCACTTCCTTACAGCATATAAAATGGTGTAAATCAACTCAAAGTGGATTAAAGAATGAAATGTAAAACCCAAAATTATAAAAACCCTGGAAGATGATCTAGGCAAAATCATTCTGGACATGGGAACTGGCGAAGATTTCATGATGAAGACACCAAAAACAATTGCAACAAATGGGATCTAATTAAACTAAAGAGCTTTTGCACAGCAAAAGAAACTATCAACAGAGTAAACAATCTACAGAATGGGAGAAAATATTTGCAAACTATGCATCTGACAAAAGTCTAATATCTAGCTTCTATAAAAACTTAAATTTACGCCAGGCGCGGTGGCTCACGCTTGTAATCCCAGCACTTTGGGAGGCCGAGGTGGGCGGATCACAAGGTCAGGAGATCGAGACCACGGTGAAACCCCGTCTCTACTAAAAATACAAAAAATTAGCCGGGCGTGGTGGCGGGCACCTGTAGACCCAGCTACTCGGAGAGGCTGAGGCAGGAGAATGGCGTGAACCCGGGAGGCGAAGTTTGCAGTGAGCTGAGGTTGCGCCACTGCACTCCAGCCTGGGCGACAGAGTGAGACTCCGTCTCAAAAAAAAAAAAAAACATTTACAAGAAAAAACAAACAACCCCATTACAAACTGGGCAAAGGACATGAACAGACACTTTTCAAATGAAGACATACATGCAGTCAACAAGCATATGAAAACAAATTCAACATCACTGATCATTAGAGAAATGCAAATCAAAACCACAATGAGATACCATCTCACACTAGTCAGAATGGATATTACTAAAAAGTCAAAACATAACAGATGCTGGTGAGGTTGTGGAGAAAAAGGAATGCTTATACACTGTTGGTGGGAGTAAAAATCAGTTCAACCATTGTGGAAAACAGTGTGGCAATTCCTCAAAGAGCTAAAAACAGAACTACTCTTCAACCCAGCAATCCCGTTACTGGGTATATACCCAAAGGAATATAAAATGTTCTATCATAAGGACACATACACATGCACATGCTGTTGTAAAGAGTGCTCATTGGACGCTATTGTAAACAGCAGAGACATGGACTCAACCTAAATGCCTATAAATGATAGACTGGATAAAAAACATGTGGTACACCATGGAATACTATGAAGTCATAAAAAAGAATGAGATCATGTCCTTTGCAGGAACATGGATAGAGCTAGAAGCCATTATCCTTAGCAAATTAATGCAGGAACAGAAAACCAAATACCGCATGCTCTCCCTTATAAGCAGGAGCTAAATGATGAGGACATATGGACACACAGAGGGGAACAACACACATTGGAGCCTTCCTGAGGGTGAAGGGAGAGGAGCAGAAAAAATAAATATTGGGTAGTAGGCTTAATACCCTGGTGATGAAATAATCTGTACATCCACCCCTTGTGATACAAGTTTACCTATAGAACAAACCCGCACATGTACCCCTGAACCTACCAGTTTTTTTTAAGTATGTATTAGCTTCTGCAACAATATTGCATAACAAATCACCCACAACTCAAAAAAAAAAAAAAACACACAGATGAAAAAGGAGACATCACAACTGATACCACAGACATACAGAGGATCATAAGACAGCATTATGAACAATGATATGCCAAAAAATTGGAAAACCTAGAAGAAATGAACAAATTCCTGGACACATACAAGCTACCAAGATTGAACCAGAAAAAAAAAAAACAATCTGAATAGGCGAATCAATAACAAGCAGCGAGATTGAATCAGTAATAAAAAGTCTCCCATCAAAGAAAAGCCCAGGACCTGATGGTTTCACTACTGAACTCTACCAAACATTTAAAGAAGATTTAATACCAATTCTTCTCAAACTATTCCAGAATATCAAGGAGGAGGAAATTCTTCCAAACTAATTCTACAAGGCCAGTGTTAATGTGATACCAAAATCAGACAAAGACGTAACAAAAAAAGTAAACTTCAGGCCAATATCCCTGAAGAACATAGATACAAAAATTTTCAACAAAATATTAGAAAACCAAATTAAACAGCATATTTACAAGATCATTCACCATAATAAATGGGATTCATTCCAGGGGTGCAAGAATGGTTCAACATATGCAAATTAATAAACATAATTTATCACATTGACAGAATGAAGGACAAAAACCATATGATTATTCCAACAGAAACAGAAAAAAGTATTTGACAAATTCAACATCACCTTATGATAAAAACTTTCATCAAATTCGGCATACAGGGTACATACCTCAACAAAATAGAAGCCATATTTGACAGACCCACAGCTAACATCATACTGATAATGGAAAATTGAAAGCTTTTTCTCTAAGATATGGAACAAGAAAAGGATGCTACTATTCAACATAGTACTGGATGTTCTAGTCAGTGTAACTAGGCAAAAAAAAAGAAAACAAAGGCACCTAAATTGGAAAGCAGGAAGTCAAATTGTCCTTGTTTGCAGATGATGAAATCTTATATATAGAAAACCCTAAAGACTCCATCAAAACACTGTTAGAACTGATAAATTTAGTAAAATTGCAGAATGCAAAATCAACATACAAAAATTAGTAGCATTTCTATATGCCAAGAGTGAACAATCTGAAAAAAAAAATCCCGTTTCCAATAGCCACAACAAAAATAAGATGCATAAGAATAAATTTAACCAAGGAAATGAAAGATCTCTATACTAAAAACTGTAAAACATTGATGAAAGACATTGAAGAAAACAAAAACAAATGTAAAGATATTCCCATGTTCATGGACTGGAAGAATTTATATTGTTAAAATGCCCATACTACCCAAAGCAATCTACCAAATCAGGGCAATCCTTACCAAAAAAAAAAAAGATAATCTTCCCAGAAATAAAAAAGACAATCCTAAAACTAGTATGAAATCACAAAAGACCCCAAATCGTCACACAATCTTTAGCAAAAAGAATGAAGCTGGAGGCATCACACTACCTGACTTCAAAATATACTACAAGCAATAGTAACCAAAACAGCATGGTACTGGCATAACAGCAGACACATAAACCAACGGAACAGAAAGGCAAGCCCAGAAAGAAATCTATACATCTATATCCACCAGTTTTGGAGAAAAGTGTCAAGAACAAACATTAAGGGAAGAAGAGTCTCTTCAATAAATGGTGCTGGGAAAATTGGATATCTCATTCAGAAGAATAAAACTAGACCCCCTATTTCTCATCATATAAAAAAATCAACTCAAAATGGATTAAACACTTAAATAGAAGACCTAAAACTATGAAACTACTAGAAGAAAAAAAAAAAAAAAAACATAGGGGAAATGCTTCATGACATTGACCTGGTTAAGAATTTTTTGGATAAGAACTCAAAAGCACAAGCACAAAACCCAAAAACAGACAAATGGAATTACATCAAACTAAAAAGCTTCTGCACAGCAAAACAAACAAACAAACAAAAAATCAATTGAGTGAAGAAACAACAGAATGGGAGAAAGTATTTGCAAACTATACGTCTCAGAAGGAAGTAATACCCAGAATATACAAGAAAGTCAAAGAACAAAACAGCAAATAATACAATAAAAAATGGGCTGTACTCAAAGTAAATCTAATGGCTTTAAATGCACGTATTGCTAAAGAGAAACACAGGAAAATAATTACCTAAGCACTTATTGCAAGAAATTATGAAAAGAAAGGTTAACTAAGCTCTCAATAAAGTAAACTAAAGAATATAGTATAGGTAAGGTTATAAATTAAGAAAACAGAAAATGATATAAAATAGAGATGATCACCACAGTTGAACTGATTTTTTGAGATGACTAATAAAATTGATCAATTCCAGGTAAAACAATTAAGAAAAAACAGAAGGCATACCCAACCAACATCAGGAAAAAGAGAAATCACTACAGAATCTATTAAAGAGTTAATAAGATTATTACTAAAAAAAATTATGACAATAAAGTTTACAACTTAGATGAAATATAAATTCCTAGAAAATAAGCATACCAAAATTGACAAAGAAAAATAAAAATCTGAACATTCTTAAGTTTTTAAATAAAATATAATCTATAATTTTAAAACTTACCCTTAAAACTAAAAAAAGAAACAAACAAAAATGCTACCAACCCAAATCATTTTGCTAATGAATTGTATCAAGTAGAACTAACGCTGATTTCATGTAAAATGTTCCTGAGACCAAAAATAAGGAAATACTCTCTAACTTGTTTTAAGTCCAACATAACCTTAATATCCAAACCTGACAAAGACCTTATAATAAAATAAAGTTATAGATTAAGCTCTCTAATGAACATAGATGTTAATAATCCTAAACAAGATAAATCTATGTACCAACTCAACAAAATAATGTGGAGATATATATATATATCTCCACAACCCCAAATGTCTACCAATGGTAAAATAGATTAATAAATTTTGGTATATTCCTTAGCAACCTGAACTTAGTCATAAATAAAAGGTTAACATACAACCAAGTTGGATTTATCCTAAGAATGTGAAGTTAGTTTGATATTTGAAAACCAATTGACAAAATTCACATATTAACAGAGAAAAGGAAAAAATGATCTTCTCAATGAATACAGAAAATGCATTTGATAAATGTACATAATATCCACATCATCCAGGCCATAATCCAGAATTATTCAATCTATGAAAACCAGAAGACTATGACCAATTCTCAAGGGAAAAGACAATCAATAAAGTTCAACTGCAAATGGACCCAGAAAGTTGGAAGTATGAGATAAACATTGTAAAGTGGTTTTTATAACTATGTCCCACGCAATAACGAAAAATACAGTCATAATTAATGAAAAGATAGAAACTGTCTGCAGAGAAAGAGAAAATACCAAAACAAAATTTTTAAAAAAGAACCCAACAGAAATTCTAGAACTGAAAATAGAACATTGGAAATTAAAAATGCACAGAAAAGTCTGATTAGCAGAATAGAGAATATGAAGACATTTTCAGATAAAGGACAACTAAGAGAATCTGTCACCAGCAAACCTGTACTGTAAGAAGTGATAAATTAAGTTATTCAGTCTGCAAGGAAATTATGCCAAAGGGAAATGAATGAAGAACATCAAAAATGGTAAACATCTTGGTAAATATATTATTGCATTTTTTACATTCATACAGTTTGGCCACTTAAACATTTACCATTATAAAATTTTAGAAGTAGAGAAACTGTTAAGATTATGTATTCATGGCTGGGCGCGGTGGTTCACGCCTGTAATATCAGCACTTTGGGAGGCCAAGGCGGGTGGATCACGAGGTCAGGAGTTCAAGACCAGCCTGGCCAACATGGTGAAACCCCATCTCTACTAAAAACAACAAAAATTAGCCTGGCGTGGTGGCATGCACCTGTGGTCCTGGCTACTCAGGAGGCTGAGGCAGGAAGAATCGTTTGAACCCAGGAGGTGGAGGTTGCAGTGAGCCGCGATTGCATCACTGCACTCCAGCCTGGGTTACAGGGCGAGACTCTGTCTCAAAAAAAATAAAATAAAATAAAATAAGATTATGTATTCATTACAACCTCATGTTACAGATGAAATATCTCAGGCTCAGAAAGGAAGTGAGTGCCCTGCTCAAGGCCATAAAGCAAGTTGATGTCTCCAGCAAAGCCCGGCATTTGTACTCTCCTTCTCCTGCTTCTTTAATCCCTCAGCACCAACTCCAGACACATTGCAGATCCAGCACTGACTGCATCAGCAACACATGCTTAAATTCTCTGTATTTGTTTTATAATGTGTAAAATGGATTTAATGATGGTACTTACCTAATATGGTTCTTATGAGTACTTAAAATTAAAATATATTTAGTACTTTGAGCACTTCCTGCACATAGTAGGTGCAATATCATGTCTAACCATGACAGTGCCTGCTGCCTACAGTTTCTCAAGCCTGCTACCTACAGTTTCTCAAGCCTGCTACATCTCCCTGTTGACATATTCCAATAGGAAAAAGAAAGGGTCAAAATGGAATACTATTTGAAAGAAAAGAAGATCACAGACTGGAAATTTCATTTATTCTTGCCCCACTAACTATTGTTCTATTTTAGTGTGAGAGCTTATGAGGGAATATATAGATGAAAAGAGCAAGAGCCATTCTTTATATTGGAATCATTGGCAGAGGCAGACAGTCTGAAATAAAAATAAAGCAGGAAGGCTATGAATGCTTAGGATAAAAATTGAAATAAGAAAAATTTTCTTTGATAAAGAAAATGGAATTTAGATAACATGGTATTTCATTAGCTAATCAATGATCACAGAAGAAAAATACATGACCTCAACATAAGCTGCCACTTAACTATTAGTGACCAGAACCCAATAAAAATGTTCTCTATTTCTAATTTTTCAGATCTGGTTATTATGGCACAATAAGAGTGCCCCAATATGAACTGACATAGATGGCAAAGAATTAAAAATAAAGCATGTTTTATCTCATACGTGGTGAACATTCTTAATAAAAGACCTATAATGGGAAAGAGATGTAATTGTAATTAAGCATGAAGGCAGTGATATCATCATATACCCCAAGAGACAAGTAAGCACATTATGTCAAATAAAATAGTATCAGTATGTATTTCAGGGAAGGGCTGGCATTTCAGTTTACAACAGATTTCTTAGATACAGAAGACCAGAACATTCACAGAATTACCCCATTATTCAATTTAAAGCCACAGAGTTGTTACTGATATTACCAGTCTGCTCACCATTTCTTCAACATAAGGGTAAAGCATGTCTCCAAAGCATTCTGTAGCTTCAATTGGGAGCTGTGCCGGCAAATTGTCAATGGAGCACATCAGGATCCCCGAGCCTTCAACACTAAGAGAAGCAATGTGGTTCATTCAGAAGCACGAAACATTATTTGTAAGTTCTGACTTTTCCAGATGTCTACTCCATTATATTTGCCTCGTTATCATTTGTAATTTTGTATAAAAGTATACGCGAAAATAAACAAAACTTTTCAAACAAAACGTTTTCCTTTTTTCAGTAACCCGTCTCACATTTAAATATATTTGTGTGTGTATATGTGTGTGTTCATATGTGCATGTTCTTTTGCCAAATTTTAGTATGTTTGAGTATATCTCTCCAAATTTTCATAACTTCATAAAGATGTGAAATACTGAGCATTTTAGAGTGGTATATCAATGTAACTAAGTGAGGAATATTATCTAACAACTTTAGCAAACTCACCTGTCATGAATAATATGCTGGTCTGCATCATACATGCAAAAGGGACGCTCTATTGTTGTACACTCAGTCATAAACTCTATAGACCCTCCTGTGTCAGCTGAAATGTCACATATTGCCACAAGTCTGAAAATAACATCAATACTTAGATGAGAGGATGAAATTCTGAAGTGTCTAACAAGACTAATAAAAAGGAGTTTGGAACAATTTTCAATGTGGATCCCAAATATTTTCCAGGCTTTTGGGGTCTTTTTCCTAGAGCTCATTCTTCAGGACTCTGCACTGTTTTGTGATACAGAGAATCTTCAAAGTATGAATTTTAGTCTCCAAAAAAAAAAAAAAGAAAGAAAGAAAGAAAAGAAAAAAGGAAACAAAAGCAGAAAATTGCTTTCCTAGAGAAATCATTAACAGACTAAAGTTAACATAGTTATCTCTAAATAACTCAGAAAGGTTCAATTATGCTACCTCCACCCTGCTTAGTACTGTATAGTTTTACATGTGGTTACACAGAAATCTCTAGAATTATGAACAAAAGTCTCAGTCCAGCATTCAAAAAGTTGACTACAATTTTTCTGCCCAATCTCCAATTACCACTTGCATACATGAACCAATGTAGAGCTAGACTAACACATTCAGCACCCTAAATATGCTTTGGTAGCTCCATATTTATTAAGCACCAATCCTTTCACTTGGAATTCTTGTTCTCCTCATTCCTCCCTTTAAGGTTTGCTGCGCCCAATGCTTCTGCTTTCTTCTAAACCCCGGTGATGTTGTTGCTCCTAGCATTCCCTTGGCATTTACTTGATGCCAGTTACATGCCTAGAAAAGCAAACATATCTTTTACTCTTTCACAAATATTTATTAATTAGTTAATTCAATATTTAATAATTATTTCAATGCCTATTATATATCAGGCAACGTACTAGGTGCTTGTGGCCAAGAGAAACAGACCCCCTATCCTTAAGGAGATTAAGTTCTAGGAAGAGGGAGAAAAATCATAAACACGAGAAAATAAATGAGGAATTTCAAAACAAAAAACAGAGTAACAGACTAGAGATAGAGATGAGAATGGAGAAACAAGAGAAGACTTCTCTGAGGAAATAGTTTCAGAGCTGCATGGGGCATCACAGAAGACAAAAGAAGAATGTTTCAAGAAGTAGAGGTGGGCTGGGCATGGTAGCTCATGCCTATAATCCCAATACCTTGGGAGGCCAAGGCAGGAGGTCTGCTTGGGGTCCAGAGATTTAGACCAGCCTGGGAAACATAACAAGACCCCATCTCTAAAGATAAATACATACAATAAAATTTAAAAAAAAAAAAAAAAAAAAAAGAAGGAGGGATGGTTAACAGTGTTGAGTACTGCCAAGAGGTCAAGAAAGATAAGGCGGAGAAGTAGTCATTAGAAATCAAGTCCTGTGATATGTGATATTTGATCCTCTAATAATGGAAGCAGCTGGTCAAAACTACTATCATTGCTGAAGTAGAATCCTTACTTGTGTGGTAATGCAGGGCAGCCTTCCACACCAGCAGCTGAGAACTTGCCTGGAGCCAGGAGACTCTGAGCATCTTGGCGGGTTAGGAGGCGAGGAGTGTTTTGTTCCCAGTAGATTCCATTAATTAAGCAAGTTGTATAGGGTGCAATCTGTAATGCAAGTTCCAGGTTCAAGAAAATAGAAAATAGCCTATTTTAATACAGTATACTGAAAGAGAGCTATCAGTAAATTCTATGAGAAATAATTAAATGTAACTTCTAATTGATTTTCTTATTGTCCATGTCAGTGTCCATCTTTTGAGGCAAAGATAATAAATAGCCACCCAGATTTCAGTGTAGAATTACCCCATGACAGAGAAATATATGACTATAAATACATTAATATGTTCATTCTATAATGTATTGCATGCCGAAGAAAAATGAAAGGACAAAAACAAAACAAACAAACAAAAAACAGTGGACCTAAAATTATATTTCCAGCTCTAATACCAGTAGGGTATGACCTAAATCATGCTACCTCAACTTCCCTGGGCTCTATTTTTCTTACTTGCCAGATGGGGATAACACACACCCCATTCCTCAAAGGAATGCTGTGAAGATTAAATCGGATAACATCTGTAAGCTCTATGGAGCAATGTGCTACATACATGCATACGTGACAACTAGGTCAGTATCAGTTTTAGGATGCATCCAATCACCAATACTTCTGTGACTGGGGAAATGAGAAGGAATAAAGATTTCTTAGATTCAAAATTTTTCAGTTTGAAACTATGTTCATAATTTTTCTTCTTCAAACATCTCAAGCTGAAGGTAAGTGTTCCTTTCCCTAACATGCCCTGCATGATATAAGGGCTAAACTTCATACCAGAATCTGAAAATGCTATGTTGGTCAAACATATTTAAAATTATTTAAAGCATTCTTTTTTTACAATAAATGCATGCATTTTTTGTTTTATCTATTTTTTGGTTTGTTAGTTTATCTGGGGGAAGATTGTTGCATGGCCAATGACTATAGAAGACACAAATATATTTTATTTCTTATAAGATATAGCCAGTGTGTCACATCGAAGGATTTGATTTGTAAGTATAATAGCTTTTTCATACAGTAGGGATGGTCTGCACTTATATAGGCACACTATTTAACCCTCACCCTAACAATCAATGGCATGCGTTTCAAGATTGCTGGCTGAGATTACAGTTGCAATTTGTGGCCATGTTGAGACCAAACGTCATAGGCATTATGCTCTTGCCCACAGTGCTAACAAGTCCAGGATAAATACAGAAAACAATAACGCACAGGAAATGGCTTAGAGCTATTGGGCACATGTAGACCTGAAGCAGAAATGGAGACAGTAAAACAAAGAGTGTATCCACAGAAACCACCAAAAGCACTAAGCAAGACTACTCCGAATACCCTAAAAGATGATAGCTCCAAAGGCCAACTCATGATACCCAAAGGACTCACAACAGGAAAACTGAAAGCCAATGTACAATTCAAAATTTCTCTCCTTGAAAATAGCCTACCTACACTGTATCATAAGCAACCAACTTAAAAGGTGAATACGATACTCACATCAGTATTAAAACGACTTATGTAGCGCTCAGGATGTTTGTCATACTCTGCAGGATCATACACACCATCTGTTTTCCTGACAAGATGATGATGACGACTTAACACCGTCCCATACACTTTTCTGAGGTCTTGCAAAGGAGAAAGAAATTAGTAAAGTGGGAGACAAATAATAAAAATTTATGGTGACAAAATATTATAACATAGACTGTTAAAAACATTAAAAGTCATCTCCTGTCCCTTACCTCCAGTTTGGGAAACTTCTTTTAATTCATGGGGCTCCACATATTCACAAGGTAGCTCATTAAAGATTGCTTGGGCTCCCTACAAATAACACATGAGTAAAAATCCAAAAATCAATAGAAAAAGAACCAACATGGTTTTCTGCAAAGATCTGATCATTTTCCCAACAATTACATAGCTCCACTTGCCTTGCCTACAGCCAGGACTGCAACACAGAAATACAGATGAGTTGCTTACAACCAGCCTGCTAGCTAGCTTTTATTCCTGTTTGAACAGCACACTTAGAAGGGGCTTTAATTTTTTTCTTTTTTATTTAAGCTACTCAGAGTATCAATAAGAGTGTTTAGAAATGAGGGAAAAAATATTTCTATTTATTTTAGATCCATTGCAGAAATTATTTCAAATGGGGAAATTATATTTCTTACAAAAGAAATAATTGGATGCTTACCTCACAATATAATAAGAATGATATCCTATTTGCAAAATATTTTCTTTGAAGAAGGAATTATTTTACAATTACAAGTTTCTGTAGGAGATTACAAACACATTCTTAAAACCACCAGAGAAGGAAGAAAGCATGAATTCCAGTCTTAAATGAATCTTCCTAACATCTTGTTTGCAAAACTCCAAGTAGTCTTAAAAAATGGACATCGTGAGGTCACTTTCAAACTCATGGACATTTTGGTGACGGAAGTAAAACAGATCACCCTCAGAACAGACCTTTACACTGTTAACAATGAATTATCTTATTTATTTATCTATTTATTTATTTATTTTATTTATTTTGAGACAGAGTCTCTCTCTGTCACCCAGGCTGGAGTGCAGTGGTGCAATCTCAGCTCACTGCAACCTTTGCCTCCCGGGTTCAAGCGATTCTCCTGCCTCAGCCTACTTAGTAGCTAGGATTACGGGTGTGCGCCACCATGCATGGCTAATTTTTGTATTTTTGGTATAGGTGGTGTTTTACCATATTCGCCAGTTTGGCCTTGAACTCCTGACCTCAGGTGATCTGCCTGCCTCGGCCTCCCAAAGTACTGGGATTATAGGCGTGAGCCACCATGCCTGGCCGAATTATCTCTTTTAAAAAAAGAAAAAGAAAGGATGAAAAAGTATTCCAAGACTCAGATAGCTAGCAATAAACTAAAAGCTATATGTGTGTATGTGTGTGTATAGATATACACACACATATACACTTACACATATACACACACACATATATATACACACACATACATATACACATACACACACATATTTAGATCATTACTACTTTTCACTATGAGAAAAATATGTTGGTAAGAAAATTGCCTAAAATAGAATCTTCAGTCAATTTGAAATACCCACAAAATGCCTGCCCACATCATTTGGGTTAGTTTCAAAGTTTTGGATTGTTTTACAAAAGGAAGTCAGGTAAAATTTACCTTAGAAACATTACCAGTTCCTGTGAACACAAATGTTAAGGGTCCTATTGACTTAGGCATCAAACCCAAAGATATTTCATAGCCAGCATCCCGGACAGCTTGCACAGCCTGACTGCTATTCCTGTAGTTATGAGCCATGCCAATGTGCTGAAAACAAACATACACAACTCAAGTTAGTCCACCAGCTCAGCATTTTTTTATTATTAAGGTGTGAGATGTGTTTTCAAAAACAATAAGCAAAATAAACATCTCTCACCATAAAAGGTGTGTGATGTCCCAAAGCAAGGAGCCTTAAACCCATTCCATGTAAAATGTTGATCATTCCTGTTACAGAATCAGACCAATAGAAAGACTATTAGTTGGGAAGAATTTAAGCTGTTCTCTCTGCTCGTTCTCCAATCTGCATGGTGCCCTGCAGAAGCACAGATCACGCATCTCAGATTTAGAAGAGGCCTCAGTAGACTGTATCCATCCTCTCAACTTTCTGCCATCAAATGCGCTAACCCAAATGCATCCCCACCTATTCCTTCCACCTTCAATCCTGATAAAATAGGAAGAATGTTCCTCTTCTTATCTAAGGCTAATCTCTCCACCTTGGATCCAGATCCCGTCCCTTCCTGTCACCCAAGGAATTTATTACTGAGTTACTCCCTTCACTATCCTTCCCTATTGCTTCATTCTTATCAGCATTTAAACATGCTCCCATGCCTCCCATAACAAAAACAAATGAACAAACAAAAACAAAGTCACCATTAACCCTAGGGCTCCCATCATCTATTTAGAGATCTAAATAGCTAAACTCAGTGGACACATTTTAGATCAGATCAGAAGTACTTGGCAATGCAGACCTCTTCTTTGTTGAAATGAAGAGTGCCCCTCAGCATCCCAACTTGAAATTTTTAATCCTACCTTTCTGTAGGATCCTCTTCCTGTGGCAATTCCTTTTACATTATTCACCCTCAGGATTATGTCCTGGGCTCTATTTTCTTCCATATCTACATTTGTCCCTTAGGTAATCTCATCTAGTCCTAAATTTCAAGTACTATCTATATGCAGATGACTTCAAGTCTCTCTCTCGAAAAGGGATCTTTCTTTTGATTTCAAAACTTAGCCAGCCACCTTTTTATGTCTGTCTCAATTTGGATGTTCTTCAGAAAGCTAAAATTCAGCATGCCTGCAGCAAAGACCTGAGCATCCATTCTTTCCTTATTCTTTTTAGGAAAGAACTTTCCATGCTCCTCCATTCCCGTCCTAACCCCCAACACACATCCCTACCAAATTTTCTTTTGTCGTTTTTCTAAAGTCAACTTATAAAGACATAGTTTATATACAACATAATGCACCCATTTAAAATGTATAGTTTGGTAACTGTTAACAAATATACACATCTGTGTTATTACCGCCATGATCAAGATACAGAGTATTT
The DNA here is from genome assembly GCF_006542625.1 of Nomascus leucogenys. Lineage (NCBI taxonomy): Eukaryota > Metazoa > Chordata > Mammalia > Primates > Hylobatidae > Nomascus > Nomascus leucogenys. Next base: position 71,288,827 of record NC_044393.1, read on the forward strand.
CACCAACTCCTGGTCTCCACAACTACTAATCTTTCTCTCTCTATAGATTAAGTTCTTCTAAAGTTACATATAAATGAAATTTTAAGCAGTCGTCTCTCAGTATATGCAGGGGGTTGGTTCTAAGACCCCTGCATATGTTAAAATCTGGGCATACTCAAGTCCCACAGTCAGTCCTGTGACACCTGCCTGTATGAAAAGGTGGCCCCTCATAAAGGTGGATTTTGCATCCCATGAATATAAGCAGACTCATGCAGTTCAAACTCATGTTGTTCAAGGGTCATTTGTACTCTTTTACAATGTGTCGGCTTTTACTCAGCATCGTGTTTTTGAGATTCATACATATTTTGTGTGTATCAGTATAGTCTTTTATTACTGAAGAGTTTCCCATTTCCATTTCAGTTGATTTCTCTTCTCATCATTTGGGTTGTTTCCAGGCTATTATAAATGGAGTTGCTATAAAAAAAATCTTTGTATAAAATATTGTATTTCTCTTAATAAATGCCTATTAGTGGAATTTAGTTTGTACCTTGATACTTAAGTTTTCAGTTTCTTCTTGAGCTGATTTTGGTAATTTGTACATTTTGAAAATTTATCTAGTTCATCAGGGTTGCCAAATTCATTGACCTATTCATAATATTCCTTTATCCTTTTAATATTTATAAGATATAGTGATGGCCCCCTAGTATTCCTTCTTAGTAAATACTGTCTTCTCTCTTTTTCTATCAGTCTACCTAGACGTTAATCAATTTTATTGATATTTTTCAGAGAACCAGGTTTTGGTTTCATTGATTTTCTCTATTCTTTTCCTGTTTCAGTTTCATTAATTTTCTCTGTATCTTTATTATTTCTTTCTTTCTACTTGCTTTTGATTTAATTTCTCTTTGATTTTCTAGCTTCTTATAGTGGAAGCACAAATTATTAATTTTAAAACTATCTTCTCTAATAAAAGAATTAAATGCTGTAAATTTCTTTCTAATTGCTAATTTATACCCCCACACATTTTGATAAGTTATACTTTAAATTTTTATTCTATTAAAAATATCTTCTAATTTTCCTGTGATTTCTTCTTAACCCATCGGTTATTCAAAATTACTATCTCCCAAATATTTGGAAAATTTCCAAATATCTTTCTATAAAAACTTCTAGGTCAATTCTATTAAAGTCAGAATACATATTGTATGATTTCAGACTTTTAAATTTATCAAAAATTGTTTCGTGACTCATTCTATAGCCTATCTGGGAGTTTTTAGGCCATTAATGTAACTATTGATATAGCTAAATTTAAAGCTACCATGTTGCTGTTTGTGTTCTTATTTCATTTGTACTTTGTTTTTTAAATGCCCTTTTTCTTGTATTTTTGCTTGAACTGTGTATTTCTTAGCATGAAATTTTACATCCATTATTGGCTTATTAGCTTTAGATCCTTGTTTTATTTTTAGTCATTGTTCTAGGTTACCATATGCATCTTTATCTTATTATAGTCAACTATCAAGTAATATTATACTACTTCCGGTACAATAAAATAACCTTGTTACAAAAGTATGGTTCTATTCCTTTTCACTTGTCCATCATTACTGGTGGCATAAGTTTTATTTCTACCTGTGTTATGAATATCACAATACATTGTTTCATTTGAAACTATCAATTAACTTTTAAAGAATTTTTTTGTTTTTTGAGACAGTTAACTCACTTTGTCACCCAGGCTGGAGTGTAGTGGCATGAACACAGTTCACTGCAGCCTCACCTCCCAGACTCAAGCAATCCTCCCACCTCAGCCTCCCAAGCAGCTGGGACGACAGGCACGCACCACCAAGCCCAGCTACTCTTGCATTTTTTTGTAGAGATGGGACTTCACCATGTGCCCAGGCTGGTCTCAAACTCCTGAGCTCAAGCAATCAGCCTGCCCTGGACTCCCAAAGTGAGCGACTGTACCCAGCCCTAAAGAAAAGTTTTAAAATAAGATATGATGTTTTTTATGTTTGTTTACATTCTACCATTTGTAGTGTTCTTTATTCCTTTAATTCAATCCATGTTTTCAACTGACTTCATATCCTTCTGCTTGAGAAATTTTTTAAATAATTCTATGTCAGTGAATTTTATCAGCTTTCATTTGACCAGAAAATCTGTGTTTAATCTTTATTTTCTAGAAAGATGTCCAGAAAGATATTGAAAAGATATCGTCTTTGGAAATATACTGTACTATGCATAAAATTATAAGTTGGTTTGTTTCCTTTCAGCACTTTAAAGATGTTGCTCCACTTTCTGCTAGCTTAAACTGTTTCTGATTAGAAGTTTGATGTTTATCTTAGTTATTCTATGTATATGGTTCCTTTTTCCCGTTATTTTTAATGTCTTGATCATTGTTTTTTAGCAAGACAATTATAATGGTTCTACTGTCATTTTCTTTGTGATTTTTTATTTCTATTTTTGATTTGGGGTTTATTGAACTTCACTTATCTGTGTATTTATAATTTTTATCAAGATATGGGAATGTTCTGGTCATTATTTCTTTCCTTTTTTCCTTCCTCATTGCAATAGAAATTAAACAAAATGAAGCATAAAAAGAGAAAAAGACTGAGAAAAAAATAGAATTTAAGTGACAGGTGGTGATCAAATGGTCTAATATGTGTGTATTTGGAGTCCCAGAAGGAAGAGAGGGAGGTGAAAGGAAAACAAGCCTTAAGAGAATCAATGTAATCCACAAACAATTGCCTATTAGAATAAAGCCCAATGCTCCTAAAAGGAAAACAACAAAATCTATCAACAACGTAAAATGAACAATGTCTGGCATTCAGTAAAAACTTATGATAATTTTTTTTATTTCTGTTGTTGATTAACCTGGAGATAATCAACAACAGAAACAATCCCAGAAACAAGAAATGACAGAGATGCTGGTCAATGTGCTCAAGGATTAAATGAAAACACAAACAAAATGAGGAGTAGAGGAAATCAATCTATCTACCATGTATCTATCAATCAATAGACACTACAGAAGAAAATCTATATATGTTCTCTAATCCTTTGCTTATGTATAGATTTTCCTCCGTGGTGTCTATTGATTGGTAGGTAGATGGATTGATTTCCTCTATTTCTCTCCTCATTTTGTTTATGTTTCCATTTAAAACGTGAATATACTGAACATTTATTATAGCTGTTTTAATCTACTCGTGTGCTAATTGCATCTCTCTCAAATTAGACATTAGGCTCATTTTTAAGCTTTTATAGGAATGAATGTAGAGTAGGCTTTATTAAGAGCTGGTTTAGCCACACACTTCGGGGCTTCCCTGAAAGCCTTATATATTCAGTTAAGTCTCTCCACTCTGGCTGATGGGACAAACTCTGAGAACAGTTTTCCATAGAGTTCCCTGGCAATTGTTCTTTTCCACAAATTGTTCCTAAGCCAGTCTCATGAATTTTCATCCTCCACTTAGCAAGACCCCTAAGCATATTTCCATTTCTGCATAGCTCCCCACTGTTTGGTACTACGTGTTGTCATTTCCAGCCAACTCAGTCTCCCCAACTCCTTTCTCCTCAACTTAGTAAGTTCACCAGGCTTTGCGTCACATTTCCATATTCATACCATCTGATAATTTCTCCAGATAGAAAGCCAGGGTGAACATAGAGCTCACCTCATCTATTTTCCATCTATCAAGGATCACAAGTCTGTACTGCCTGTTGTCCAATGTCTGATAACATTGTTTTCTATATCTCATTCAATTTTTCTAGTTGGTTAATGACAGCATAGTAAGTCTGAACTCAGTTAATCTTTCACAGATGGAGAGCACATGGTTTTTGCAGCAGACATAGTTGCCCAGTTATAGATTACATTTCTCAGTCAATTTTGACCAATGGGTATGAGCAGAAATAATATGTTCAGATTCTGGGTCACATCTTTAGAAAGGAAGCTACTTGCCTTTACTTCCTTTCTCCCCTTTCCACTGACTGGAAAATAGCAACCTGAAGGGTCACCTTAGAAATGAAAGCCAAGTGTTGACAACAGCAAAGGCTTCCTCTCATTCCACCATCCCTAGACTTCTCACTCCTGGACTTCTAGCTTATGTAAGCTCTGTTTTGTGAAGTCTCCATTATAGCAACTTAGTATGTAATCTACTAATATATTGTCCTATACAGAACTCATTTACTCTCTTCCCCCAAATTCTTCCTCCATTCCTGTGGGTACTGAACGAACTGAATCACTGTCCAAGTTGGTAATCTGCATGTCATCTTTAAAGTGTCTCCCTCACCCCCTCACCCCTACATCCAATCAGTCACCACATCCTGTGAATTCCACCTTCTAAATACTTATAAGAACCACATATAGTTCTTTCCATATACACTCTAATTATACTGAACTTATTTCTATTCCTCAAAACTATTATTTTTTCCCCTCTTCGCTTTGAGCTTTGCACACTCGTACTGTCCTCTCCTACTTCCCTGAATAGTTTTTAATCATTCTTCAGATCTCACCTTCAAAGGCACTTTTAAAAAGAAAGCTTTTGCAACAGCCAAGTTCAAATATCTTTCGTTTTGTTTGTTTGTTTGTTTGTTTTTTGAGACAGAGTCTTACTCTGTCTCCCAGGCTGCAGTGCAACGGCGTGACCTCGGCCCCTGCAACCTCTGCCTCTCAGATTCAAGCGATTCTCCTGCCTCAGCCTCCCAAGTAGCTGGGATTACAGGCACCCACCACCACGCCCGGCTAATTTTTGTATTTTTAGTAGAGACGGGGTTTCACCATGTTGGCCAGGCTGGTCTTGAACTCTGGACCTCAGGTGATCTGCCCTCTTCGGCCTCCTGAAGTGCTGGGATTACAGGTGTAAGCCACCGCACCCAGCCTCAAATATCTTTCTTATAGCAATTAGCACTAGCATTGTATTTGTGTTTACTTGCCTGAATGCTTCTCTAAGAACATGAACCACATCCTATTCATGGATGTGGTCCTACTTCTGAATATGGTGACTTCTAAATAAATCAACTTAATTCCGATGTATTAATTCTGTCTAGGTAAATAAAACCCTCATCTGGATGAGTCCTGAAAGGCCCTAGGAATCATATCATCAGAGGTCTCTCTATTACTGCTTTTATACTAAGAAATTTAATTTTCTGTTAGTTTAATAGAGCTGATTTGGGTGTTGGGTGAGGAAAGGTATGAGGTGAGTGAATAAAAACAATGAATGTTTGTTTGTTTGTTTATTTTTAAAGACAGAGTTTTGCTCTGTCGCTCAAACTGGAGTGCAGTGGCGTGATCTCGGCTCACTGCAAACTCTGCCTCCTGGGTTCAAGCAATTCTCAAGCCTCAACCTTCCAAGTAGCTGGGATTATAGACATGCACCACCAATGGCTAATTTTTGTATTTTTAGTAGAGATGGGGTTTCACCATATTGGTCAGGCTGGTCTCAAACTCCTGACCTCAAATGATCTGCCCGCCTCAGCCTCCCAAAGTGCTGGGATTACAGGCATGAGCCACCATGCCCTGCCTGAACTGGTTTTAAGTAAAATAATTTTTTGAATTTCACATTTTTGCTTAGATTTCTTTATTATTTAAAAAGCAGGTAGATAATATTAATAATAAGCAGAATGACATAAGCCATAATAAGTGTTGGAAATGCTTGTTCCCTGGTGCCATAAAGAAACAGCACATGAACATAAATTTAATTTATTTAGTAAGGCCATTTTTACTTCCTGCAGAAAGGGTACACTTGCCAGCAGTTTTGCCACAAGAGTACCCCGAACAAAAGAGACAGGGTCATTTATAACCTGATGCATCCACCCTACTGCTGTGTCTGGTTTCCATTGGCTGCAACGAGACCTCACGTTCTGTATTTGTCCCGATTGGCTAGCAACTTAGAACTTTTTAAAAGAGGCAAAGGTAGAGGAGAACAAAGGAAGGAGGAAGTAACTTGTGTAATGCTGAGAAAGGTAGAAACACTTTTAAATAAGGAAGAGAAACAGGCTATGACTTAATGCTTGCTTGGACCAGTATAAGCCTGCCGGGGCAAATATTTAGAAGCACAGGTCTGAATAAATTTTGCTTCTAAGAGAAGTTACTATTTATTCCAAATTAAATGGGGAGGAAAGTCTTTGAAGAGGAACCTCTACTTTTACTTTTTACATAAGGAATCTTCTATTTTTATATAACAAGGTCAAACAAATAATGCCAAAGTCATGACCTTCCTTATTAGACCTGCAAGTAGTCTGATCTGAAACAGAGCTATGATATATTGTGGTGTTTTTTAACCAAACAAGGTTCAAAGAATTAACTGGACAAAATTCCTGCCCCTGGACGTTTTTTCCCTTTCTATTTCTCCCTATCTTCTAATTCTCAATGTCTCATTACCGAACTGGTATCTCCTTCTAGCCTTTTGAAAGGAACTACCTAAAAATCAGAGCTTGTTTGTAGTTGTTATCCTTCTCCCTGCTTTTTCCTTTGAATTTTTGCAATGAAATATTTTTAACCATTTATCTTCATACTTTATTCCACTTGTATTCATCATCCTTCAGCATACCTTCATTTTAATGTTTTCCATGGAAATAAACACTCCTATCCCCTTGCCACAGAAAAGAGAAAACTCACAGTTATTCCCCAAGCCAATTTAGAAAGTGGGTGATGTAAGCCCTGGCATACTTACCTGCCACACCAGCCCACTGTCCAAATGCCACTACCCGTACTCCTCTATGATCCACCATTTTCTCATAATCAATAAGGCGAATTTCCTGGAAAGAGGATAAAAAAAAGTTTCAGCTGGACCCATTAAGCTTAATTTTAACAAGTAAAGACATATACGAGCAAGTAAATATTTCACATTTTTTCCTCTGAAATACCCTTAACTTGCTAACAGAAGTTACCATCAGGTATACCATGAAATATTTAGAAAACGCCAGGTAGCAAACCAATGGTAGGCTTGTAATTAGAAATGAAAAAATGTTTGTAGCAGGTGCTATACCCCCCTTGATGGTAAGCAATGAAATAATAAAGGCAGAATTTCCTTTATCTTTCTGCCCCCACCCACCCAGCACCATCTATAAACATATCTAAAGCCCCTCTCATCCTTACATCCTTCCTTCTGGTCAAAGAAAACAGATCCCTTTTGAGATGAATCTCTGTGACCTAGATCCCAGCTTCTCTCATGTCCTCCAAGACCACCCTTCTTGAACTATTACCTCTTTCTTGCATCATCCCTTTTTACATTGTGTCTCAACCATTCTAAGTACACTCAGGTCTCTTCTACCTGGAAAATAACACTCTCTCTCAACCTGGAAAATAACACTCTCTCTCAAGTCCAAGCACAGATATTTTTCTCTCTCCTCCTCCTTCTCCTCTCTTTTTCTTTTTCCCTCTCCTTCCTTTTACAGGTAACCTTCCTATTGAAAGTAGTACACGATTCCTTCAAGTAGCTCAGGACAAAACCTGGAGTGATTCCTCACTCCTCTCCTTTTCTCATATTCCACCTTTTCATTTCTATTCCTTGCCTTCACTAAAAACATATTCTTTCTCTTTCCTTGAAAACCTTTCCTCTCTCAGGAAAGCATTAATAATTCATGCGTAAAACATATTAGTGTATTGTAATTATACACTATTTTAAACAGTAATTTTATTTCCTCAAAGATCATATAATTTTTATCATCTTTGTGAATTTAAGAATGTTTATCATTCTTCCAACTCCAAGTAATTGGTTACAAAATGCTGCCCAAAAGCAGCCCTGTTAGGTCAGTTTTTGTTAATTTTTTAATAATGAACAAAAGTTAAAATAACAAAAAAAGTTCCTAATTTATAAATACTTTATTTGCTTAAAGTGGAACATTCTCCCTATAGTGTAATTTCCATTAATTACTTTTGAACTGATTCTTTAGAAACACCACAAATTAACTGTCACCCTGGTCTACAGTATTTGGAATCAATTGGAAGTGTTTTACACTCCTATATAATAGGTATTTTCCATTGCTTTTACTGTTTATGAACCCTCCAATCCTATGCCCTAATCTCGGATTCTAGCTCTAACATCTTGAAGATGTGGACCTTAGATTCTTTTTCTATACTCCCTTCCTAGGCTCATCCAGTCTCGTGGCTCTAGACACCACCTGGCCTCTCACAACTACAAAATGTATGTCAGGAGAAGCCACCCTCCTGAGCTTCAGACTCATATCCAACAGCCCTCTTAGATTATCCCTTTAAATGTCTAATAGAATATTAAACTCGGCAGACCCTAAACTCAACTCTTGATTTGCCCACCCAAGCCTTTTTTTCTCTTGTAGTGGCATCACGTCATTCCGTGGCAATTGCTTCGAGTAGCTCAGGCCAAAACCTGGAGTCATTCCTGACTGCTCTCCTTTTTTCATATTCCACCTTTATGTCATCAGTGAATCCTATAGGATCCACCTCTAAAACATATCCAAGATTTGTCCACATTTCACAACTTTCTCTTCCACCATTTCTTCCAGGTGCAGGCCACCATCACTTGTGACTTGCAGTCTAGACCAGCCTAGGTTAGCAGCCTTCTTAGTAATGTTGCTCTTCTCCTCCCACCTCCAACCATTATTGACACAAGAGACAAAATGAGCATTTTTGAACATGGTCTACTCTAACCCCACACTCAAAAAGACCTGCTGGCCTTTGCAGTACTATTCTGTCAGCTTAAAAGACTCATCTCAGATGTATTGGCTCGGTCCTTCACCTCCTTCAGATTGTCGCTCAGTGCCACTTTCACAATCGGGTCCTCCCTGACCATCCTACTTAAAATAGCATCATCACCTCCCAGTGCCCAGGACTCCTTTTCTCCTTCAATATTATATTTATCTTCATCACACATATTCCCAAGTGGATATTAGATGTCTTATTCATTGATTATCTGTCTCCTCCCACTAGAACGTAAGCTTTGTAAAAATAAAGATACTTTACTCGGCCGGGTGCGGTGGCTCACGCCTGTAATCCCAGCACTTTGGGAGGCCGAGGCGGGCGGATCACGAGGTCAGGAGATCGAGACCACGGTGAAACCCCGTCTCTACTAAAAGTACAAAAAATCAGCCAGGCGCGGTGGCGGGTGCCTGTAGTCCCAGCTACTCGGAGAGGCTGAGGCAAGAGAATGGCGTGAACCCGGGAGGTGGAGCTTGCAGTGAGCCGAGATCGCGCCACTGCACTCCAGCCTGGGCGACAGAGCGAGAGACTCCATCTCAAAAAAAAGATACTTTACTCTTTTGCTCTTTCATTGGAACAAACAGTGTCAGACACAGCATCAGCACTGAATAAATATTTGTTAAATGAATATCCTGTGTTTTAAATAGCTACTAGTTTTTTTCATAGTATTTATATCTCAAAAATGCATTTTCCCTTATGAATGTGAATAGATGTAAAAATTGTCTCGGCCAGGCACGGTGGCTCATGCCTGTAATCCCAGCACTTTGGGAGGCCGAGGTGGGCGGATCACGAGGTCAGGAGATTGAGACTATCCTGGCTAACACAGTGAAATCCCATCTCTACTAAAAATACAAAAAATTCGCTGGGCATATTGGCTGGCTCCTGTAGTCAGGAGGCTGAGGCAGGAGAATCACCTGAACCTGGGAGGCGGAGGTTGCAGTGAGCCGAGATCGCGCCACTGCACTCCAGCCTGGATGACAGGGCAATACTCCGTCTCAAAAAAAAAATTGCCTCTAGTTCAGTTCCAGCACACAGAGTGTGCAACCCAGTCAAGTCACTTTACCTCTCTGGGTCCCATCTGAAAAATAAGGTAGTAGATTATATGATCCCTGAGGTTATTTTCAGCTCTAAAATTCTATTTGGTAGTATATGGTCAATTGACCTTATAAATTGGTAAATTGTTTAGGGAAAAAGCTTTTATCATTCTTTCCATTTCAGAATATAAACGGAATGCAATGTTTCTCTTAAACTAAAGAAGAAAAGAAGACTAAAACTCCATTTGGGGGTTAAAAGTAAAAAATATTATTTTTCTACGTTAATATTTATAAATATGAATCACTAATTACCTGTTTTAGAATCTCATCCAACAAGCCCATATTGGCCTCCTGAGCTTTTATTGTGTGGGAGAAAAATGCATAAGTCTTCCTGGACATTAATTTTTCCTCTGGAGGTCTTTTAACTCCTAAAATTAGACAAGCTTCAGAAATATCCTCCTGAAGAATGCCACCAGCTTTGACATAGTCCTGAAATTGTAATCATGATTAAAGGTTATTATCCTGATTTGTAATATCCATGTTTTCTTGAGCAAAATGTGTAGCAAAGGCACAACAAACCTTTTGAAGGAATAAAATCTGTATGAATTACAACGAATAATAGAACAACTACTTGTAAAGTTTGTACTTGTTGGCTAGGGATAAATCTATCATGTTCAACTCTTACAGCATTAAACAATTAGAAAACTCGGCATATATATATATATGTTTAAGAAGAGTTTATAATTTGGTCATATGCACTAGCACATGTGACTTAAGCATACTTGTGAATGTATATTTTGTACCAACAGTACACTGAAATATTAAATGCCAAATTGTGATTTATTAGTTGCATTTTTAAAAGATAAGACATAATTATAACATTTATTTTTCAGTGTTGACCCAGTTAGTATTTATTACTGTCCTTACTGTACATTAGTCTGTGCTAGAGAAGAGATGCCAAGATACAAGGAAAGATTGTCAAGATCCCTTCCATAAAGGAGCTCACAAAATATAGTAAAAAGTACTCTGGATTGGAGTAAATGAAAAATACAAAACATTAGGATCAGCAGTACCTAAGCGATATGCTACTTTAACTGAAATTGAGATAATTCCTAGGTAGGATGATGAAAAAAATATGAAAATTAAATTAATCTGAAAGGTAGGATACCAAAGAAATATGAGAATTTAAATTAATCTGAAAGGCTACCTGAAATTTAGAGAAATGAAGATGGGAAACACAAGATGGTAATATCAGTAAGAGGCATTGAAGGCATATATAAAAATACAAAGAGAGAGAAGTAAAGAGACATTTACAGCATATGAGTAAATCGATTTGGAAATGTAGGTTGAATGTCATCATGGCTAATATGAGCTTTATTGGGTAATAAATAACAATCATTGATATGTATTAATAAATTACATGTACTTTGCAAAGCTCTTTGCATGAATTATCTCACTGAAATTTCATACAACTCTCATGAGGTAAGTACAATTATAATCCTCATTCAATCAATGGGAAACCTGAGGCTTACAAACTTAATTGAGATTGCATAACTAGTACATGGAAGCAACAGACAGACATATCTGATTTTTAAATAAAGAAATATAACCCAAGCAGAATTAAAAGAGCAATTGAACAAAAGATAAGTTTAGTTAGGAATCTACTTCAAAGGAAAGTAGAGATGAATAACAGAGATAGTTAAAGAATGAATATACAATTTCTCCCTGGTTTCTTCAAAAACAGTCCATTTTCTCATTCGTAGTAGATTGGTAAATAAACCATGGTAAATATGTACAATGGAGTACTTATCACACAGCCATGAAATGAAATGAAATCTCTCTAAGAACTTACATAGAGCAGTGTTCAAGATATGTTGTTACTAAAGAAAGAAAGCAAGGTTAAAAGAGTATATATAGTAGACAGCCTTCTGTATAAGAACAAAAGGGAAACAGATACATAAATACACACACAGGTGTTTATTTTTGCAAAAAAAAGAAAAAAGAATGATAGATCAGAAACAAAAGTAACCTCTTTGGGGTGGGTGAGAATTGGATGTAGGGGATTAAAATGAAAACATGACTTAATTTCTGGAATTTGTAAATGTTCTACTTTGAAAAACAAAATTAAATCAAAAATGGGAAAGCAAACATTAAAACTGAATAGAAACAATAATATATAAATCCAGATGGATATTAGATTGATGACGAAACCACACAAAAAAATAATTCAAATAAGTTTTTTAATACAACACTCTGAATATTCATTGTCAGATATATTCTAAAGGCAAAAAAAAAAATCAAAGAAATAGTAAACTTCATTTAGTGGGCTTACTATTAGTTGTAATAATAGTATTGTGATCCTGACACTATTTATACATATCATAGGATAAAGCAAACAATATGCATTAATATTAAAGAATTAAGATTTTTACTGTTGGAGAAAACAGATGCAAATATAAAATTTTAAAGGTAAAAAGTTGTGCAACGTTAAATTTTAATTTTCCTGGACATTAATTTTTCCTCTGGAGGTCTTTTAGTATCAGTATTAACTCATGATTAAATAATATATATATATGTGTGGGCATCTGTTTGTGTTTATTTCTAAACTCTGTACACTAATAGAGCCTAGGAGCAACAGTATCTCAGTAACAATAAACATGCTTAATACCAGATACCAGATCTTGGTCTCTATATAATAAAAGAAATCAAGTCATCTTGGTGAAATTATTAATTTCCTGATGTGCGGCAGGAAAGGTACAAGGTGAGACTAGGACAATTTGTTATTCTACGAAAGAAGAAAGCCCAAAGATAAATGGATTCACGTCCAAAGGACAGAGAAGCCCCCTTGGAAGGACTCGCACTAACCAATTCTGGGATAATTCAGACATTAAAAAGAATAATAGTAAATGGATTGAATGAAAAAGGTCCATGCTTCCAAAATATACTCAAAAAAGCAAAAATTAAAGAAACAATGCAACAGTAAATTGGAGTTCACACTTTGATAAACAATTCAGTTCACTGTAATAAAACAGTTCACAACTCATCTTTTAAGCAACATCCTAAGATTTATCTTGTCAACATGAAGATGTATATATAAACTCCTCATAACAAGGCTTTAAATGAAATGGTAAGAAAGTTTTTTAAAGAAATTGTTTAAACACTGAATTACAGAATTCACAGTTTGGTAAACAGTTCAATGCACTGTAATAAAACAGTTCACAACTCAAAAAAGTGGAGGAGTGGAAGAGAAAGAAAAGAAAACCTCTTTTCTAAAGAAGAATGTCAGCAAATAAACTTAGGGGAGTGATAAAATTAGAAAAGCATCACTTCACAAGTCTCCATGTAAAAACTGATTCAGGCAAAGATTATCAATGGAGGCTAACATGATTAGTTGTAAAGTTATTGAGGAACAGGAACATCACAGATCTTAAAATATCATACCACAGATAACTCAGTAATTACAAAGGGTGAAATAGAATTTAACAATGAAGAGCTCTCACTGTGACCACCTCAACCAAGTGACCACACATTGCCAACCACGGGACGACCTGATGTTTTGTGCCTTTGATGTGATGCCATGGGAAGAACATATATCACTTATGTTGTATTCATGCCAAGCATTTTTGGCATGAATATAACATATAGAATATAATTAGAATATAATCTATTCACGAGAAAACAACCAGATTATTCGTGCCTAGTAGCAGGACACTCTGTAAGTCTTGGGCTCTTTTAAAAAGAGTCCATGTCAATGTCAATATCATTGAAACAAAATCAGAAAGGGATGTGCTATTCTAGATTGAAAGAACTAAAGACACACAATAATAAAATGCAATAAAGCTTCATTAAGCCTCAATTAAAATAAAAGGCATTTGAGGTAATAGAGAATTTGAACATAGACTATATAAGATGATATTATGAATTATTAATTTCTTAGGTATGAAAATAATATTGTGGTTATGTAGAAAACATGGTTTATTCTGAGGAGATGCACGTTGGAGCATTTAGTAGTAATGAGGTATGATGTCCGTGATCTACTTTAAAATGGTTCAGGAAAGGAAAAGTATACATATATATGTATACTGCTAAAATGGGAATGAGAGTCAAACCTATACCATAATATTATATTGAAGAGCAAGTGGAATGATGAACATGACAGGCTTCTCTCAGAGTGGCAGGCAAGGTACATTCTCAAAGGAGCATTCTCTGGGTGCAAGAATGGAGTCTTATCCCCCTAGTCCCAGAACCAGGGCTGTACATGAAGGAGAGAATGATTGAAAAATAACATCTCCTAAAAGTAAGTTCTTTTATTCCTCAGCTGGAATAAGCATAGGGTGAAAATAATACTTTTAATCAAAGTAAAGAAGTCAAAGCGACACTAGCAAACATTTTATTTTCACTCAGATGCTCCTTAATTTTCATATGCAGGTTCATTTTATTCTCACATAAAAACATTGGAAATACTCACCTTATCATGAATGGCCCGCCGATTCGAAGGCTGTATCAAGACCTTGTATCCCAGATTGGTGATGCCTTTGATGTGCTTGGGAGCTAGAGGGGCCCTTCTCTCCCAGGCGTTCACATCCTCCCTCCGGACGGCCAACACAGCTTTGTGGTGAAGACCCTTGGAGAGGCTGACTCCCAGCCTGCCCAGTCCAGTCCTATGTACTTGCAGCATCTTGACACCTGGTGACTGTAAAGACAATGTAAAGAGCACAGCGGCCGGGCGCGGTGGCTCACGCTTGTAATCCCAGCACTTTGGGAGGCCGAGGCGGGCGGATCACGAGGTCAGGAGATCGAGACCACGGTGAAACCCCGTCTCTACTAACAATACAAAAAACTAGCCGGGCGTGGTGGCGGGCGCCTGTAGTCCCAGCTACTCGGAGAGGCTGAGGCAGGAGAATGGCGCGAACCCGGGAGGCGGAGCTTGCAGTGAGCCGAGATCGCGCCACTGCACTCCAACCTGGGTGACAGAGCGAGACTCCGTCTCAAAAAAAAAAAAAAAAAGCAGAGCAACAAAAGGCAGCAGGGCTAGCAGATCAGTTCTGGTCTCCTGAGAAATCTGAGGTAAAATACAACCCACTCTTATGAAAACAGACACAAGGTAGAGAAGAGGGAAGGGAAAACTGGGATGTCAACTGTTCCTTTAAAGCCAAGTTTTCAAAAACAAGATTATTTAGCTGCAAAATTTTAAAAAGTATAGAGCAACGTGTGTGACACTATCCAATAACTGCTAAGCTAAATAGCTTTTTAAATACACATTTTATCAAACATCTATTCAGCACAAAAGTCTTAAACAAATTAATCCACAATGCAAATCCAGGAAGATAATAAAGAGCAAGACTTTCAGATTGGTCTAAATTTTGGTGGCATAAAGTTTGAAATCCTTATAATGGTATACAAGGTTCTTCACAGTTTAGTGCCAACCTCTTTCCAGTTCATCTCTGACCATTCCCAAAACAAGTGTTTCTCAATGTGCCCCACAACCTAGTGTCAGTGAATTGTTTTTTTTAAAAAAACAAAAAACAAAAAACAAAAAAACTGGTTCACAATGAGATGTGTACATAAATAGAAAGTAAGCATTTAGAAGCCTTAATATCACATGATCATATTTATTTATTTATTTTTAGAGATGAAGACTCACTCTGTCAATGCTAAAATGCAGTGGTGAGATCACTGCTTACTGCAGTCTGGGCTCAAGTGATCTTCTAGCCTCAGCCTCCCTAGTAGCTAGGACTACAGGTGCACAACCACTCACCTGGCTAAGTTCTTTTTTTTAATTTATAACAAATTACTGGGATTAGAGGGGTGATCCACCATGTCAGGCCACAAGATCATTTTTTCTAGTAATTTATTGTTACCGGATTTTACAAAAGTATTGGTCCTCAACAGATTGGAAATTTAAGAAAACCAATCAACCTGTGTAAACTAGTTCAATCATTGTGGAAGACAATGTGGCGATTCCTCAAGGATCTAGAACTAGAAATACCATTTGATCCAGACATCCCATTACTGGGTATATACCCAAAGGATTATAAATCATGCTGCTATAAAGACACATGCACACATATATTTATTGTGGCACTATTCACAATAGCAAAGACTTGGAACCAACCCAAATGTCCATCAGTGATAGACTGGATTAAGAAAATGTGGCACATATACACCATGGAATACTATGCAGCCATAAAAAAGGATGAGTTCATGTCCTTTGTAGGGACATGGATGAAGCTGGAAACCATCATTCTGAGCAAACTATCACAAGGACAGAAAACCAAACACCGCATGTTCTCACTCATAGGTGG
This sequence comes from Nomascus leucogenys, assembly GCF_006542625.1. NCBI lineage: Eukaryota > Metazoa > Chordata > Mammalia > Primates > Hylobatidae > Nomascus > Nomascus leucogenys. Next base: position 71,304,795 of record NC_044393.1, read on the forward strand.
GAATTGAACAATGAGAACACTTGGACACAGGGTGGGGAATGTCACACACTGGGACCTGTCATGGGGTGCGGGGAGGGGTGAGGGATAGCATTAGGGATACACCTAATGTAAATGACGAGTTAACGGGTGCAGCACACCGACATGGCACATGTATACATCCGTAACAAACCTGCACATTGTGCACATGTACCCTAGAACTTAAAGTATATAAAAAAAAAAAGCCAATCAACCAAACAAACCTATTCTTTAACCAGAGGTGTTAGAAGATTAAGAAGCAGAGTTAAATCACTCTGCTTCCTAGAGTCCAGCTCACCTTCACTGTTCACCTTTGTTGCTCTAAACATGCCATTTCCTCTTCCTGGGTTTTCTCTCCATACATGGCCGCCTGCTGTTGTATTAAACCCCGACCTGCCTCAACCAGTTTTCCAACTGCTATTCAAGTGAGAAGATTGTGTAATTCCACTCATTCAGTCAATCAAGAAATAGTTACTAAAGGCTTACTATGATGAATGTAACAGGCTTCTCTCAATGTGGCAGGCAAGGTATATTCTCATGAATAAACTCTACTCAAAGCAGCATTCTCTTGGTACAAGAAGTACAAGAAGTGTCTTGTTCCCCTAGCCCCAGAACCAGGGCTGCACTTGAAGGAGAGAATGATTGAAAGATATCATCTACTAGAAGTAGTTCTTTTATCCCTCAGCTGGAGGAAGCATAGAATACGGTGGAAATAATACTTTAAACCAAATTAAAGAAATTAAAGTGACACTAGCAAACATTTTATTTTCACCCAGATGCTCCTTAATTTTTATATACAGGTTCATTTATATACGGGTTCATTTATTCCTATGCAGAATAAATCTTATGTAAATTTTTAAAGCATAAATATCCAGGTTTAACAGTATTCTATCCAACTTCAATTGGATTCTATCCAACTTCAATTTTGTAGCCAAATGTCATTTCAGATGATGATTTGCTGGATCATTTGAATGCTAAAACTTAGTTTTCCATGTAAAGTTGGCAGCAAAATATAAAGATTCAATGATTTTTATACCTTCTAGAAATTTTCTACCCATCACCGCTAACAACATATAGAAAAGCTTGCATGAAACACATTTCTTTTATATCAGACTGCAATCTTGGAAGAGCACCAGCTTGATGGATGGGGGAGGCTTGACCAAACAATTAAGCATACAAGTACATTTCCTGGGGGCAAACAACTACTTGCTACCTAGACAGTAAATTTATAGGACACTTTACAACCGAATCACAGAACAGACCAAACAGCGAAGAGTCCAGCTAAGAAAGCTTTAGGAAGACGGCCAAGAAGAAAGAAAGCTGCACACAGCAAGAGAAACTGCTGATGATTAGGAGTTCAGGCTTTTATTCAGGGCAAAATATGAATGCAAAATAGATTATCAACATTTCAGTAAATGACTTATATACTGCATCTATTTTTTCGTTTATTCATGTGCTTTTGTTTTGTAAAATAGATTGCATTAAACTCAATCCCAAACCCATAACATTCAGTCTTCTCGAAGCCCAAAGAAAAACTAGAACCTGAATCCCTTAGTTTCTAATAAAACCAATTCCAAATATAGTGATTCCTTTGAACATACACAAATGTCCAGAAACCGTCCCATCTTCCCAGCAGGGGCTGTGTTTCATGAATTCACAGGTGACTACATACCCCTGTAACTTTTATTACGAGTAGAAATTCTTGACTCCACCAAGAGGAACATGTGGAGATAATTTAATCCCTCCCCTCTAGCCCAAGCTTGAATGTTAACCTCACTCATCCCTCACTCAGTAATAATCCCTGCTCCTTCTCCCACCACCTTCTTTGTCTGGGATAGGGCGGGAAAGCAGTAGACACACACACAGACACAAACACAGACAGTCACTTGTAACATACACACATATACTTGCAAAGGCCAACTACCTTGGAAGACTAGGGAAAAAGACAGAAGAGCCTGGGACTGAGCTTCAGTTTATTTGGGAAGCTACTTTCACTTTCACTTTTTGCATGGAAGGCTTAAATCATAATTTCTGTAACTTTCATTATTTAAACAAATGTAACAGTAGTTACCATTGATTAAGCATCACATTGCCAAGCTCTATGCTGAGCACTTTATGGACATTGTCTTATTTCCTCCTTGCAAAAATCTTATTAAGTAGATACATATCCCCATTTTATAGATGAAGAAACTGAACTGGAATCATATTGGATCTGTTGCTTTTAAGCAGAAGCAGGATTCCTAGTTTAATGTTTAACACCTGGAATTTTCTCTTCTTTGCCAAAGCCTACAGATTCACACCATATAGATCCAACACATGCTGTTAACTCCAGCCAATTCTTGTTTCAGAAAGAAATCAGATCCATATGGCTTTGCCTTCAGCAGTTACAGTGAATTAGCAGTTCTCCCCGTAGCATGCCATGCCTCTCTTGACCCCTTTTCCTGCTTTATACTGAAAATCATTCCTGAGTACCTGCCGAGACAAATTCTAGATTTCTGGGTGCTTAGAAAAAAAAAGGTTCGATTATAGTATAACTGCTAGTTACTGCTTGAACCTTAAAACTTGGTCTCAGCATAGAACTTTCAAGATCCGCAGTTCATTTGCTTCTAAGGTCTTCAAGAAATAGGAAATAGTGAGAATTTCTGAATTGCACTGCAGGTGTCTAGTATTTCATGGAAATGCCAACCGGGGCTGCTTTAGCTTTTTCTGTCCTGGATTTTGTGGTATTTTTCAAGAATATCAGGAAGTAAATTCAATGTATATTTCTGGAATGCCTTCAATGAAGAAAGGAGGGAAGATCGGGGTTTACTCACCACCAGCTCTAGTAAGGTTACCCGACAATGTCGGGTGCTGACAACAGCTTGTAACACAAGCAAGGAGGATGTAGAAAAGCAGGAGGAAGAGAGGGGAAAAAAAGAGTTAGAAAGAATAAAGATGAGGAAAATAGAGAAAGAGAAGTGTCACATAGGTAAGGGTGAAATACAAGAGCCTTCCTCTGTCAAATTTTAACAGTCTTCCCTTTGTTACATGAAGGTTAACATTTCAAATATAAAAATGAAACTTAAAAGATTTCTTCTCTGTTTTTGTAAAACAGAACACCACTAAGGTATACACTTTTATTTACCTAAAATTGATCAGGAATTTGAAATGTCTCTAAAAGTCATGGGAGTATTATAGTGAATTGCAGCGAGATACAGTAGCCCCTGCTTATCTGTGAGTAATACATTCCAAGACCCCCAGTGGATGCTTGAAATCTCTGATAGTCCCAAACCCTACATACACTATGCTTTTTCTATACATACATACCTATGATATAGTTTAATTTATAAATTAGGCACTGTGAGAGATTAGCAACAATAACTAATAAAATAGAATAATTATGACAATATACTGTAATAAAAGTTATGTAAATGTGGTCTCTCTCTCTCTCTCTCTCTCACACACACACAATATCTTAGGGTACTTTATTCACCTATTTTCAGACCAGATTGACAGTGGGTAACTGAAACCATGGAAAGTGAAAACTTGGATAAGAAGGAACTACTATGTACTGATACAGGAAAATAATAGTGAAGGTTGCCCAGTAGCAATAGGAGAACATACTCTATGATACTGTCCTATCTTTCCATCTCTCAAGGGGGCAAGACTTAATCTTTTAATTTGCTAACTTTGCAACAAAAACATGAGAATCAGAAGAAAGAACATGCTTGAATGTTCTTTGTATTTTTTTATTACTTTCCAGAAAAGGGAAAGGAAAATGACAGAGATAGAGAGAGAGAGAGAGAAAGAGAAAGGGACACAGAGACAGAGCTCGGCACTCCATACATATCCCACCATTTTCATTCAACGACCATAGGCTGTCCTATGGTCACTGAGTACACCATCATTCTAAATCACATGGAGTAACCAAAGCAAAGCAGATTCTGTAAAATGTATTTATAAAATATTATATTTAAGAAAAGCCACTCTCAGGACAGAGAATCTCATGTGTGGTTAGAAAGGTCCTTTCAGAGTGTGAGCAGAGTGGTCTTTTGTACAATTACATATATTAATATAAAAACAGCTAGTCATTTGCATATAGCACAAATATTTTCTAATATTTAAATTACAATGAAATCCAGAAAGTCTCTTGATAGAGTTATCAAAATAAAATCTTTTGTACACGGAATATGGGACAAATGCTTTTGATTCTCTTTAATTCAAAAAATATTTGGGGGCTACTTAAGATATGCACAACATGATGCATTTGGTAAAGATAAAAAGAAGCAGTAATCCAGTCCCTGCCCAAGTTCAGGATTAGTTTTATCTAATTAAATGGTGCTGATCAATATCTGATAGTGAATTATTAATTATTGATTATATCCAAATATTAGAGTCAAAGTGGGCCTGACAGAATGTAATCTAAAATCTAGTATTACAAATGAGAATAGTGAGGCCCATAGAAATAGGGGATTTTTTTCTGTTTTATAGAAAGCATTTTCCAAGCCACTATTATGTATTTTTATAATGACTTATCATAATGGATGTCACAGTAAGACAATCTGTTGTTCTCGTTGGTATAACTTTTTAAATGTAACTCGATCAAGATTTTTCTCTCTGCTACTTTTCAGGCAGTATTTATGCCTTAAAATGATGTGTTTGGCGAGGCACAGTGGCTTATACCTATAATGCCAGCACTTTGGGAGGCCCCAGGGTGGGCAGATTACCTGAGGAGTTCAAGACCAGCCCGGGCAACATGCAAAACCCCATCTCTACTAAAAACACATAAATTAACTGGGCATGGTGGCACATGCTGGTAGTCCCAGCTACTAGGGAGGCTGAAGCATGAAAATCACTTGAACCCAGGAGGCAAAGTTTGCAGTAAGTGAAGATCATGCCATTACACTCTCACCTGGACAACAAAGTGAGACTCTGTCTCAAAAAAAACAAACAAAAAATGATGTATTTAATTTTTGCAGTTTTTATAAGGGAAATGGGTAGATGAAGAGAGCTGAGATTTTCATAGAGCTTTTTACCCTTCCATCAAATAGCTAAAATTCTTTAAGTCTCTTCAACCCTTTCCATAGCACCAACCCAATCAGAATACTTTTTAAGCTTATAGACCACCTACCTAAGCAAAACAATGCACAAGCATTACAAGAGCTTAAGAATGAACTAAGCGGCTGGGCGCTGTGGCTCATGCCTGTAATCCCAGCACTTTGGGAGGCCAAGGCAGGCGGATCACGAGGTCAGGAGATCGAGACCACGGTGAAACCCCGTCTCTAATAAAAATACAAAAAAAAAATTAGCCGGGCGTGGTGGCGGGCGCCTGTAGTCCCAGCTACTCGGGAGGCTGAGGCTGGAGAATGGCGTGAACCCGGGAGGCGGAGCTTGCAGTGAGCCGAGTTCGTGCCACTGCACTCCAGCCTGGGCGACAGAGTGAGACTCCGTCTCAAAAAAAAAAATAAAGAACGAACTAAGCATTGCTCCTCTTAATTTCTGTCACTTCTTTTGGGATATGTATGAAGGATCACACATTCATTTTTGAAGAAATTAAGGCGAAATGTTCCAACTTTAATCCCCACAGTTAGGAACGTGCTCTTTGTCCATCTATTTTAGATCTTTAAAATAATTTCACTACAGCATAATTCAATGACTCAAACCAAAACTATCAAATCACGCGGGGGATTTCTGAATGACAAATTATTTGCAATAATCAGGCATATATTGTGATTAAATATTGAGAGATTAAGAATGAGGTAATGTAGTCTTTAGATGAAGAAAATAAGTTCATGGATGAACAGCGCTAATTATTTATATTCACCCTTTCAAGTAACTAAAAAAATAAAAATACAAGTATATATTAAAACCCATGGTTTCCCAAGAAGCCCTGGTGTCTGTAAATAAGTCTGGCAGCTCTGTGGCTATGAGTCTTGGCCTACGCTAGGTATCCAAACCATAATATTTTTTGGAGAGGTTCAAAAGAGTTCCAGAATTAACAGAGCACCAGGTGATGGCCTAGAACTAATCCAAATCCCTCCCCATTTCAAGGCTTGCTAGAACTAGGCTTGGGCTTGCATTAACACTGGTCATACTTTCACTTCCTGTGCGTGGGTACATTCTTTTAATGCTTCCATGTTAAACCCTCTATAAAATACTTTACCGGATTAAGAAGAAAATGGTAGACTTTGGGGGAGGAGGTCTATTAGTGTTAACTAATCCGGTCTGAGAATTTTCATATTTTCTCCAGCCCATCACCTACTCAAAGTCATCCATAAACATGACACATATTTCTCCTGGTCTCTAGCTCATAATTTTAGCTTCATTGAAATGGAATACAAAGTTAGTTCTAAATCGGATTCTCGTCCAAAATGCTTATCTGCTTACTTGTCTGTCTCTTTGCTAAACTGTAAATGTGTATGAGTTTTGTTTTACTCATCTCTGTATTCCCAATGACTGGCACATGGGAAAACAGCAAGTGTTTTAAGAAAGAATGAATAAATGAAAACGCAAATTCAATAAACATTATAAAGACCTATGCAGCAAGAAAACAAACAAACAAACAAAATAGACACATTAATAAGAAGAGACTCACATCCCCCTAACCCTGCAAAAAAAAAAAAAAAAATCTCGATTCTCTTCCAAGATCTCATAGATCAACAAATGTTGTGAAATATAGTACAGTATAGTGGGAAAACTTAGACATGGGAGCTGGGACACATAACTAGATGTAGGGTTCTTCCTCTCGACTTCAGTTTCCTTACCCAGACTAAAATATAATACTAAAGTCCCTTTCGGGCTCTGATATTCTGATTCTATTAAGCATAGTAGTGACTGGACACTGAGAATTACAAAAACATTAGAAATGTAGAACATAAATAGGCACTCTGACTTATGAATTTCTAGCTAAAGTACACCAAACAGGGAAACAAAAAACCAAAAACACAATCAAGAAACAGTGGGCATTCACCTAAGCTACCTGCATTAATAGCATGGACCAGGAACCAAGAGCTTGCAACAGAAGATGGATACCTCAAAGGAACACCGGTTTCTCTCCTGGGTTCCTTGGCGGCCAAACTTACTCTGTGATCTTGGCTGGCAACTTAACCTGTCTGTGCATCATGCGCAAAATGAGAGTCATATTAACCTCTACCTCTTAGGGCTCTTGAGACGTTTAATTGAGCTAATATGCATAAAGTGCTGAGCATTGCTGTGTGTCATAAACAATAAATTTTAAGAAAAGAAAAAGCCTCCAGGCTTGCCTACTCCTGGAAAGCGAGCACAACCACACCGCTAACAGTAGACTCACATTTCTTTCCTCTGTCACACCGTAGTAAGGCCTTCACGATGGCTCCATATTAATCCCCCACCACCCTTACATTATTTTGGAAAAAAAATAATTAGAGCCCAATAAGCCCTCTCTTTAACTTCAAACTTCAGGCATGGATGTTCAATATAAATAAATTACCATTTTAATGTTGTATTTAATCAAATTTAAGACAATTTTTTTTACACATTTTAGCATCTGTGAAATAGGGATGCATCTTACAATAGATGGCACCTTAGATCAGATGAATGTGGTAATAATGTTTTGGGGTTATTTTCCATTCCAGATGTTTGTTTCCATGATTTCATGGATTGCATAGAATCTTTTTTAGCCTTCCCAAGAAAACTTACCACTGTTTGTAATGTTATATCTATGAGAAAATTAATAAAAGAATATATGAAAAAAATGAAAATGTTTTGTTAAATGGTGGCTTCTTACACACCAAAGATCATTTCCAAAATTCCGGACCAAGGTCTGTTAAAGGACTAGTGAGAAAAAAAATTCAATGACAAATAAACCAAAATTCTGATCACGCCATCATCAATAACAAGTGAAACTGATAACAAATATGATTACCTGAAGAGTGGAAAATGATTCTGGTAAATTGGCTTCAATTTTTGTCCACCTAACTCGTTTTGCAGAATGGCCACCAGGTTACACAGTTAAGTCATGTAGCCCTAGATTCACTCATCTTCATGGGAAAAAAAGAAGAGGGGAGTGCAAGGGACAAAATAGACAAAGCCAGAAACACCAAAGTGCCATCAGTGTTTTGGGATTTTTTTTAATATAGTATTGGAAAGCCGCAGCTTCAGTCAAGGACCATTCCGTCCTGTGTATAACTACATCTCACAGCTGCACCTTCCCCACTGATGATCCACAACATCAAAAAATGTTAATCCTTGTTCAAGTTACTAAACTAATTCATTCTCTCTCGCGCGCGAGCGCTCTTTCTCTCTCTCTTCCGCTCCCCCCACCCCCATTCCCCTGAAATCAATGTCTGAAAACACATTTCTTCTTCTGAAGCTGTCAGGATAGACAGACATTCAGCCCCATTCAATCGAGGAGGGTGGGTAAACTACTTCTCCCCGCGCCCCCTCCCGCGCGAGCGCTGACAATGGCCCGCATAGCCCCGCAGGGGCTCAAAAGTTCAGGAAACCCAGACTTTCAAGGCGCCCAACTTCCACTCATCTCCGATCCTTGCTGTAGAATGGGTCTGTGTCTCGGAGAGTGGGCAGCCCAAGATGGACAAGGAGAGAAGTTTGTGATGAGTTTGGCTACGCTGGGCGTGGGGAGGGAAGGGGGAAAGAACCACCCCGAAATCTCCATCCACCGCCCCCTCAGCCAGCCGTCCCCTCTAAACACGCGGTCCACAAATTAACAAGGCGTTGTTTCCGCAGCTTCATCAGTTCTTTATTTCCCAGCCACAGCACCACCACTATCCGCCAAAAAAGAAAGAAAAGAAATCCGAATTGCAATCCCTCGCCTTCCTACTTAGAAATGCTGGAGCTGCGCTGACCGCTCTCCCTCCCTTCCTCGCAGTGAAACGCTCTGCGTTTCCGCTCTCCCTCCATTCCTCGCAGGGAGGCCCGAATGCTCGCCGCCTTCTCCCTCTCTCGGCCCGGCCCGCGTCGCCTTGCGGCGCCGGGACCCGAAGGCCAGGCTCGCGGGCCCCTCCCAGCTACAGCCCGAGCCCCGCCCGCTATCTCCAGCGCATCTCACAGGCTGAGCCCACCCGTGCGTCTGCTCAGCTCTCCGCGGGGACCTCTCCTCTCCTCACCTCGTCCGCTCTGGGGCGCCGAGTTGTCCCCCGCCGCCTCGGTTCTTCTGAGTCGCTGCTGGGGAGGCTCCGAATTCCTAGCACAAATTGGGATGGAACGCCGGGAAGTAGGAGGTGTTTGCTCAACTTCTGAGGGCGTCACGCCTCTGCCTCCCGTAGCCAATCAGCAGACGCCCTGAGGGAACAACCTTCTCCTCCGCCAGTCGGAGGCGCTGCCAGTTGCTACGTCATGCCCGGCCCCTGCTCCTCCCCAAGATCCTTCTGTCTCTCCGATCTCTGACCTGCGTTCTTAGCTGGGACGTCGAGTTCTCCCAAGATAATTATCGACCAGGTTTGTAACTGTCCGTGGCAGAAGGCGGGCGGGGACGGAGAGCAACGAAAATAGTCTGGGCATTACGCGCTAAATAGAGGTGCACATCTCCTGGGGAAAAGTTGCGAACGCCGGTACCTCACGTTTGTTTAGCTATAGGCACTTTTCAAAGCATTTCACCGCCTTGTCACAACCCTATGAAGCCAGATAACAGTTCTTACAACGGTTTTAGAAGCCAGCAAGCGGAGAATCTGAGAAATTAAATCTGAGTGTGTTCATGTGCATATGGCAATGTCCAATGTTACTGAAAAGTCCTAACTACGTAGGAGGCCTGGAGGGAGGGGGAAAACGTATTTCATAGACACTAGCCCCAGCACTAAGAACTGAAGAATCATCTGAAGCCCAGCTGTGATCCCCCAAGGAGTCAATGGTCAGAAGTTAATCTTCCCTCCTGTTTTTACAACTCTCTCCACCACTTACTCTTCTTATACCTGCCATAGATGTATTTAGCTACTGAACTCTTATGTCAACAATCTATAGCCAGAACGTTCTTGAGACTCCACTCATATCTCCAATTGCAAAGAAAATTATTTATTTATTTATTTATTTATTTATTTATTTATTTATGGTAGAGATGGGGTCTCGCCGTGTTGACCAGGCCACTGGTCTGGAACTCCTAGCCTCAAGCTATCCTCCCACCTCGTCCTCCCAAAGCACTGGGATTACAGGTGTTAGCCACTGTGCCCAACCCCAAATTAGAATTTTATCTGTAAGTAGAATTGGAATTTTCTTCTGTATCTTTAGCTTCACGTTTCCAAAATCGGATCCCTTGTCATTCTTGGAAAGTCTTCCAAAGGCTGTGTAATGGTTCACACCTGTAATCTCAGCACTTTGGGAGACTGAGGCTGGAGAATCACTTGAGCCCAGGAGTTTAAGACTAATCTGGGCAAAGTAGCAAGACCTGTGTCTACTAAAAAATAACAAAAAATAAATAAAATTTTAAAAAGCCACATCCCTGTGGTCCCAACTACTCAGGAGGCTGAGGTGGAAGGATCACTTGAGCCGGGGGATGTTGAGGCTGCAGTGAGCCGTGATCATGCCACTGCACTCTAGTCTGGATGACAGAGTAAGACCCTGTCTCAAAAAGTAAAATAAAAAAAAGCCTTCCCTTTTGTGTTCACCAGCTCTGTTATTAATATCACTGCCTTCCTACTCACCACCTATCCAGACTTAAAAAGTCACGGTCACTTCAGTTCTTCCTCTGGCCCCTTGGCCTTACCCTTGGTGTTGATGCTGTCCTTTAAAAACCCCACTACTATCACCCTGCTTCAAACCCCTTTTTATATGTGTAACGTAGACCATATTTTTTTAAGCATACAACTCCAATTGTCTCATTGGCCTAAGCAGAAAGCCTCAGAGGCTACCCAGTACTTGTGGAACATTAGCCCAAAGTTCTTCACATAATGTTAGTTGCTTCAGATGTGGCCAAAATCAATGACCTTAGCTTTATTTCTGCAGCAGAACTAGCCTGAAACCACCACTGAAACACAATTTATGCCTTGCTATCTTCCTAAGGATTAAGCATCTGGGTAAGAATGTAAGAATCCTTACTCTTCTCCTCCGAGTTGTAAATCATGGGCAAGTTACTCAGTTTTCAAAAGAAGCCTGTGCTCCTTTATCTGTTAATGGGTTAATAATAGCAACTACTTCATGGAGTCATGAGAACAAAATGAGATAATGGCCAAAGTGCTCTGTCAAGTGTCTCACTGAAGAAACTGGAAATCATTATTTATTTTCCTCCAAATACCTCATGTTGTACATTTATCTGTAATTCTAATTTACAAAAATATTCACCATTCTAAAACTAATCAGCCCTTTGGGGTTCAGCTCAAATGCCACTTAAATAATGAAAACTTCCCTGCATATTTCAACCAGATGTGATTGTTCCCCTTCTCCCTTGTGTATTGGCCTCTCTTATTGTACTTATCACAGTCTTCCTTTTATCATAGTTATTCATACTTACCTTATCCACATTGCTCAGCTCACCTGTCATCACCACCATAAAATAAGAATATGTACGTGGACTTCCTCTTTTCTTTTCTATTTTTTTTTTTTTCATTGCTTCTAGTACGATGCTATGCGTGTAATAAGTCAGTCGGGGTCTTAGCAGGAAATAGGTGGCACAATCCAACTGGCTAAATTAGGAGACACAAAAGGACTGAGTGTATGCAGGGATAGAGGAAAGTGGCAGTATATGTGTCATGTAGTCCCTGGGACTAGCAACACTGACAATCACTCGTAAGCCTAAACAGGGCCAGGAAAAGAAATAGTTACCAGAACTTAGGAATAGTTATACCTGTACTGTAGCTGTAGCTGTAGCTCTAGCTGTAGAGAGTGCCATTCAACCAACAGTAGTAGTTTCTGGCAGGAATAAAACTGCCTAAAGATTAATCCTGCCGGCCGGGCACAGTGGCTCATGCCTGTAATCCCAGCACTTTGGGATGCCAAGGTGGGCAGATCACCTGAGGTCAGGAGTTCGAGACCAGCAGGGCCAACATGGTGAAACCCTGTCTCTACTAAAAATACAAAAATTAGCCAGGCGCAGTGGCATGTGCCTGTAATCCCAGCTACTTGGGAGGCTGAGGCAGGAGAATCACTTGAACCTGGGAGGCGGAGGTTGCGGTGAGCCGAGATCACACCATTGCACTCCAGCCTGGGAAACAAGAGCGAAACTCCATCTCAAAAACAAACAAGAAAAGATCAATCCTACCTGAAGAGGAACCTACCTAAGGCAGGGGTCAACAAACTTTATTCTGTAAAGGGCCAGAAAATAAATATTTTAGGCTTCACAGATCATACCATCTCTGTCATGTCATGACTACTCAACTCTGCTGGCTGGAGTGTAAAAGGCAGCTATAAGCCATATTTAAATGGATGTGCGTGGCTGTGTTTTGATAAAACTTAATTTACAAAAGTAGGCTGCAGGGCAGATAGGGCCGCTGGGCTATAGTTTGCAGACCCCTGTTCTTCCATAGGGAAGGAATAATCTTACTTCACTCTCCTCCTGCCCCTTCATCTCCTGCTGGTGGCTTCTACTAATTGAACATAAATAGAGCCAGATTGTTAGTGAAGTCCAAAAAGGTCATCTCCCATTCTGGGGGCAGAGCACGTGCAGAAAGGGACAGAAATTCTAGAGGGTTCAAAGGAGAATATTCAACACAAAATGTTTTCAGCAACTACTTGTTGAAATGAATGAATCGTATGACTGCTCACTGTGAATCTCACTGCAAATGGTTGAACACTCATGGAAAAACTGCTGACATTTAATTCCTAAATAGGAAAAGCTGGGAAAGGGCCCTGGACCATCATGACTCCAACGAGGACCTGTGGCTCAGTGTGCTTCTCTCTTGCTTTACTTTAGGAATTTTGCAAAATATGCACATGAGAAATACTGGTTCTTGAAATGAGGAATTTTGAACATTGTTGAGTGTAGTGACATTTGTTGTAATGAGTGTGACAGATCTCAGAAATTTCTTTATAATGAAAAGGGATAACAGATGAGAGACAAAAACAAACCTTGGATACCCCTCAGGTCAGCTCCTGCAGTCAACTCCTCAAACGTTTTTAATAAGGGAGACCTCTTCCATCCACACTGGGTGCTGAGTCCATGCTCCTGAAATTGGAAAGTTGATTCTAGCTACTCAGGCTGCCTCTCTTTCTCCCACCTACTTTGGCTTTCTCTCTTCCCCAGTCATTCTCTACTTTCGTCTGGTTCTTCCTGTGAGGTCCTGAAAGGTAGAGGTTTGGCACTTGAGCACCGGAGTGAATGGGACCTAGATTTAATCCCTTCTTTGCCTCTCACTAGCAAGTCACTTTGTCTCTTTAAGTCTCGCTTTCTCCCATCGGGACAGTGGAGAACATCATAGGGTTGTCAAGGTTAAATGAGCCATGTTCTTAATATATGTGAGCTAATGTTAAAGCTTACTAGTTTGTCCTGTTTTATCATCCCCTCACCTTTCATTGCATTCAGAACCCAGTCTCACTTTTAAGTAAGTTTTTCTATAAACATAAAACAAGTAGGTATTTGAGAGGAGAAGGAGGAAGAAATCCAGCATGCTCCTAAATGTGTTCCATTTATTTCTCAAAATTTTATACAGTAAAGTCCTCACTTAACATCATCAACAGGTTCTTGGAAACTGTGACTTTAAGCAAAACAACATGCAGCAGGTCATTGAATAACATAATTTTATTCAATATAGTTTTGTTATAACATTGATGAGAAAAAATGGTTTTGTTACATACATATATATGTCATTTTGCTTAAAGTCATAGTTTCCAAGAACCTATGGATGACATCAAGTCAAGACTAATTGTATTTCTTAAATGAACAGCAATTTTTACAATATCATCTATGATATGTCCACCCTAATAAATTATTCTACTTAATGTAAATAGAACTTTCTCATAGGCAGAAATTGCAAATTCAAAATAAGAAGTAATTTAGGAAAGAAAAGTTTTTAAATGACAATTACTATTGTTGCCTAACTCCCATATTATCTTGTAAATGACATACACCTTTTTTACCTGCAAAGAATTTAAAAATCAATTCAGGTAAAACAAGAGCAGGAACCACCCACAGGTAAATCTAAATCTCACTTCCTGCAACCGGGACTGTTCTTCCCCACGACCACCACCCTTAGATGAAAGAAGGAAAGAAAATGAATTCCTAGTTTACCTCCTCTGCCATTAGTCATTAGTCATATTTAGGGAATCCTTCTTGAAAAAATTTCAAGAAAATTCCAAGCTTCTTGACATTTTAGGGCCAACTTTTATCGGCTTCTAATGTTTTAAAAAAACTTCCCAAGAGTCTGTGGCTCCTTTTGAGAGTTACAGGTGTGGTACACCTCACTCAGCAGATTTGCTGCTCGTAACTGGCCGCTTAGTAACTGTTACCACAAGTCTATCAGGACTTTTGAATTTTCAGTTACACTTCACTGTAATGAATGCATGACAGTTATATTTTATAATAATGTAAGCAAATTTGGGGAATGCAAATTTCAGGATATATCTCACTGACATAATGGATCTAATGTATGCAAATCCAGGAAGAAAATCCAGTTCCCTTCCCCATCCTCTTTTGAGCGAAAGTCTCAAAAGAAAAGATGCTTCAAAGAACTAAGAAAAAATTGGGGAAGAAGATGGGAAAAAATTAAAGCACAAATAAAACATACAAGTAATCTTTCTGGGGGTTGAGCTGGAGACAGCTAACAGAACAGGTTTAGGAGTGTCGACCTAAAGGAAAAAACGGAGGCAAACTTAATAAGTGAAGAGTTTATTTGGTTGAAGTTTGAGGATTAGAACCAGAGGGCATATATTCAACTTGCCCTGAATATACACTCCCATTAGCAGCAGGTACAAGTAAATTTTTAAAGGAAAGGAAAAGGCAGTTCCTAAGTTCTTTACCAATAATTTACATTATTGCTATTGTTTGGCCATACATTGTTCTTTGTATAACAAATCCCAGAAACATGGAGATAATGGATAAGGCAGCTAGTTAGGAACAAAATTGCTTTAAATAATTGTCCTCCTCCACCACCACTATACTCATGACTCTCTGGGCCTGATAAATTTTGCACAGCTCACATTCCTCAGACTGCTCTGAACTATTTTCCTTTTCTCAGGAAATAAAAGACGAGTCAGGATTTTTCCTTCCAGTCTCAGTCTGGATCAACTGAATGAAAGCAACCTTTTACAGTAGTTATTTCACTATTGAGAGGAGAAGAAAATAAAAAGAATATATATATATATATATATATATATATATGTATATACGGCATGTTCTCACTTATAAGTGGAAGCTAAATGATGAGAGCACATGAACAGATAGGGGGAACATAAATATATATATATATATACATATACACACATATACACACACACACACTCACACACACACACATATCTATATATATATATACAGCCATGTAAGAAGTAGCAGCTAGGAAAAACAATTGAAGTATAGGCAAGACCACAGCAAAAAAATGTAAAGTAAAATGGAGAAAGGATCCCCGACATTCAACTGACTCTCATGATAACTGCCATCTGTGTAGCTCCTCAGAAACAAACATAATAGAATATAAAAAGGACAGAAAAAGAAAAGCAGAGGAGGATGCTCTCATTGGATGGTAAACTGTTGACATTGCCCATGATAGAAACAGACGTTTTTGTCTTATTTACTATTATTGAACAACCCCAAGATTCTAAAACAAAACAACAGTAAGCCACACACACACACATACACAAAAGGCAAGAATTTAATAAACAGAGTGTTGTCTGCACCTATATACACAGGTTAATTCCAAAATGTTTGTTAATTGTTCTGTGAACATAGTTAAGATAAATACTCCTTCTATCCTAAGAAACTGAATGCCTAATATGCCAAAGATGTGTCAAGACAAACACCACACTAATCACTAATATTTTTACTTCTTTTTTTTTTTTTTTTTTTTTTTGAGATGGAGTTTCGCTTTGTTGCCCAGACTGTAGAGCAATGGCATGATCTCGGCTCACTACAACCTCTGCCTCCCAGGTTCAAATGATTCGCCTTCCTCGGCCTCCCGAGCAGCTGGGATTACAGGTGCCCGCCACCACGTCTGGCTAGGTTTTTGTATTTTCAGTAGAGACAGGGGTTTCTGTCATGTTGGCCAGGCTGGTCTCAAACTCCTGACCTCAGGTGATCCACCTGCCTCAGCCTCCCAAAGTACTGGGATTACAGGCCTGAGCCACCACTCCCAGCCCTAATGTTTTTATTTCTAAAAGTCAGAGACTTGAGTTCTGTGTCTTTGAAATCCACCAGGATCAACTAGCTGCCCTACACACAGTGGGGGTCTGAGGGATCTGTGCAGTTATGGGGAGAAGTAGATTTGGACCTGGAGAAAACAGAGAAATGAAAAAGGAACAAAATGAGGGAAGGTGGATAAAAATACAGTGAGTGGAGGATGAGGGGCTGACAATAGGAGGATTGAGCCAGTTTACTTACTGCATAGGGAACCTTAAACTCCTTCCTTTCTTTGCTTCCAGAATGCCTGCAGCTAGGCCTTTGCCCTCCAGACAGAAAATTAAAAAAACAAAAAAAAACAAAAAAAAACATTTTCTCCTTAAAACTTTCCCAGCCAACTTTCAGATGTGGAATTTGAAAGAAAGAGGAGTCAATAGTAACACTAAGATTTTAGGCCTCAACGATTTAGAAGCAATAAGTTGCCTTTAACTAAAATGGCGAAGACATTTGAAGGGCAGGGTGGGAGAAACAACTCAGGTTTGAGATTCTCATTATGTTAACCAGTAAATAATATCCAAGTTACCAGTGGCTAATCCTTATAGGTCTGCAGCAACCTCAGTTCTTGCCTTCTCAGAAGAAATAATTCAACTGAGAGGCATCAGGAATAAAAAGAGACGGAAGCAAGTTTCAGAGCAAGAGTAGAAGTTTATTTTAAGAGGCTTTAGAACCACATTTTCAGGAAAATGTAGTTTCCTGGAAATCTAACGAAGAAATAAAATTTGATTTGCATTTCTCTAATGATCAGTGATGTTGAGCTTTTTTTCATATGCTTGTTGGCTGCACATATGTCTTCTTTTGAAAAGTGGCTGCCTATGACCTTTGTCCATTTTTTTTTTAACTTCTAAGTTCAGGGGTACAAGTGCAGCTTTGTTACATAGGTAAATTGTGTAATGGAGGTTTGTTGTAATATTATTTCATCATGTAGGTATTAATCTACTACCCATTAGTTATTTTTCCTGATCCTCTTTTTCCTCCTACCCTCAACCCTCCAAAAGACCACAGTGTGTCTTATTCCCCCTATCTGTTCATGTGTTCTCATCATTTAGCTTCCACTTATAAGTGAGAACATGCCATATTTGGTATTCTGATCCTGTGTTAGTTTGCTAAGGATAATGGCCTCCAGCTCCATCCATGTCTCTGCAAAGGACATGATCTCATTGATTTTATGGCTGCATAGTATACCACGGTGTATATGTACCATATGTTCTTTATCCAGTCTGTTATTGATGGCTTGCCAAGTTTTAAATGGGTTTTTTTTTTCTTGTAAATTTGCTTAAGTTCCTTACAGATACTGGATATTAGAACTTTGTCAGATGCATGGTTTGCAAAAATTTTCTCACATTCTGTAGTTGTCTGTTTACACTGTTGATAGTTTCTTTTGCTGTGCAGAATCTCTTTAGTTTAATTAAATCCCATTTGTTAATTTTTGCTTTTGTTGCAATTGCTTTTGATGTCTCCATCATAAAATCTTTGCCAGTTCCTATGTCTAGAATGGTATTGCCTAGGTTGTCTTCCAGAGTTTTTCTAGTTTTTGGTTTTACATTTAAGTCTTTAATCCATCTTGAGTTGATTTTTGTATGTGGTATAAGGAAGGGGTCCAGTTTCAATCTTCTACATTGGGCTAGTTAGTTATCCCAGCACCATTTATTAACTAGGAAATCCTTTCCCCATTGCTTTTTGTCAGCGTTGTCAAATATCAGATGGTTGTAGGTGTGTGGCCTTATTTCTGGACTGTCTATTCTGTTTTATTGGTCTATGAGTCTGTTTTTGTACCAATACCATGTTGTTTTGGTTACTGTAGCCCTGTAGTATAGTTTGAAGTCAGGTAGTGTGATGCCTCCAGTTTTGTTCTTTTTCTTAGGATTGCCTTGGCTATTCAGGCTCTTATTTGGTTACATACGAATTTTAAAATCGTTTTTCCTAGTTCTGTCAAAAATGTCATTGGCAGTTGGGTAGGAATAGCATTGAATCTATAAATTGCTTTGGGGGTGTATTAGTCCATTCTCACACTGCTATAAATAACTGCCTGAGACTGGGTGATTTATAAAGGAAAGAGGTTTAATTGACTCACAGTTCTGCATGGCTGGGGAGGTGATAGGAAACTTACAATCATGGCACAAGGGGAAGCAGGCATGTCTTACATGGCAGCAGGTGAGAGAAGGGGAAACTGCCACTTATACAATCATCAGATCTCATGAGAATTCACTCACTCTCATGAGAACAGCACGGGGGAAATTGCCCCCATGGTCCAATCACCTCCCACCGGTTTTCTCTCTTGACATGTGAGGATTATGGGGATTACAATCGGAGATGAGATTTGAGTAGGGACATAGAGCCAAACCATATCAAGCAGTATGACCACTTTAACAATATTGATCTTCCTATCCAAGAGCATGAAATGTTTTTCCATTTGTTCGTGTCATCTCTGATTTCTTTGAGCAGAATTTTGTAATTCTGATTGTAGAGATCTTTCACCTTCATGGTTAGCTGTATTCCTAGGATTTTATTTTTTGTGTGTGGCAATTGTGAATGGGATTGTATTCCTGATTTGGCTCTCAGCTTGACTGTGGTTGGAGTGTAGGAATGCTAGTAATTTTTGTATGTTTATTTTGTACCCTGAAACTTCACTGAAGTTGTTTATCAGCTTAAGGAGATTTTGGGCCAAGACTATTGGGTTTTCTAGATGTAGAATCATGTTATCTGCAAAGAGGGATGTTTTGACTTTCTTTCTTCCTATTTGGATGCCCTTTATCTCTCTCTCTTGCCACATTTCTCTGGCCAGGACTCTCAATACTATGTCGAATAGGAGTAGTGAGAGAGGGCATCAGTCTTGTGCTGGTTTTCAAGGGGAATGCTTCCAGCTTTTGCCCATTCAATATGATTGGTTTGGGTTTGTCATAGATGGCTTTTATTGCTTTGAGGTGTGGAGTTGAGTAGTTTCAATCAACAGGCATGGAAATAAAACTTACATAAGTTTTAAAAAGAGATATAAAGAGAATTACACAGTAAATAGAGACATCCCTTCCACGGAGTATTATAGTAAAGGGGGATAAACATAGTGGTTACTGCAGGAAGAAAAGTGAGATCAGGAAAAGTTATTCTTAATGATGATTAATATTATAGCATGTCTGTATGCTGATGGGAATGATTCAAGAGAGTGAAAAATTAATGGTATGCAACCTCCTATGCAAGTGGAGGGTTGGTCTTAAGTAGAAGCAAGGAAGAAGGTAAAGAATATGAGCTCAGATGTAACAGAGTTGATACATCTAGTGATGGGAACGTGTGGAAATGCTCTTCTATTTAATAATCATTTTAAATTTCACAAAGTCACCAGCAGAGCCTTCAGCTGAGAGTTAGGTGCAAAGAAAGTATTGGAGGTTTGAGGAAACAAGAAAATACAAAGTCATCCTTTAGGACAGGTGTCAGCAAGATTTTTCTGCAGAAGACTAGCTAACAAACATTTTGGGCTTCCTAAGCCATACAGTCTCTGTCTCAACTACACACTCTGTAGTTGTAGTATTAAAGCATCTATAGATAATATGTAAATGAATGGGTGTGGCTAAGTTTCAGTAAAACATTGTTTATGAAAACAGGCAGCAACAATTGAATAGCACAAGCAAAGAATGAACTTGGGCCCCTACTCCACACTGTACATAAAAATTAATTCAAAATCAACTTTAGACCTAAAGATGGGAAAGATGAGGGGATTGAGAGATAACAGCTCAAGGGCATGGGATTTCTCTTTTTTTTTTTGGTAATGAAAATGTTCTAAAATTGGTTTTGGTAATGTTTACACAAGTCTGTGAATATACTAGAAGCCATTGAATTGTACACTTTAAATAGGTAAATTCTATGGTATATGAGTTATGTCTCAATTCAACTACTTAAAAAATTAAAACAAGCAAAACCAGTGATGAGTCAGATTTAACTCTCTGGTAGGAGCTAGCACTTGGGTTCTCCAGCCTGAGTGTGCATCAGAATCACCAGGAGGGCTTGTGATATGGTTTGGCTCTGTGTCCCCATCCAAATCTCACGTTGAATTGTAATTCTCAATGTTCAAGGGAGGTGATTGGATCACGGGGGTGGTTTCTAATGGTTTAGTGCCATCCCTCTAGTGCCCTCTCATGACTGAATTCGCATGAGATCTGGTTGTTTAAAAGTGTGTAGCACCTGCACCTTCGCTCTTTCTTCCTCCTGCTCCCACCATGTAAGATATGCTGGCTTCCCCTTCACCTTCTGCCATGAGTGTAAGTTTCCCGAGGCCTGCCAAGCCATGCCTCTGTACAGCCTGCAGAACTGTGAGTCAATTAAACCTCTTTTCTTCATAAATTGTGCAGTCTCGGGTAGTTCTTTATAGCAATGTGAAAAGGGACTGATATAGCTTGTTACAGCAAAGATGTGTAGGCCTCACACCCAGAGTCCCAGATTTAATAGGTCTGGGGTGGGGCAAAAAGTTTGCATTTCTAACATTCTTCCCAAGTAAAGCCGATGCTACAAGTCATGGGGCAGGCCATAGCTGCGAATCAGTGACCTAGGAGTATAGGGGAATGAATAAATTAGTAAAGTATAGCAAAATTCCTAGAAAGCTTTATGGGGCCCATTGGAGGTATTGGTAAAAGAAAAAAAAAATAAAGATGAGACCAATCATAACAGTATGATTTTTCTTCAGCGATGTTCAGCTTCTCAGATGTTGGCATAGAGTAGATGAAGATAAATATTAAGCAGAACAAGGGTGTGTAGCGTACATGCAGAAGAAAGATATTAATGACTCACTATGCAATTTAAGCCAGACACAGAAGGAAATATGGACCTGAGAGAGATAAGAGATGGAGACAACTGGTAGAATGAGCGGCTTTTTTTCTGGTGGAGTGGGGCCAAAGGATTGTTGGAGCTGAAGTACTGGAGAAAAAAAAATGCTGAAAAGAGACTGTTGGGTTGGACAGTGGGATCTTTATAAGGAAGATAATGGAGGAGCCGCTGTTATTGGCAATGACAAAGTTCAGAGAGTGAGTAACTGAGATAGAGAGGAGAAAAGGTCAAGGAAATGAGACACCAGGTTGTGAAAAGGATTATCTGCATAGGTGCTAAAATAACCAATAATTGTAACAAGAATATTATTGCATGGAATTACAGCGAACCAGGAACTAGAATCTTTAATAGACTAAGGGCAATGACTTGAGTTGAGGTAGAGCCTACCCCCAAAAAGAAACAGTAAATATTAAGATGTAATGATGTGTGATGAAAAGCTGTGTGTTTTTAGGGATAGAGTGATACGGGTTTGGAAGCTTCAGAGAACAGCAAGTAACATGCCACTACTCCATTCCCAGTGGTATAACGGATGTAGCTGAGAAAACAGCCACTGCTTAAGAGGGTTGCAGGGCTAGGAGTGTTACCAGAAGCCAGGTTTAATGAGAGCAAGAAGGTGAAGACACCATTCAGAAAAGATCTTGAAGAAAGGAGTATTTTATTGATAATTGATGAATTCCAGAAGACACAGGGAATGGGTTTTAGGACATAGGCAGTGGCAGGAGATGGAGCAAAAAAGGTTATTTGCAAAACCATATGTGCGTTAGAGTACAGAAACAAAGACCTGAAATTCCTAGGCTTCCCCTAGTGCCTGTCAAGAGCAGGGATATAGACAGGATTTGTCAGCCTCGTCACTACTGATATTTTGGGCCTGAACGTCTTCATTGGGATTGTGGGCGGAGTGGGGAGTGGATGTTCTGTGCATTGCAAAATGTTAAGCAGCTTCCCTAGGTTCTACCTACTAGATCACAACTCAGGTGTGACAAACAGGAATGTCTGTAGACGTTCCTAGGAATTCACTGTAAGAAAATAATTACATGTGTAATAATATATTTATTTTCAATATATATGATCTGTACAGTGTGTGTGTATACATATATGTTTGTCCGCCAGAGTATGATATGCAATAGCCCCAAATTCAAAACATATGAATGACCCTCAGTAGGATATTGGCTAAGTAAATTATGATACATTCATATAATGTGTCATCTGCTACAATTTATAATCATGAAAAGAGGAAGGTGGGTTCAGGACAGCGGCCATTAGAGTCTGGTGTAGGCAAACATGCCAGGAAAGAAGTCTGAGATCCAATGTGAGAGAAGCAAGGAGAATGAGCTTCAATAGATAACAGAAAACAAAGTGTTTCAAAAGGGGAAAGAAGTCAAAGGTTTTGAAAAAAAATCAAAACAAACAGACAAAAAAACCCCACCAAAATCTTAGAATACCTCTGTTTAATTTTCACTTCAGAAAATCTTTCACAGCTAAAAACAACGTCTGCTGCTTCTGCTTCTCTTGCACACAGGCTGCCCTTGCCTCCTTAAGTCCCCAGTGTCTTGGCTGCTTTGGCATCTCTGCTTCTTTTTTTTTTTTTTTTATTCTTTTTTATTATTATACTTTAGGTTTTAGGGTACATGTGCACAATGTGCAGGTTTGTTACATATGTATCCATGTGCCATGTTGATGTGCTGCACCCATTAACTCGTCATTTAGCATTAGGTATATCTCCTAATGCTGTCCCTCCCCCCTCCCCCAACCCCACAACAGTCCCCGGAGTGTGATGTTCCCCTTCCTGTATCCATGAGTTCTCATTGTTCAATTCCCACCTGTGAGTGAGAACATGCAGTGTTTGGTTTTTTGTCCTTGCGATAGTTTACTGAGAATGATGTTTTCCAGTTTTATCCATGTCCCTACAAAGGAAAAGGCATCTCTGCTTCTTGTGGAAGCCTGTCTGTACTACCTGCTGAGCCCACACCAGCTCCCCTGACAGGAAGGCAACCCTGTACCTAGCACCTCATGAAGTTCAGTGGCCTTGTAACAGGTTCATAGAGAACCCTGCCCTCCCATGCCCGCGAAATTCATGCCCACCCAGAGCCTTAGAATGTGACCTTATTTGGAAATAAGATTTTTGCAGATATAAGAATCAAGATGAGATTATAGAGCCGAGTATAGTGGTTCATGCTTGTAATCCTAGCCCTTTAGGAGGCCAAGGAAGGAGGATTGCTTGAGGCCAGGAGCTCAACACCAGCTTGAGCAACATAGCAAGACCTTGTCTCTACCAAAAAATAAAAAATTAGCTGGATGAATCCCTGTAGTTCAAGCTACTCAGGAGGCTGAGGCAAGAGGATCACTTAAGTCCAGGAGTTCAAGGTTTGTGGTGAGCGATGATCTTGCCACTGCACTCCAGCCTCAGTAACATAGCAAGACCTTTTCTTTTTGTTTGTTTGTTTTTGTTTGTTGTTGTTTGTTTTTTAAGTGAGATTATACTGGATTTGGGTGAGCTCTAAATCTATTGAACATGTCTTATTAAAGACAGAAAGGGACACAAAGCCTGAAATTTCTACAGACCCATTTAGCAAAAGTATCTCACGATAAATATGTGAAAATAAAGTAGTGGGAATAAACTTGTTCTTGATTACCTGATTCCTGATAAGTCTGTAACTCGTGGTTCTTCATTAGATAGGCTGACAAAAAGCTTATCAAAAAGTCGGTAAACACTATCTTGAAAACATATCTTGAAGCATAATTGTCATTATTATGCAGGGTACACTGGGCCCAAAAACCTCCAAAGTGTAAGGAAAAGTCAAAAGATATCACTCTCAAATGAAACAGATGAACAGTAACAAAATAGAGGGAAGAATGACCAACTTTACAAATTGTTTTTAAATCAATCACTGAAGGTACTAAGAAATTTCCCAGGTCTCTTTCGGGAGACCCTATTGTCTTCTCAAGAAGATTTTTATTTTATTTTATTTTTTGAGACAGGGTCTCTCTCTGTCACCCAGATTGGAGTGCAGTAGTGTGATCATAGCCCACTACAATCTCGATCTCCTGGGCTCAGCCTCTTGCTTCTGCCTCCCAGGTAGTTGAGACTCCAGGCACGTGCCACCACACCAGGCTAATTTTTTAATTTTTTGTAGAGTCGAGGTCTTGGTGTGTTGCTCAGGCTGGTCTTGAACTCCTGGCCTCAGGTGATTCTCCTGCTGAGTCTCCCAAAGTGCTGGGATTACAGGCATCAGCCACAGCACCGAGCCTGTGCCCATGTTTTCTGAATTCTGT
Organism: Nomascus leucogenys; assembly: GCF_006542625.1. Lineage (NCBI taxonomy): Eukaryota > Metazoa > Chordata > Mammalia > Primates > Hylobatidae > Nomascus > Nomascus leucogenys. The sequence goes on from NC_044393.1 coordinate 71,329,123, forward strand.
TTTCTGCCTTCTTAGCTGCATCTGCTCCACCACTTGCAACTGCATCCCAATGCCAATGGTTGCCTTCATCTGGTCCCTCCCAATTTCTCCTCCTTTCCATAATGTATCAGTCAATGGAATAGCAGGAAATAAATGGCAAACACAAAGGCTGTAACTGAGTGAGCTTAATAAAAATATTATCTAAAGAGTTATGGACAAGGTTAAGGAAACAAAAACGTGCGATGTAACACTTAGGGACTAGCAATAGCGAGAAATCATTGTCACCCCAAAACTAAAGGGGCAAGAATTGGAAATAGTGTTTCCAGAGCCTGGAAAAAGTTTGGAGCCATAGAAGAGAAATTGCTCGATAGAAGCTGTGAACATACAATGCAGCCACTGCCAAAACTGTGGCCAAGCAAAGGTAGAAGTTACAGGAAAATACTCCATCCTCTTTCTCCTCCTGCCATCCAATAACCTGCTGTGGCGTCCCTTTGGTCAAACCCAACTGGAAGCAAAAAGGCAAGAGAACCCTGGTAATGGAATTTATAGAGGTCAGTGTCCTGGGATACCCAGGGTAAAGGGCATGCTATGAATCAAGGCATGAGTAAGGGGAAGCAAACAGAATAACCAGCACAGTTCACCTCTTCTGCCACTCAGCATCCGTTCTTGACCTTTGCCTGAATAAAAATTTTTGACCTCAACACAGGAGAAGCATAAAGTCTTATCAGCCACAGTGTCATTGCTGAGTGTTGTCAGTTCTGTCACACTTCCTACTGGAACCTAAATCATAATGTTAGCTACCATTAGTTCTCTTTAAAAAATGTATGATGGAAAAGGGGAAGAACAATTAACTTAAAACTAGCTGGTCACAAGACCTAAACTGACAACAATAGCTTCCTACTTTCAACATCCATTCTCTTATCCTTCACCAGCACATTATCTGCACAGAATTCTTTACCTGGTAGAGTTACTCAAGCCTTCCTTCCTACAAAATATGTTTCCTAGGTGCTTCTGACATTTTCAAGCTATTAGTTTTCCATTGATGTGCTTTGAGCTGGGTATTCTAGACTTTAAGGTTATCTTTTTTCTTTATATACACTCCCCAGAGTAGCCAGAACCACCCCCACAATCCACCACATTGTTGCCATAACTGCTAAGTGCCCCATCTATTTGATCTGGCATCACTTTATCCTCTCCCTGCACTTCATCACTTGTCACCTTCAGTAGGAATTTGAGTAACGTGATGCCATTGCATGATACATTGCATACTATTTCCTCCCAGCAAAGATGTTACCTATGCATTCAAATATATGAGCACCCTGATCCTGGAATCCTATTTTGAGAGTCTGCCTAGTGAGGCATCAAGATGTTACCTATGCATTCAAATATGTAAATATTGTGAGCACCGTAATCCTGGAATCCTATTTTGAGAGTCTGCCTAGTGAGGCCACTTCCAGGACAAACATCAGCCAAGGTCTCAGCAGGAAAAAGATGGTTCATTCAAAGGATCCCTTAGCATCTTTTCTTTCCGTACTCCAAACATTGGCCAGAACATTTCATTAACTCAACTTCAAACAGGAAATTCTAAGGCAAATTATGCAGATGCACTTAATAGAGGTTAGCCTCCAGGACAAAGAACAAGGCAGAGAAACCTGGAGAATGGATGTGATAGAGCACTTAGATAATAATCAGCATACTTGGCCACATTGGCATTTAAAAAATGCTTGTTTTTTTTATCTTATAACTCCTGAATTAGAAATTTTAAGATTGAGAAGACAAATCTTTATAACAGAGTAAAAATAGCAATACTTATCCCTCTAAATCAATGTGAAAGATCATCTAAGTGACTGTGCTCTGTGCCTCCAGTGGTCTCCAGGCTTCCTCCTCAGCTTCCCATTGGCTGTCAGGCCCAGCAATCTCTAGCCATTGGCTGAGACCTTCTGTGGCAGTCTCTGATTTGCTACAGGGCCATTGTTGCTATCCTTGCTCCAGAGCAAACAGCAGGACAGTCTGCACTGGTGGAGCGTCCTGGTATTAGCTGCCAAGGCTGCCTGGGCCCTCTGCCCCAGCAGCAACTATAGAGCAGAAAAGAGAAGAGAGTTGACAACGATAAAATGCAAAAATTCTTCTTCAAAAAGGCAGATCTGCTTTTTGCACCCCTGGAAAGCAGAGACAACTGCAACTTCTGAAATTAATGAAGACAATGAAGATTATTATGCAGCCATGCCGCCTTTAAAACTATTTATGGAGATACCTAGTATAGACTGGAGAGAGCTGTTTTTCCAAACTATTGAGCATGGTGACTTAGTGATTGGAAAAACTAGTTTTATACAGGAATTTTAATTTTTCATGGTGTTGATTTGTTGATGAAGTGGCATCATAGGAGATACATTCCACTTAGAAATCACAGGTCTTTGTCCATTAAGAAACGTGTCTTCTCGCAGTAACCATAGGGGTTCTTTATCTTACTATCAAACTGGTGACATCATTCAAGCTGGAATTAAGGATATTGATAGATGCCATGCAAAGCTTGCACTGTCTCTGGATACCTCGTCTCTTCCACCACACCTATCTGGTATTAAATTAGGTGTAATTAGCCCTGAAGAACTTCCTTTGTGCTACAGGAGGCGTGTTGAACTAAATAACAATTCTTTGGAGCCAATAAAAATATCATGCAGAGTTCAGTGGGATTTGTTAATCCAGGAGTAATTTTTTTCTAGAAAAGGTAGGAATAGACTAATCTAATCCACCACCTTAAAAAAAACATATTTAGGGCCAGGCATGGTGGCTTATGCCTGTAATCATAGCACTTTGGGAGGCCGAGGTGGGCGGATCACGAGGTCAGGAGTTCAAGACGAGCCTGACCAACATGGTGAAACCACGTCTCTACTAAAAATACAAAAATTAGCCAGGTGTGGTAGTGCATGCCTGTAATCCCAGCTACTCTGGAGGCTGAGGCAGGAGAATCACTTGAATCTGGGAGGCGGAGGTTGCAGTGAGCCCAGAGTGTGCCACTGCACTCCAGCCTGGGGGACAGAGCGAGACTCCATCTAAAAAAAACAACACCAAAAAAAAAAAAAAACGCCACCACCAAAAACATGTTGAGGGGATACAAGTGCAGTTTTGTTGCATAGATATATTTCACAATGGTGAAGTCTGGGCTTTTAGTGTACTCATCACACAAATAATGAACATTGCACCCAATAGGTAATTTTTTTCTCTCTCTCTTTTTTTTTACTCACCCTCCTTCCACCATCCCACCCTCCTGAGTCCCTAATGTCTGTTATGCTACTCTATATGTACATGTGTACACATTGTTTAGCTCCCACTTAGAAGGAAGAACATGCGGTATTTGACTTTCTGTTTCTGAGTTATTTCACTTAGGATAATGTACTCCAGTTCCGTTCGTGTTGCTGCAACCATCCACCATCTTTAATAAAAGGCCTGCAGAGCAATAATTTCTCTTAAGACAATTTTGTTTCTGCATTAAGAAAGAAACAATATGCAACTTGGGCTTTAAAATGTGTGAAGATTACAGTTTAAGATTGGGTGCCATGTAGATGCTGTGAATGAATACAATAAAGCTCTAGAAACAAACAAACAAAACAATGGCAGTTCATGGAGGATTAAATACGCCAAAGGGAAGCCTGACCAAAGCAACGGAAGATTTTGAGCTTGCATTACAAAACTCTCCAACTCACAGACACTTGTAGAAAGAAGAGGGTAGTTAGAAGAAGAAAAGTTTTTAAATGCTGAAAGTCACTGGAAGAAAGCTTGGGCTTTAGAAGAGACTTTGAAAGACGTAAAAAATGCTTCGCAGAAACTTCATAAATAAGTTCAGAGAAAAACAGGCTGAAAAGGAAGAAAAGCAGAAAACAAAGAAAATAGAAACACGTGAAGAAAGTTACACAAGCTCTTAAAAGAGAACAAGTGACAAAGCTCGGTGGCTCACGCCTGTAATCCCAGAATTTTGGGAGGCCAAGGCGGGCAGATCACTTGAGGTGAGGAGTTTGAGACCAGCCTGGCCAACATGGTGAAAGCCCGCCTCTACTGAAAATACAAAAAATTAGCTGGGCATGGTGGTGTGCACCTGTAGTCCCAGCTACTCGAGAGTCTGAGACAGGAGAATTACTTGACCCAGGAGGTGGAGGTTGTAGTGAGCCGAGATTGCACTAGTGCACTCTAGCCTGGGCAACAGAGTGAGGCTCCATCTCAAAAAAAAAAAAAAAAGAGAGAGAGCGGGAGCGAGAAAGGCCAAAGAAGAAAAGAAAATCAACTACTTCCTCTTCCTGTTTCTTCTGCTGATGAATCTGTTTCTGCATCGTCCTCATTCTCTTCTAGTCACAAAAAGCATAAGAAACATAAGAGGAACTGTTCAAAGTCTGCTTGAAATTCGAAGAGACGTTCACTTAGGGTATCCTCAAACCAGATAGATAGAGTAGGAAAGGTGAAACCCAGTTTCAACTAATACTTTAGCATCTTTTCTTAAGCAAAAGCAAGAAGTGGAAAAACTACTGGAAAAGCAGGATAAATTACAATATCAAAAAACATGAGTAAAAGAGAAAGATAGATACTCTCTCCATCTTCTGGTGAAATACTGTATTATTTTGGAGACAGGCCTGAAGAGCCAAGAGATTTTTGTAATACTGATAAAACCGAGGCAAGTAGTAGCAAAGCAGAAAAGCCATATAAATCAGAAAGACGTTTTTCCAGTAGAAGAAATTCCTCAGATTCCTTCCGTAGGAATTCAAGAAACAAGACAAAAATTTATGGTTGTAGATTTGTACAGGATATGGTTGTAGGAGATGTGGTTGTAGGAGGGAAGAAAAGAGCTCTAGAGAAGGTAAAAGCCAGGTTCTGTGAGGTATTTCCCTTCACCAGCAAGCTCAGATCACTCCTGGAGGTCAGTTGAGAGATACAAAAAACATACTTATTCTAGATCATGTGATTTCAGTAGACATGAGCTAAGATACTGATTAAATACAAATCAAGGAAAATATGAAGGAGAAAACAATTATGGGCAGGATATCAAAACAGAGGTTCCAGAACAAGATGGACTTATAGCTAAGAACACTCAGAAAGCAGCGTTAAAAAAAAATTAAAATTTACTCATTATATTTAATCAGATAGGTGGATTTGGGAAAGAAAAAGAAAATAAGACAAAAAATGTATATGCCAAGGAAATCAGCACCTTTACGCTAAATGCTGTTAGTAAAAGTTTTGGGTGTTTTAGTTATACCAGTCCAGGGCAAAAATCTGTTTCTAAAATTACATGTAGAGATTACAGAAAGCAAGTGTTTTGTAGCTTTTCTCAAATTGCATTTGATTCAGCTGTAAGTCTCTTGTCACAGCTGGATTTTTAGGTTTTTCATGTGTATGTTTATGTACAGTATATTTCTTACTCTGACATTTTTAATTTCTTCACCTAAAGATAATTATCTAAAAGTATTGTTTCTTCATTGTATGATGGTGTACCAGAGTCCATTATACTGGGTCCAAGGTATCCTGCTGTTTGAGAGAAAATTAATCTGTGCATGAACACTTGCATCATTTTCATCAAACATTGTTTCATTGTCTTTTCTGTTAAATTTAAAACCCTAAGCCTTTGAAAGTGATTATATGTTTTAATGTTTTTAAATACCATTTTATGTGTATCATTAGTTCAAATATTAAATATTTTTGCACAGTTGTTTATTTTTTTAAATAGACTATATGACCAAGTGCAGTGGCACACACTTATAATCACAACACTTTGGGAGGCTGAGGGCAGAGAATCACTTGAAGCCAGGAGTTCGAGACCAGCTTGGGCAACATAGCAAGACCCCATCTCTACAAAAATTGTTTTTAAACATTAGCCAAACATGGTGGCATGTGCCTGTAGTCCCAGCTTCTGAGGAGGCTGAGGGGGGATGATCACTGGACCCCAGCAGGTCAAGGTTACAGAGAGCCATGACTGCATCACTGCTCTCCATCCTGGGTGGCAAAGTGAGACGTTGTCTCAAAAAAAAAAAAAAAATACTATATGAACATGAGTATGTAAGACTCTGTGTTGTAGAGACTGGGACCTCACTATCTAAATGGAAACATTACTTGGCAAAAGCCAACATGCCTTATAATTATTTTACTTTGATTATATTTTCATTTGGGGGTTTAATGAGTTTGAATAATTTGCAGATGTTATTTTGTTAAAATGGAATTTATTAGATTTAGAATATAAATTATTATAAATTATAGTTAATATAATTATAACTACAAATATTCTTCAATAATACTGTACATGTTTGCTAGTGTCATTTGGAGCAGACATAATTACCAGAGTGTGTGTGGACTTTAAAAATTTCCTAACATTGATGAATACTCAAGTCTTATCCTTATACTGGTAGCAGACCTTGGAACTGATACTCTTCTTTTTGTTGAATTTGTGGGATCTGTCATGATGGCATGCAAAACCATGAACCAAAAGTATGGAATATTCATTTAAATAACACAAAGAGTTTTAAAAAAATACAATGCAGTATAAACACCAAATAATATTTATGGTTGCTAATGCGTTTCATTTGAAGAGTTTATAGACCTCTGCCATTGTTGAATGAAAAGCAAGCTTAAAACACTGATTATATTAAGCATAAACATAGAGTGGAGGAGTGAGGGAATGAAGGGTTTGGGTAAAAAAGGGATACTGTGATTGGAGGAGCTGTGTGAGCACCAAGATAGGATTTTGTTGAGGCTCAATCTGCTGGCCTAAAAGCCAACACTCCCATTTGAAAGAGTTTATCTAGATCATCACAAGATGACACTGATAACTTTATGATCTGCTTCTGGAAATTCAAACATGATGGAAAGTATATAGATATGTAGAAATACCTCAGTGTAACTAGGGATTTGAGTTATTTTACTTTAGTTCTTGGTATAGTATTCCTAACAATATTTTGATGATTGTTTTATGTTTCTTTCATTCCATGGGGAAGATTGATTTTTGTGCTGAGGTCCTAAAAGCAGGAATGTAATATATATAATAACACATATATAATTTATGTATAAATTCTATGTGTTTAAATATGTCAGTTATTTGTATAATTTGTGTGTATATGTGTATATAAGCACAAAAATCATGAAAATGAATGTACATATTTATTTTTAATATATAAATTGTATGTGTGTTTAAATATACAGTTATCTGTATAACTTTTGCATGTGTATGTATATAAGCACAAAAAAATTTATAGGAAATCAATGAGTTCCTAAAAGTTTTTCATAGACAGTGAAAAATATGCTGCAAACGATCAGAAAATATTTCAAAACCATATTCCTAACTGTTTCTTAGGGGGAAGAGAGTATGAGCAACAGAGTGGTGAAATAAAAGGCTGGAAAGTATAGGTCAGAATCTAAAAATATTGTGCATATTTTAGAAAGTTCTAAGGAAGAGATTTAAAATTATATGTGAGTACAGCGATGAAACGGCAAAAACACAAACAATAAGCTAATTACATAGTATAAAATAAGAAAACTTACCATACTTAAATGTCTATATGCTAGGTTTGAGTGATAAACCAATAATATTTTATGTAGTCCATACAACAATCCATGAAATAGATACAAATAGTCTCCACTGACATGAGGAAACTGAGGCTTAAAAAGGTTAAGTGATAGCACTCACACCCCTGCTTAAAGCCTAAGCTGGGGTCAACTCTGGTGGACTCCAAAGCTCGCGCTCTTAACCACTATGCTATGACTTCTTTCACGGAAAAATAATTAGTGGAATAGAGAGTAGATTGTGTTTTCTTCTTGTTGTTTTTTGTTTGTTGTTGTGTTAGTAAAGGAAATGTTTTTCTACGAAATTTTTTTTTTTTTTTTTTTTTTTTTTTGAGACGGAGTCTCGCTCTGTCATCCAGGCTGGAGTGCAGTGGCGCAATCTCGGCTCACTGCAAGCTCCGCCTCCCGGGTTCACACCATTCTCCTGCCTCAGCCTCTCCGAGTAGCTGGGACTACAGGCGCCCGCCACCACGCCCGGCTAATTTTTTGTATTTTTAGTAGAGACGGGGTTTCACCGTGGTCTCGATCTCCTGACCTCGTGATCCGCCTGCCTCGGCCTCCCAAAGTGCTGGGATTACAAGCGTGAGCCACTGCGCCCGGCCTCTACGAAATTTTTATCCTTCGTAGAATCTGCCTACTACAAATGGTCCTGCAACACGAGAGACTTTATCCTATACAGGTGGTAGCCCTTTTGATTGTGGGTTCTTGTGTCTCTCACTTTCAGAATCAATGGAAAATACAGTCCCTCTGTGTAAAGATAGTCTGTTCATTCCCAAGGCTTAGTTGTAGACATTATACTCTAAACTAAAAGAAAGTGGCAGCCCTGGATCAGGGATGGAAAAAAGAATGTGCCTAGAATACTCTGAAGGAATTATTTTATAGATATACAAAAAGGTAGAGAAATTCTGAACTGGCAACAAGGACCTTTGGAGAAACATGCGGGGAAAGAGTAGAAGGTTTTGAAGATCACAAAAAATGCACAAAGCAAAGTGAAATTAAAGTTCTAAGAGACAAAAAAAGCTAAGGAGGGGTGCAGAGAAATCCCAGATGTGATAATAGCTTTGGTTATACTTAGGGCATATCAAATATGAAATTTATGGAGAGGTGGAATGATTGGAAAGAAGACAGGGGACTGGCAAAGCAGTTGGAGGAGTTGGGTTAAAAAAAAAAAAAACAATACTTTCCAATAGGCTAAACGAATATAGCCAATGGGTAATAAGTATGCATAATAAGTATGCATAATAGAAGTCTTGAATAACGATACTTTTTGATCATAGGACTTCTCACAAATATGATTTTTTTTTTCTTTCTTGAGACAGAGTCTCGTTCTGTTGCCCAGGCTGGAGTGCAGTGGTGTGATCTCAGCTCACTGCAACCTCCGCCTCCCAGGTTCAAGCGATTCTCCTGCCTCAGCCTCCGGGGTAGCTGGGATTACAGGTACCCACCACCATGCCCAGATAATTTTTGTATTTTTAGTAGAGATGGGGTTTCGCCTTGTTGTCCAGGCCAGCTTCAAGCTCCTGACATCAAGCAATCCTCCCACCTCGGCCTCCCAAAGTGCTGAGTTTACAAGTGTGAGCCACTGTGCCTGGCCCTGAATTCTTTAATGTAGACAATAGAAGTGCACCAAAGATTTTCTTAATTAATTATACTCATAGAATTTTTTTACACATGAATTGAAAGTATTATATAATGGGATTTCCCCAATCCCCCCAAAAAACTTTTCTTCTTCTAGTCATCTCCAGTTTATCATTGGTGCACCATACAGTTGTAGAAGACAAAAATCTAAGCCGTATCCTCGATTCATTCCATGTCCTGTAGGCTAAGTTGGATAATTTAGATGCAATTTCAAATGCAATGAGAAACCACTGAAGGTTTTTAAGCAGATAAATGATTGCTGGGATCAACATTTTTAAGAAGCTTATTCTGGCAACTTTTGGATAAATTTGATTGAGGAGCAAGAGTAAAATTTACAAGATCTTTCTGATTTCTCCTAAGTGAGCTGGCCCCTGCCTGGCACTGGTGTCACATCCCCTGTCACTCTTCTCTGTTTTGCATCCCTCTGGTCATGCCAGATTCTTTCCTGTTAACACTTGTCTGGAATGCTCCCGCCCAGGTTCTTGTACAGCTTATCGACACTTATCTTTCATGCCTCGACTTAAGTTTCATCTCCTCAAAGAGACTTTCCCTGACCATTCATCATTTCATTTCCTTTACTTGTTTCTTGTCTGTTTCTTCTGTTGGAATATTAGCTCTATGAAGGTAGAGACTGCATCTACCTTGTTACTAGCACACAGCAGCACATAGCAGACATTCGGTAAATATTCATTAAATAAATCAATGAATCAATGGAAAAATGGATGGAGAGATGGGTAAATAGGATTAGGTTCATTTCCTAGATTCAACAAGATTCTGGAATGTGGGAAATGGTACATTTAGGCTGAAGGTTCTTACCACTATTAGTAAACTTGTTTGGCTTATCTCTGCTGTAAATTCTTTCAGGTTTAGTAAGACTCATATGAATGTTTCCATGTTACAGGAAGATTTTTTTTTTCTAAAATAATGTTTCTCTTGTGTCTGGCAGAAGGCCACCTGGTTTTCAGACTGAGCACCCTACACGTCAGAGGCACAGTGGTGTAAAATGACATTTTCTATTTGTATTTCTGTCTTCTGACCATCCCTTCTCTTAGATAAGACAGTCACAATGACAAGGATCCCATTAGGAAATCTTGTATTGTCTAATAGCTAATCCCAAATGGGAGATAAAACTATTTGCAACAATTCTTTTTTACTTACTATTATATTCTCTCTTATACTTCATAACTCTTTTACACCTTTCCTCTCTCCTCAAACCTCCCATAAGTCTTCTCCTTTCCCTTTTCTGACCCTGTCATCTATCTAATGATTATCCTTCATATTTCACTGAAAATAAAAGCACTGTCAATCGATAGTTAAACCCCCAAATCCAGGAGTCATCTTTGATTTCCCTTTTTCGTTAATCTCCAACATCCAATCTCTCTGCAAGTCCTATTAAGTCTCAACTTCAAAACATACAGAATCAGTCTGGTTCTCTTCATCTCCACTATGCCCACCCTATCTCAAGTACCATCATTTCCCATCTGGATACTGCAACAGCCTCCTGGTTGACCTCTCTTTTTGTGTAAAACTGATTTTCCTCATAGTAGTCAGAATCACGTGTTAAGAATATAAATCAGATCCTGTTGCTTTTCTGCCTGAAACCACGGGCTTCCTTTCCTACTTAGAGTAAAACTCATTGACCTTACCTTCACCTAGTAGTCCTACCAGAGCTGGTCCCTGACCACCCTCTCTGATCGCATCTCTCCTATTACAATATTCCAGATACACTGCCTTCTTTTTGTCCTGGAACATGCCAAGTTCCTCTCATGTTAGGGCCTTCACACTTGCCATTTCCTCCTCCAGAAAAGCTCTTCCCCTAGAAGACTTGAGCAAGATTGGCTTCTTTTTGTCACCAAGTTCTCAGCTTCAGTGTTACCTTCTCTCTGAGGTCTTCAGTGAGGACCCACTCTCATCCTGTTATATTTTCTTCTTAGCCCTTAACAGTATCTGAACTTATTTGCTTGTTTACTATCTGTGTTCCTCTGCTAGAATATAAGCTCCATATGGTAGAAACTTTGTCTATCTTGATGTGCAGCCAGTACCTAGAGGAAGTACTCAATAAATATTTCTTGAAATAATGAATTAACAATTTACACCCAGACCAACATTTTTTATAGGATGGAATATTCCTATCATTTGAGTGGATTTCCATAGAGTTGGAAGAAGTCACTCTCTCATAATCAGAAAGAATAATTTTTCTTAAATTCTCATTTCTCAAATGATTAAAAGATTGTCTGTCTGTCTTTTTATCAGGGTGTCTGAAGTAACAGAATATATGAGTCTACAAATATAGCATTTTATTTTAAAAAATAGCTATGCATTTGCTCAATTCAAATTATCTCCCCAGATATGATGTCCATAACTTTCTACCTCTATGAGCTGTCCAGTTTTACTGACATAAAGAATGAGGAGCAAATTGGCAGTGTGGCAGACCTGCTTTAAGGTTGTAATTGATTCCAAGCTGAATGCTGACATATCTTGGCATTTTAAACAGTGTTCATATATACTTCCTTTATACAACTTGTTCAAGTATCTAATTTCTAAATCCCACACAACATGGAAAGCTAGTTTCATACAATATCTAAAGAAAAAATCTTTGTCAGATTCCAGGAGCCAGGGGAAGCAGATAACATAAGAAATAGTCTCTTTGCTATAGAAGTAAGTTGCCAACATACTCCACTTCCCTATTCCTTCACCCTCACTAAAACTGCCATCCCCAGCAGGAGTATTTGCTGTTTTTGACTTTTAAAAAATAAGAAACTATCACTAGTTTAAAAAATCAAAGACTGATTGTGATAGTTCAGAAATAAAGGATAGAATAAGCAATGTCTGGGTACATTTTAGCTCTTGGCTGTCAGCTTCTCATGCAGCTGAATTTAACGGTTTAATAACTACCTTGAGGCATTGCAGAGGATTCCCACTACCCAGCCAGGGGTGCCTTTACTCTCATCCATTTATATCCACTTCATAGAGCCAAAGAGAAATTTGAGGAAGAGTAAACACAAAGCTTTTTGTTTGTTTGTTTGTTTTTGTTTTGAAACGGAGTCTCCCTCTGTAGCGCAGGCAGGAGTGCAGTGGCACAATCTCGGCTCACTGCAGCCTCTGCCTCCTGGGTTCAAGCGATTTTCCTACCTCAGCCTCCCAAGTAGCTGGGATTACAGGCACATGCTACCATGCCCGGCTAATTTTTGTATTTTTAGTAGAGACGGGGTCTCACCATGTTGGTTAGGCTGGTCTTGAACTCCTGACCTTGTGATCTGCCCACCTCAGCCTCACAAAGTGCTGGGATTACAGGCATGAGCCACTGCACCTAGCCTAAGCTTTATCTCCTACATGTCTTTCTACTAGCATCTCACCAGCAACATCTGCTCGTTCCTCGTAACTGTCCATTTTAGATGAAGGAGAGGGAAAAGGAAAGAGGGGGCTTGTGTTCAGAGGCTGCTGCTGCTACAAAGATATAAACTTAGCTTTATTTCAATGTATGTATATTTTAAAGGACATTAGCATGACCTAAATATTATGTGTATTATTAAATTATACATAATATTAATAAATATTATGTGTATTATTAAATTACACATAATATTAATAAATATTAATATCAATAAATGGGGAAAAGAGATAAAACTGTAGAAATAGAATTTTCTTTCTTTTCCCACTTCATTGTGGTTACAAAATTTGTTCAGGGTCTGTTCTTTCACTTAAACATTATTGTTAGCATTTACACAGGTTGACAGTTTGTGCCATAAATGCATTTTTATTGATGGTGAGTTAGTTTTCTAGGGTTGCCATAACAAAATGCCACAGACTGAGTGAAACAAAGAAATTTGTTTTCTCACACTTCTGCAAGCTGGAAGCCTCAGATCAAGGTGGTGGCAAGTTTGGTTTTATCTGAGGCCATTTTCCTTTGCTTGCAGATGGCTAATGTCTCACTGTGTCTTCAGATGGCCTTTCTTCTGTGCATACAAATCCCTGATGTCTCTCTCTTTGGGTGCCCAAATTTATTCTTCTTCTCCTCCTTCTTCTTCTGCTTCTCCTCCTCCTTCTTCTTTCTTCTTTTCTTCTTCTTCTTCTTTTTTTTTTTTTTTTTTTTTGAGACAGAGTCTCGCTCTGTCACCCAGACTGGACTGTAGTGCAGTGGTGCAATCTCGGCTCACTGCAACCTCCACTTCCTGGGTTCAAGTGATTCTCATGCCTCAGCACCCCCAAGTAGCTGGAATTATAGGTGCATGCCACCACGCCTGGCTGATTTTTGCTATTGTTATTATTATTATTATTATAGAGATGGAGTTTCTCCATGTTGACCAGGCTGGTCTTGAACTCTTGGCCTCAAGTGATCCGCCTTCCTGTCCTCCTACAGTGCTGGCATTACAAATATGAGCCACTGCACCCAGCTCCCCAAATTTCCTGTTCTTATAAGGCCAACAGTCCATTTGAATTAGGACTCACACTAATGGCCTCCCTATCATCACCTCTTTAAAGGGCCTAGCTCTAAATACAGTTATACTCTAAGATACTCAGGGTTAGAGATTCAACATATGAATTTGTGGAGTGGGGAACACGATTCAGCCTGTAATAGACGGTAGGCTTATACTACAACATCAGGCTTGCACTGCGTACAAACCATATTCCTGCTTCTACCTCAATGCTTCTTTTATTCCATTCCTTGGCACATGTTCAAAGTTGACTGACATAATTCTTATTGTTGAAGCAAGTGATTAAGTTGCCTAGTGATAATAATTAATTTTCTGGAACTGTTTTGGGATGTATAGATACCTGTTAAGAATCACCTAGTAACAGGTGTATTGACATGAAGCTAAAGTCTGTGTAGATAGTATAAAATTCTGGGGAAACACCAGCACATGCTGGAGTAATGGAGAATAAAAAAAAGGTACAAGGAAAGTATGATCATTGTCTTAGTCTATTTTTTATGTGCTATAACAAAATATCTGACACTGGGTAATTTGGAAAGAACAGAAATTTATTTCTCACAATTCTGGAACCTGGGAAGCCAAAGATCATGGTGCCAGCAGATTTGGTGTTTGGTGAGCACAGACACCTCCTAAAAGCCCCACCTCTTAATACTGTTGTGCTGGGAATTAAGTTTCAACATGAAATTTGAAGGAGACACAAATAGTCAAACCACAGCAATCCTAAACCAAGAGGAGCTAATACAAGGGAATGTTTGAAGTAAGAAGAGTAAGAGAGGGTCTGATGAAGTTTCCAAAGCAAAGCAAAGCATACGTTTTTGTTTTTTTTTTTTTTCTTTTTTTTTTACAGTTTTCATGACAACCAGCATGGTGAGCCTGGAGCATTTCAGAGGCAGAAAAAGAGTGCATAGACATGAAAAAGAGGGACCATATTGATAAGAAAAATAGTACAGAGGTAGAATCTATAGTACTTTGAAGATGCCTGAAAAACAGGGGAGAGAGAAATGGTATAATTGAAAATGACTGAATGAGAAGATGGTGATTAAATACAATAGGTAGTATTGAGGAGTTGTATTAGATAAATTGAATTGAGTGTTCCTGCAAGATATTTAAATGACAACACACAGGAGGAACTGGGAAATTCAAAACTAGAGTTGTTAGAAAAGTTAAGGCTACAGGTAAGGATTTGGCATTTGTCTGCATAGATGACACAAACCAAAAGAGCTAGTGAAGATAGTGAGAGAGCACGAAGGAGAAATGAAGAGAGTTAAGGACATAGCCTTGTAAAAGCCTACATGGGAGGGAAAGATGAGACCAAGAAGTAAAGAGAAGGCGCACCAGGAGAGCGCAACACAATGGACTTCAAGAGAAGAAGATGCTTCAAGGATGTGGGTAAATGGCTTAAAACCTCTTATTTTCTTTTCCATGAGAATTTGCTGTTTTAAAACTTTCTAACCCTGTTCTCCAGGAAATGTGATAAAAATGAAATGTCATATCAATGCTAAGCAACTCAATGAACGCTGATTGGAAGATTGTGTCTTGACTGGGAGTTCTAGGTATGATTATATATACGGAGTGATAAGTCATAATTTTTGACTGCCTTATCGCCAAGCTCCTTCAGCAGAACAAAGAACAGGCCATTACCCAAGAGAAGACTAACAACTAGATTTTACCCACATGCCCAAATCTCAGGGATTTCAGTATCTACTAGTCTGGGTAGATACTTTCACTGGTTGGGCAGAGGCCTTCCCTTGTAGGACAGAAAAGGCCCAAGAGGTAATAAAGGCACTAATTCATGAAATAATTCCCAGATTCGGACTTCCCCGAGGCTTACAGAGTGACAATTGCCCCACTTTCAAGGCTGCAGTAACCCAAGGAGTATCCCAGGCCTTAGGCATACAATATCACCTACACTGCGCCTGGAGGCCACAATCCTCAGGAGAAGTCAAGAAAATGAATGAAACACTCAAACGACATCTAAAAAAGTTAACCCATAATCTTGTTTGCATTCACTGAGTAACTGTCTTGAATCTATAGGTTTATATCTTTTTTATTTTTTCAATTGTGCTTCTCTCTGTTCTGATTATATTATTTTCATTGCTATTGCTTCAAGCTTATAAGGCCTCTGGCATCTCCATTTTGCTATGGATCTTATCTTGCACTTCTTTCTTTTAGGTTATTACATTTTTCATTCTAAAATTTCTATTTGGTTCATCTTTGTA
The DNA here is from genome assembly GCF_006542625.1 of Nomascus leucogenys. NCBI lineage: Eukaryota > Metazoa > Chordata > Mammalia > Primates > Hylobatidae > Nomascus > Nomascus leucogenys. The sequence goes on from NC_044393.1 coordinate 71,344,925, forward strand.
ACTTCAATTCTTTGCTGAGACTTTCTTTCAATTCTTTTTAAGACAGTTCTCCCATTAGTTTTCGGAGTGTTCCTATCATACCTACTTTAAAGGTTTTGTCAGAAAATTCTAGCATCTATGTCATTTCAGCATTGACATTGGTTATTTTTCTTTTATTGTGCAGTTTGAGATTTTCCTAGATATTTATACGATAAGTACTTTTGAATTATATCCTAAATGTTTGAGTACTAAACTATAAAACTCTGGGTCTTATTTAAATCCTGTGGAGAATGGTTGCTTCCCTCATTTTTTATTAATACATAATAATTGTACATATTTATGGAGTACACGTAATATTCTGATACATACATACAAGGTATAATGATCAGATCAGGATATTTAGGATATCTGTCACCTCAAATATTTATCATTTCTTTATGTTGTGAACATTTCAAATCTTTTAGATATTAAAAAATTATTTTTAACTATAATCACCCTACTATACTATCAAACACTAGAAAGTACTCCTTCTATCTATGTGTACGTTTATACCCATTAAGCAACCTCTCTTTGTCTCTTTACTCCCCACCCTTTGCAGCCTCTGATAACCACCATTTTACTCTCTATTTCCATGAGATCAACTTTTTAAACTCTCATGTATGATTGGAAGCATGTAATATTTGTCTTTATGTGCCCAACTTTTATCAGTTTAACATAATGACCTCCAGTTCCACCCAAGTTGCTGCAAGTAAGAGGATTTTATTTCTTTATGGATAAATAGTATTCCATTGTGTGTGTGTGTGTATATATATGTATATACACACACACATACACATATATGTATAAACACAATACCAAAAATTGGGCATACACACACACACACACACACACATATACATGTATGCCCAATTTTCTTTATTTTTCATCCATTGATTAGGTTGATTCTGTATTTTGGCTGTTGTGAATGATGATGCAGTAAACTTTGGAGTGCTTACCTTTCAAAAAATACCTAGAAGTGGGATTGCTGGGTTGTATGGTAGTCCTATTTTTAGTTTTTTGAGAAACCTCCGTACTATACATGGCTAAACTAATATACATTCCCACCAACAGCATGTATGAATTTCCTTTTCTCCACATTCCTGCTAACATCTGTTATTTTTCTCTTTTTTTATACCAGCCATTCTAAATGAGATGAGATGATATCTCATTGTGGTTTTGATTTACATTTCCCTGGTGATGAGTATTGTTTAGCATTTTTTCACATGACTGTTGGCCATTTGGATGTCTTCTTTTGAGAAATGTCTATTTAGATACTTTGCCCAATTTTTAATGGAATTTTTTTTTTTTTTTTTTTTTGCTGTCAAGTAGTTTGAGTTCCTTGTATATTCTGGATATTAGTCCCTGTTGAATCAATAGTTTGCAAATATTTTCTCCTTTTCTACAGATTATTCCTTCACTGTGTTGTTTCCTTTGCTGTTAGAAGCTTTTTTTGTGTCATATCATCTCATTTGTCTAGTTTTGTTGGTGGTGTTGTCTACGCTTTTGAAATCGTAGCTGGAAAATCTTTGCCTACACCAATGTCCTAAAGCATTTTCTCTATGTTTTCTTGTAGTAGATTTATAGTTTCCAGTCATATGTTTAAGTCTTTGGACTATTTTGAGTTGACTTATTTAATATGGTGAAAGATTGAGGTTTAGTTTTATTCTTTTGCATATGGATATACAGCTTTCCCAGCACTATTTATTAAAGAGAGTATTCTTTCCCCATTGTATTTTCTTGGAAACTTTGTTGAAAATCAGTAGGCTGAAAATTAGAGGCAGAGCAAGACAGCAGAATAGAAGACTTCACTAATAGTCCCCCTACAAGGAAAGCAATTTAATTACTATCTACACACACACACACACACACACACACACAGCACCTTCATAAGGACTAAAATCAGGTGCAATCACAGTACCTGATTTTAACTTCATATCACTGAAACAGAACTAAAGAGGTAGAGAAAAAACAGTCATGAATCACTGATGCAACCTCCTCTCCAGTGGCATCATGGTGCAGAGAGTGTTTCTGAGCACTGGGGGAGGGAGAGCACAGCAATCATGAAGCGATTGAACTCAGTGCTGTCTGGTTATAGCAGAAAGGAAAAACAGACCAAATTCAGCTAACACACACCCAAAGAGGGAGCATTTAAACCGGCACTAGCCAGAGGGAAATTGCCAATAGAGGTAATGAGAACTTGAGTCCTTGCAAGTGTTGGCACTGTGGGCTAAAGTGCTGTGGAACTCTAAATAAACTTGAAAGGTGGTCTAGGCCACAGGACTGCAATTTTTAGGTGAGTTCTCGTGTTGAACTGGGTTCATAGCTAGTACACAGGGGTTGATGATGGGAGGGCATGTGACCTACTGACACATCAACTGGGCACCTAAGGAAGTGCTGGCATCACTCCTCCCCTAACCCCAAGCCACACCGCTCACAGCTCCAAAAAAGACACCTCCTTCTGCCTGAGAAGAGGAGGGGAAAAACTGGAGAAGACTTTGTCTTGCATCTGGGATACTAGCTCAAACACAGTAAGATAGGAAATGGGTCAGAGTCATGAGGCTCCCTTTCCAGGCCTCAGCCACCAGACAACATATCTAGATACACCCTGGGCCAGAAAGGAACCTTCAGCCTTAAAGGGAATGAAACATAGTGCTGGCACCATTCATCACCTGCTAACTTAAAAGCCTTTGGGCCCTGAATAACCAGCAGCAATACCCAAGTACTCCACTGAGGGCTTTGGGTGAGACTCTGAGACTTCCTCACTTCAGTTGCGATTCAGCACATTCCCCAGCTGTGGTGACTGTGGAGCAAGAATCCTTCTATTTGAGAAAAGTAAAGGAGACATTGTCTTGCACCTAGGTATCAGCTTGAACATAGGAGAGTAGAGCACCAAGTGGGCTCTTAGAGTCCCCAGTTTCAGGCCTTGGCTCTGGGACAGCATTTCTGGACTTGCCTGGGGTTAGAGGGGAGTCTAAAGCCTTAAAGGGTGGGTCCCAGGGCAGGCCATATTCTCCACAAACTGAATGAAGAGCTCTTGGGCCTTAAGGGAACAATGGCAATAGTCTGGCAGCACCCCCATGGGCCTATGATGGCAGTGGCCAAGGACTGACTCCTCTGCCTTTGGAAAGTGGAGAAAAGAGTGGGAAGGACTGCATCTTGTAGTTTTAGTGCCAGCACAGCCACAGTACAACAGAACACCAGGTAGACTTCTAAGGATTTTAACCGTAGTCCCTGGCTACTGAACAGCACCTCTGGATATGCCCAGGGCCCAAGGGAACTCACCAAATCCAAAAGGAAAGACAGGCCTGGATAGCTTTGCCACATCATGATTGTAGAGCCCCCAGGGCCTTGGGCAACCTTAAGTAGTAGCCAGGGAGTGGTTATAGCAGGCCTTGGGTGAAACTCAGTGCTCTGTTTGTCTCAGATCTCATCCAGCTCAGTCATACTGGTGGTGGCAACAGAGGTACTTATATCACTCCATTCCCAGCTTCAGGTGGCTCAGAACAGAGGCAGAGACTTTATTTGTCTGAGAGAAAGTAAGAGAAGAGAACAAGAGTCTCTGCCTGGGAATCCAGAGAATTCTCCCAGATCTTGTCCAAGACTGTCAAGGTGGTACCTCTACGAGTCTGCAAAAACCATAGAGTAATTGGGATTGGGGTTCCCCGTAAAGTTGATACAGCTTAGATCTCAACACCCACATTCTTCAAATATCTTCTCAAGAAAGACAGGTACACACAAGCCCAGACTGTGAAGACTACAATAAATACCTCACTCTTCAATGCCCAGACATAAGCAAGCATCCCTAAGTATCAAGACAATCCAGGAAAACATGATCTCACCAAACAAACTAAATAAGGCACCAGAGACCAATCCTGGAGAAATAGAGATATATGACATTTCAGACAGAAAATTCAAAATAGCTGTTTTGAGGAAACTCAAAGAAATTCAAGATAACACATAGAAGAAATTCAGAATTCTATCAGATAAATTTAACAAAGAAATTGAAATAATAAAAAAGTCAAGCAGAAATTCTAGAGTTGAAAAATGTAATTGACATACTGAAAAATGCACTGGGGTCTTTTAATAGCAGAATTGATCAAGCAGAAGAAAGAAGAAGAAAGCCTATCACAAGGCATTTAATAATCAGACTCCCGGCTGGGTGCGGTGGCTCACGCTTGTAATCCCAGCACTTTGGGAGGCCGAGGCAGGCGGATCACAAGATCAGGAGATCAAGACGATGGTGAAACCCCGTCTCTACTAAAAATACAAAAAATTAGCCGGGCGCGGTGGTGGGCGCCTGTAGTCCCAGCTACTTGGGAGGCCGAGGCAGGAGAATGGCGTGAACCCAGGAGGCGGAGCTTGCAGTGAGCTGAGATGGTGCCACTGCACTCCAGCCTGGGTGACAGAGCGAGACTCCGTCTCAAAAAAAAAAAAAAAAAAAAAAAAAAATCAGACTCCCAAAGATCAAGGATAAAGAAAGACTCCTAAAATCAGCAAGAGAAAAGGAAGAAATAACATACAATGGAGCTCCAATATGTCTGGCAGCAGACTTTTCAGTGGAAGCCTTATAGGATAGGAGAGAGTGGCATGACATATTTTAAGTGCTGAAGAAAAACAACTTTTACTCCAGAATAGTATATCTGGCAAAAATATCCTTCAAAAATGAAGGAGAAATAAATACTTTCTCAGGCAAACAAAACCTGAGGAATTTCATCAACATCAGACCTGTCATACAAGATATGCCAAAAGGAGTATTTCAACCAAAGTATGTTAAGGAGCAATATGTAATCACCTGAAGGTACAAAACTCACTGGTAAGGGTAAGTACACAGAAAAACATAGGCTATAATAACACTGTAACTGTGGTGTGTAAACTACTCTTATCCTACGTAGAATGATTAAAGGGTGAATCCATCAATCAAAAATAATAACTGTGACAACTTTTGAAAACATAGAGAATACAATAAAAAATAAATAGAAACAACAAAGAGTTCAAAAGTGGGGATATGAAGTTAAAGTGAGTTGTTATTAGTTTTTTTTTTGCTTTTTTGTTTATGCAGTGTTAAGTTGTTATCATAGTTTTATCATATGTTTTAACATAGTATTTGCAAGCCTCTTGGTGTATTCAAAACAAAATCATACAATGGATACATAAAAAATATAAATGAAGAAACTAAATCATATGACCAGAGAAAATTATCTTCACTAAAAGAAAAACAGAAAGTAAAGAAAGAAGGAAGAGAAGACAACAAAATAATCAGAAAACAAATAACAAAATGGCAGGAGTAAGTCCTTACTTATCAATAATAACATTGAATGCAAATGGACTAAACTCTCTAATCAAAAGATATAGAGTGGCTGAATGGATTTTTAAAAAAACAAGACCCATTGATTTGCCTACAAGAAACACACTTCACCTGTAGATACACATAAACTGAAAATCAAGGAGTAGAAAAAGATATTCCATGCCAATGGAAACCAAAAAGAGCAGGAATAGCTATACTTATATCAGACAAAATAGGTTTGAGACAAAAACTATAAGGAAGTGACAAAGATGATCACTATATGATGATAAAGGGATCAATTAAGCAAGAGGATATAACAATTATAAATATATATGCACCCAACACTGGAGCACCCAGATATATAAAGCAAATATTATTGGAACTAAAGAGAAAGATAAATTCCAGTACAATAATAGCTGGAGACTTAAACGCCCTACTATCAGCATTGGACAGATCTTCCAGACAGAAAATCAAAAAAGAGATACTGGGTTTTATCTGCACTGTAGACCAAATGGATCTAACAGATATTTACAAAACATTTTATCCAATGGTTGCAAAATACACATTTTTTTCTCAGCACATGGATTATTCTCAAGGATAGACCATATGTTAGGTCACAAAACAAGTCTTAAGACATTCAAAATATTTACTATCAGTAGCATTTTTATATGCCAGCAGTGAACAATCTGAAAAAGAAGTCAAGAAAGTAATTACACTTACAATAGCTACAAGTAAAATTAAATAACTAGGAATTAACTTAACCAAAGAAGTGGAAGACTTATGTAATAAAAACTATAAAACACTGATCAAAGGAATTGAAGAGGACTCCAAAAATGAAAAAAATATTCCATGTTCATGGATTGGAAAAATCATTATTGTGACAATGTTCATATTACCTGAACCAATCTACAGATTCAATGCAATTTCTATCAAATTCCAGTGACATCCTTCACAGAAATAGAAAAAAACTATCCTAAAATGTATATGGAACAAAAAAAGACCCAAAATAGCCAAAGCTATCCTAAGCAAAACGAACAAAACTGGAGGAATCATATTACCTGTCTTCACACTATACTACAGAGCTCTAGTAACCAAAACAGCACATTACTGGCATAAAAACAGACACATAAATCACTGGAACAGCATAGAGAACCCAGAAACAAATCCACACACCTACAGTGAACTCATTTTCGACAAAGGTGCCAAGAATATGCACTGGGGAAAAGACAGTCTCTTCAATAAATGGTGCTCAGAAAATTGGGTATTCATATGCAAAGGAATGAAATTTAGATCCCTATCTTTCGACATATGCGAAAATAAAATCAAAATGGATTAAAGGCTTAAATCTAAGACTTCAAACTATGAAACTACTACAAGAAAACATTAGGGAAAATCCCTAGCACATTGGTCTGGGCAAAAATTTCTTGAGTAATAGCCTATGAACACAGGCAACAAAAGCAAAAATGGACATAAGTTAAGAAACTTCTGCACAGCAAAGGAAACTATCAAGAAAGTGAAGAGACAACCCATAGAATGAGGGAAAATATTTGCAAACTACCCACCTGACAAGAATATGTAAGGAGCTCAAACAACTCTGTAGGAAAAAGTCTAATAATCTGATTAAAACTGGCCAAAAGATTTGAATAGACATTTCTCAAAAGAAGACATAAAAATGGCAAACAGGCATATGAAAAGGTGTTTAATATCACTGATTATCAGAGAAATGGAATTTAAAACTACAATGAGATATTATCTCATTTCAGTTAAAATGGCTTATTTCCAAAAGACAGGCAATAACAAATGCTAGTGAGGATGTGGAGAAAAGGGAACCTTTGTACACTATTGGTGGGAATGTAAATTAGTACAACCACTATGGAGAACAGTTTGGAGTTGCCTCAGAAAACTAAACATGGAGCAACCATATGATCCAGCAATTCCACTTCTGGGTATATTCACAAAAGACAGCAAATCAGTATATCAAAGAGCTATCTGCACTCCCATGTTTGTTGTAGCACTGTTTACAATAGCCAAGATTTGGAAGCAACCTAAGTGTCCATCACAGATGAATGAATAAATAAAATGTGGTACATATACACAATGGAGTATTATTCAGCCATAAAAAAGAATGACACCCTGTCATTTTCAACAACATGGATGGAACAGAAGATCATTATGTTAAGTGAAGTAAGCCAGGCACAGAAATACAAACTTCACATATTCTCACTCATCTGTGAGCTCTAAAAATAAAAACAATTGGACTCATCAATACCAAGAGTAGAAATATGGATACCAGAGGAAGGGAAGGGTAGAGGGGATAAAGGGGGATATGGGGATGGTTAATGGACTAAAAAAGAATAGAAAAAATAAGACCTAGTATTTGCTAGCACAATAGGGTGATTGTAGTCAATAATAATTTAATAGTACATTTAAAAATAACTAAAATAATATAATTGGATAGTAACACAAAGGTTAAATGTTTAATCTATTCCCCAGATGTGCTTATTTCACATTACATGCCTGCATCAAAACGTCTCATGTACCCCATAAATGTATACACATACTATGTACCCACAAAAATTAAAAATTTGCTTAGAAAAGGAAATCAGTAGGCTGTAAATACAAAGATTTATTTCCGGGTTCTCTATTCTGTTTCATTGGTCTATGTATCTGTTTTAATACCAATACCATGCTGTTTTCATTATTCTAGCCTTATAATATATTTTGAAGTCAGATAGTGTGATACCTGCAGCTTTGCTCTTTTTCCTCCATATTGCTTTGGCTCTTCAGGGTCTTTTGCGGCTTCATAAAATTTTAGAATTTTGTTCTATTTCTGTGAATAATGTCATTGGTATTTTTATAGGGTTTGTACTGAATTTGTAGATTGCTTTGGGTAGAATGGTCATAATTTTTTCAACTCATGAGCATAGAGTAGCTTTTCATTTGTTATTGTCCTCTTCATCTACTTTCATCAGTTATTTGTAGTTTTCATCATGCCTTTCACCTCCTTGATTAAATTTATTCCTAGGTAGTTTATTTTTTGTAGCTATTGTAAATTGCATTATTTTCTCAATTTCATTAAGGTAGTTGATTCTTGATTTCATTCAACTAGTTGTTTTTTCTTTTGAAAAGATAAGCAAAATTAAAAAATCCTTAGCTAGAATATTTTTTAAAGGGGAGACTAAAATAAATAAAACAGAAAATAAAATAGGAGACATTGCAAATGATCCCACAGAAATAAAAAACATCATAAAAAGTATCATGAACAATTATATACCAAAAATTGGACAAATGAGAAATGGACAAATTCCCAGAAACATACAACCTACTAAGACTAAATCAAGAAAAAATAAATATCCTGAACTGACCTATAACAAATAGAGAGACTGTATCAGTATTTATAAACCTTGCAAGAAAGAAAAGCCTAGGACAATATGGCTTCCTAGATGAATCCTACCAAACATTTAAAGAAATTTAATTCTGATCATCCTTAACTAATTACAAAAATAGAAGAGAGAATTCTTTGAAACTCATTCTATGAGACCAACATCACTCTAATAGTAAAGCCAGACAAAGACACTGCAAGAAAAGAAAAGTATAGGTCATATCACTGGCTAACGTGGATGTAAAAATCCACAACAAAATACTAGTCAGCCAAATTCAACAGCACATTCAAAGGATCATATACCATGGTCAAGTAAGATTTGTCACCAGGATGCAAGGGGGTTCAACATAAGCAAACTAATCAATGTGATACACCACATTAACAGAATAAAGGATAAAAATTATATAATAATCTCAATAGATGTAGAAAAAATATTTGACAAAATTCAACACCTTTTCCTGATAAAAACACTCAATGTGTCGTGAGTAGAATAAAATTACATTGGCATAATAAAGGCAATACGTGAAAAGTTCACAGCAAACCTCATATTTCACAGTGACAAACTGAAAGTTTTTCCTCCAAGATCCAAGAATGCTCACTTTCTCTACTTCTATTCAAATTACTTCAAGTAATAGCCAGAGCAATTAGAGAAGAAGAAAAGAAAGGTATTCTAATCAGAAAGGAAGAAGTAAATTTATCTCTGTTTGCAGATGACATCATCTTATATATAAAAACCCCTCCAGATTACACACACACACACACAGAGAGAGAGAGAGAGAGAGAGACAAACACATGCAAACCTGTTAGGACTAATAAAATAATTCTGTAAAGTGGTAAAGATACAAAATCAACATACAAAATCAGTTGTGTTTCTATACATTAACAATGAGCAATCTAAAAAGGGAAATAAAACAATCCCATTTACAATGAATTCAAAAAACATTTTAAAATTTTGGAATAAACTTAACCAAGGAGGCAAAAACTTGTATGCTGAAAATTACAAAACATTGCTGAAATAAGTTTGCAAAGATGACAAATAAATGGAAAGACATACCATGTTCATAAACCGGGTTCACTCTTAAGCACAGTGGAGTTCATACATATATGGTTTTCTTCTTCTTTTTTTCCAACTTAGCATTTCATTCCAAAATATCATCTTTTTATTCATGTATCACACCCATGATTTTTTCTGTTTCTCCCTGATCCCTAGAAAGTTCTGAAAACCCTTTAAAATTGGAATTGAGGCCAGGTGCAGTGGCTCCTGCTTGTAATCCCAGCACCTTGGGAGGCTGAGGCAGGCAGATCACTTGACCTCAGGAGTTCTAGGCTAGCCTAGGCAATGTGATAAAGCTCTATCTCTACAAAAAAACAAAAACAAACAAACAAACAACAACAACAAAAAAAAAACAGCCAGGCCTGATGGCATGTGCCTATAGTCCCAGCTACTGGAAGACTGAGTTGAGAGGATCACTTGACTCTCAGAGGTCAAGACTGCAGTGAGCCCTGTTCACACCACTGCACTCCAACCTGGGTGACACAGGGAGACCCCATCACAGAAAAAAAAAAGAAAAAAAATGGAAATGATATTTATTATTTGAAAATGATATTCCCAAAAAAATGGAATGAGGGGTTGCAAACTACTGCTGTAGTTGGTTAAGAGGAATAACAAAAGTTACCCAATATTCTTTTTTTCATCATTCTGTATAATGGCTGTAATGGTTTCCATATGGGATATTGTAAAATCTAAATGTGGTTTCATCAGACAAAAGCCAAGGTTTTGTTTATAAGGAAGGTAAAGGGACTGTTGAAATGTTTGGGAATTTGGTGACATGAGAATATCCATTGAAAGAAAGAGAAAAGTTGGTGTCAGGGGAAAGTTTCAAGGAGATACAGACCTGAGTAGAATGCACAAGAAAAATTAGACTAAACTGGTTAGGATGAAAGGTGGTAAGAAGTAAGCTTAGGGTTTTCTGTGGCATTTTAATTTCTATAGCTTCCCCCTCACAGGCCCCTTGATGACAGAATATGATACAGTTTGGCTTGAATTGTAGCTCTCATAATTTCCACGTGTTGTGGGAGGGACCCGGTGGGAGATAATTTAATCATGGGGGCCGTTTCCCTCATACTGTTCTCATGGTAGTAAATAAGTCTCACAAGACCTGATGGTTTTATAAGGGGAAACCCCTCTCACTTCGTTCTCATTTTCTCTTGTCTGCCACCATGTAAGACGTGCCTTTTGTTTTCTGCCATGATTGTGAGGCCTCCCCACCTATGTGGAACTGTGGGTCCATTAAACCTCTTTTTCTTTATAAATTACCCAATCTCAGGTATGTCTTTATCAGCAGCATGAGAACAGACTAATTACAGTAAATTGGTATTGGTAGGCTGGGGTGCTGCTTTAAAGATACCCAAAATGTGGAAGCAACTGTGGAACTGGATAACAGGCAGAGGTTGGAACAATTTGGAGGGCTCAGAAGAAGACAGGAGAATGTGGGAAAGTTTAGAACTTCCTGGAGACTTGTTGAATACCTTTCACCAAAATGCTGATAAAGATATAGACAATGAAATCCAGGCTGAGATGGTCTCAGATGGAGATGAGGAACTTGTTGGGAACTGGAGTAAAGGTGATTTTTGCTATGTTTTAGCAAAAAGACTGGTGACATTTTGCTCCTGCCCTAGAGATTTGTGAAACTTTGAACTCGAGGGAGATGATTTAGGGTATCTGGTGGAAGAAATTTCTAAGAAGCAAAGCATTCAAGATGTGACTTGGGTGCTGGTAAAAGCATTCAGTTTTAAAGGTAAACAGAACATAAAAGTTCAGAAAATTTGCAGCCTGATGATATGATAGAAAAGAAAAGCCCATTTTTGAGAAGAAATTCAAGCTGGCTGCAGAAATTTGCATAAGTAACGAGGAGGCAAATGTTAATTGCCAAGACAGTGGGGAAAATGTCTCCAGGGCATGTCAGAGACCTTTGCAGCAGCCCATCCCATCACAGGCACGGAGGCCTAGGAGCGAAAAATGGTTTTGTGGGCTGGGACCAGAGCATCCCCACTATGTGCAGCCTAGGGACTTGGTTCCCTGCATCCCATCTGCTCTAGCCATGGCTAAAAGGGGCCAAGGTACAGCTTGGGCCATGTCTTCAGTGGGTGCAAGCCCCAAGCCTTGGCAACTTCCATGTGGTGTTGAGCCTGCAGGTGCACAGAAGTCAAGAATTGAGGTTTGGAAACCTCCACCTAGATTTCAAAGAATGTACAGAAATGCCTGGGTTTCCAAGTAGAAGTTTTCTGCAGGGGCAGAGCCCTCACGGAGAACTTCTAGGGCAGTACAGAAGGGAAATGTGGGATTGAAGTCCCCATACAGAGTCCCCACTGAGACACTGCCTAGTGCAGATACATGAAGAGGGCCACCATCCTCCAGACCCCAGAATGGTAGGCCACTGACAGCTTGCACCATGCACCTGGAAAAACTGCAGACACTCAGTGCCAGCTCATGAAAGCATCCAGGAGGGAGGCTGTACCTCGCAAAGCCAAAGGGACAGAGCTGCCCGAGACTGTGGGAACCCACCTCTTGCATCAGCGTTACCTGGTTGTGAGACATAGAGTCAAAGGAGATCATCTTTGAGCTTTACGATTTGACTGCCTTGCTAGATTTCAGACTTGCATGAGGACTGTAGCCCCTTTGTTTTAGCCAATTTCTCCCACTTGTAACCACTGTATTTACCCAATGCCTGTACCCTCATTGTATCCAGGAAGTAACTAACTTGCTTTTGATTTTACAGGTTCATAGGTGGTAGGGACTTGCCTTGTCTCAGACAAGAATTTAGACTATGGACTTTTGAGTTAATGCTGAAACGAGTTAAGACTTTGGGGGACTGTTGGGAGGACATCATTTGTTTTCAAATGTGATGACATTAGATTTGAGAGGGACCAGAGTGGAATGGTCCCTCCATTGGTGGGGACCATTTGGTGTCTCCATCCAAATCTCATCTTGAATTGTAGCTCCCATAATTACCACATGTTGTGGGAGGAGCTTGGTGGGAGATAATTGAATCATCAAGGTGGGGGGGCACGGTTCCCCCATACTGTTCTCGTACTGAATAAGTCTTACGAGATCTGATGGTTTATTTATTTTTTTTATTTTATTTTTTTGAGACAGAGTCTCGCTCTGTCACCCAGGCTGGAGTGCAGTGGCGCAATCTCGGCTCACTGCAAGCTCTGCCTCCCAGGTTCACGCCATTCTCCTGCCTCAGCCTCTCCGAGTAGCTGGGACTACAGGTGCCCCCCACCACGCCTGGCTAATTTTTTGTATTTTTAGTAGAGACGGGGTTTCACCGTGGTCTCGATCTCCTGACCTCGTGATCCGCCCGCCTCGGCCTCCCAAAGTGCTGGGATTACAAGCGTGAGCCACTGCGCCCAGCCTGAGATCTGATGGTTTATAAGCAGAGACCCCTTTCACTTGGATCTCATTCTGTCTTGCTGGCTGCCATGTAAGACGTGCCTTTCAGCTTCCACCATGATTGTGAGGTCTCTCCAGCCACGTGTAACTGTGAGTCCATTAAACCTCTTTTTTTTTTGTAAATTATCCAGCCTCTGGTATGTCTTTATCAGCATCATGAAAACCCCGACTAATAAAGAATATATTCTAAAAATCAATAGCTAAGCAAGAATTTATTGTCATTTTTATTAATACAAGTGTATTTGTCCTATATCTCAATGTTAAACTGTGGATTAGAAAATACAATTTAAGTTGAAAGGTAAAGTGAGATCCTCTACTCTCTTAAGAGTATTGGAAGGGAGGGAAGGATGATTGAAGGAAAGGATGATGTGCAAATCAAACATGTAATTTACTAACCCAGCCAGCCACATGAATGAGAAGCATATGTCTGCTTCATCTTCACAATCTTCTGCTTGTTGTGAGGACAAATGTCCACCAATCTTTCTGATTATCATTTAAATCCAACAGCATGTAAACAGTCAAAAAACTGTGCTACCCAAGGGCATTGATTTAGCACAGTGACTCAAATTCCAGTGCATCAAGTTTGCAACCCTTTCTCTTACGGAAAGGAATAAGTATAGGGGTGAACAAAATGAGAGGTCAAAAGGGCTTGCTTCAAAATTCCTCTGAAGTAGAGGTGTGCTGTGGCAGACAACTATCTTGCCTTTAAACAGAGGCAGAAATGGGAGAAGCAGAAATGCTTCACTCTTCTGCAGCAGCTAACCAACCCAAGGACTTCAACAGGTACACTGGAGTAGGAAGAGCACTGGGTGTAGGCTCATTTTAAGCACCAAGATAATAAAAATTAATTATTGGGTACTAGTCTTTTTAAAGTGAAATCAAGGTTAGCAAACATGGGTTTCAAGGAAATCAATGTGTAAAAGAACAATAAAAATAGTAACCAGATGTTTATTACAATTTGTTGTTGAATGTTACAAATAAAGGTTTCCATCTTCCATCTCATGAGTTAGTATAAATCTCCCATATCATAAGATGCTACTCTTTTTTTGTTCCTGAGTTCTGTGCCCCAAATTTTAAGCAACTTCTTCACTTCAAGAGAGAGTGGGTGACAACTCCTGATGAATAAGGTCATATTAATTAGTATTTTTATTCTCATTAAAATATAGGATGGTGGCTAACACATAGTATGTACTCAGTTAATGTTTGTTGAATTAATGAGAGGAAGAAATGAGTAGTGGTGCGAGAGCTGACTGGAACGCACTGTTGCTGTCTCTGATTGTTAAATAGGATTTTTGAGAGACTACATATTTAATGGTTGTTATCTTGAAATTCATTATGATGAGTGTATTTGTATCAAATTTGTATCAAGAAAATGGGCAAACACTGTGAAATCAGGGCTTTTCTTTCTTTTTTCTGTTTTTTGAGAGAGCTAGTTGATCAGCATACTACTGCCTATTGCCACCACTTTCACTCCACTCTAATCTTTTCACCTTGGGAGAATCTCACTTCCTGACAGTTTCAACCTGAAAAATAGCTATAGACCCAAACAATGCCTTTTCTTTCCGTCTTGCAGATTCTGGGATATGCGTCTAGTTACAACTAAAGAAATGTTTGGAATCTTGTTGTAGTAATAGTCTTAATCTGGATTTAGAGACACATGTGTGTAGATACTTTTTCCTCCCAAAACAGTAATAAATACATGTTCATGTAGATTTAAGAAAAGCCTAACATTAGAAAGTTAACCCTGACAAAATAACCTGTACAAGAAACACCCACGACATGCAATTTATTCATGTAACAAACCTGCGCATGTACCCCCTGAACCTATAATAAAAGTTGGAAGAAAATAAAAGGTTGAGACTTGTCCACTGTAAAGTTAAAAAAAAAAATTCTAAAAGAAATCAAAGATTTAAATAAATGAAAAGACAACTAAATTCAAGGATAACACAATTTAATTTTGACAAGATCACAATATTCCACAAATAAATCTGCAGATTCAATGCAATTCCTGTTGAAATCCCACCTGTCTTTTTACAGAAATTGACCGAGCGACCCCAAAATATACATTTAAATGCAAAGAAAGTCAAATAAGCTAATAAATATTGGAAATAAAAACAGTTTTTTAAAAAGTTAACCCTGCTTTAGGAACCCAAGGCAAAAACAAACTCTGACAAACTAAAAGAATTGATATTACAAATGCACATAAAGATTCCGTGACATACTCTAGATAACAATGATGCTGTTCCCTTTCATGCATAGCAGCTCCAGAGCATATTTACCCTTGAACGAAAGGCACAAAATTTAAACCTTCAAACACTTTTACCAATATTTCAAAGCCAAGGTCCAAATATATTTAACATTGCCACTTATAAATATTTCTGTGGCTCTCACAAAACATCACTCTGACTACAGTCTATCTACAAAACAACAACAACAACAAAAAAAACCTTATTAAGTGTCTCACCTTCAATGTCCAATGTTTCAAAAGCATTATTTATGTCTCTGGTATTTATTTTAAAAGAATATTTTTCTTAACTCTGAGAAAATGCTGTCAAATAGGTTGGTTTTGAAAAAGCATTAGTTTCAAAAACCTGGTAATTGTTACTGCTTTCTTCACATCTAAAAGTCTTTATCCTTACACACACACACACACACACACACACTAAGACCCAGGTAGATAACTTCGTGAGCATTGGGACTGAACACAATTTCTCATAAGTAGGTTACTTATAGGTATTGACCCTTATTATTCTTACATATATAATAATAGAAGCAAGTAATTTTATGCTCCTATTGTGTAATGTGCTACTTAATACAGCCATGAATTTCCATTCCTCAGGGGTCAAACACTGAATCTTTCTGAGGAATCCAATTAGTTCCTTCTATAAATTCAATGTAGAGAAATCCCTGAAGACTTTTTGAAATTCATGTAACCCAGGATAAAGAAATAGGTCTGGCCAGGAACGGTGGCTCACGCCCATAATCCCAGCACTTTGGGAGGCCAGGGCGGGTGGATCATCTGAGGTCAGGAGTTCGAGACCAGCCTGGCCAACATGGTGAAACCCCATCTCTACTAAAACTACAAAAATTCGCCAGGGCGTGGTGGTTTGTGCCTACAATCCCAGCTACTTGGGAGGCTGAGGCAAGAGAATCACTTGAACCCAGGAGGCGGAGGTTGCAATGAGCTGAGATAGCACCATTGTACTCCAGCCTGGGCAACAAGAGTGAAACTCCATCTGAAAGGAGACAGAGAGAGAGAAGAGAGAAGAAAGAAAGAGAGAGGGAAAGAAAGAAAGAAAGAAAGAAAGAAGAGAGAGAGAGAGAGAGAAAGAAAGAAAGAAAGAAAGAAAGAAGAGAGAGAAGAAAGAGAGAGAGAGGGAAAGAAAGAAGAAAGAAAAAGAAGAGAGAGAGAGAGAAAGAAAGAAAGAAAGAAAGAAAGAAAGAAAGAAAGAAAGAAAGAAAGAGAAACCTGTAAGATGTATCTGATGCAAAATTGAGAAGCAGTTCTAGGTATTCTCCAAACTATCCCTTTCATACCCTGTGCCCTCTCCAGGTGCAGATTTTCCTAAAACAAGTGCATTTTAAACATTCTTCTATTGCACAGACCATTTACAAAGCCTGGAAACATCCCTATAACGATTAGTTGCACTTATCAACTTAGCTAGGTTATGGTCACCAGAAATTCAATCAAACACTAACCTAGATGTTGCTATCACAGTACTGTGTAGATTTGATTAAATTCCATACTCAGTTGACTTTAAGTAAGAGAAATTATCTTAGGAAATCTGAATAGGACTGATTTAATCAGTTGAGCTTTAAAAGTGGAGTTAATACTTCCTTAATAAAGAAGAAATTCCACCTGTGGACAGCAGATTTTGCTACCCATGCCTGAGATTCCAGTCTATCCTAAAGATTTTGGACTTGCCACAATCATGTAAATCAATTCCTTGCAATAAACCTCTTAATTTGTATCTCCTCCTGGTTCTGTTTCTCTGGCTGAATTCTGATGAATACAGGCCCAACAATATGTCAATATATTTCCTTTTTTAATTCACAAAAGTAAGATATTTTAATTTCAGTGAATTGAGATTATTCCTTTCCACTCTGACTTGCCCCCTGCCACACCTGTGCAGTAGTGTTTCAGTGGCCACAGATATTCTGAGGATCTTGCTCAGAAGAAGTTGAGTTAGAGCTATATTTAGTTTGAGTTTACTAGAATTTATTTATAATTCACAGTCATATCCATGAATAATTATTTCTAGCCATACCTTCCAGAAATATTATTACTATCACTGTGAAAATACACCTGGGTTTTGATTCAAAGTATCTAGAGATCATATCAGAATATGAACATGTCCTAGAGCATCTGGGGCCAGATATATGTGGGTAGTGAAAATTTTAAAAAGTTGAAATGCATGAGCCAGAGCTGGTCAGTGGAAAAGTTTTCCAGTTGTCAGGCATGTAAAATGTAAGCAAAGGAGATGATGATGCTCATGAACATTTTATGAAAACAAGAACATATTAAATAACACATTGTATGTACAATCATGAGTGCATAGTGAAACTTTTTTCTTTTTTGATGGAAATTACATACATAGAATTTATCATAATCTCTATGCTTATAGAGTATGAACTTGTAGCAGCACTGTAAATAGTGTCTAAAGTTTCCTATGTTTTGCCTTTCAACAGTCAGTAATAAAAAGGTAAACTTCAATTAATCATGCTAAGGAAATATTGAATTATCATTTCATTCTCTTTCTGCAAAATGTTTCTTATGAAGAAGTGATCACAGGGTCAAAACTCCAGACAAAAAAGTATTTGACAAGTGTGTTAGATAGCGAAAGATTATGCAATTTTTCTTGATTTTTGTGACATTTGTTGAATTTACCACCTTTCAAAAATTTGTAACTTGTCATTTCTTTTTCATTCTAGATAGATATTCATTTTTGTGAATACAAAATCATGAATTTATAATTGCAAATTTCTTTCCTTAAAGAGAGCTCTTCAAATTGTATAATCTTTTTTTTTTTTTTTTTTTTTTTTTGAGACAGAGTCTTGCTCAGTAACCCAGGCTGGAATGCAGTGGTGCCATCTCGGCTCACTGCAAGCTCCGCCTCCCGGGTTCACACCATTCTCCTGCCTCAGCCTTCGAGTAGCTGGAACTATAGGCGCCCACAACCACACCCATATAATTCTTTTATTTTTATTTTTAGTAGAGACGGGCTTTCACCGTGTTCACCAGGATGGTCTCGACCTCCTGACCTTGTGATCCACCCGCCTCAGCCTCCCAAAGTGCTGGGATTACAGGTGTGAGCCACCGCACCTGGCCCAAATTGTATAATCTTAAATTCTCACAAATTCGAGATCTTCCCACCCACCTCTGTGTGTGTGTTTGTTTTGGTGTCCCTTAACACTTTCCCTGCTTCATCACACTGTCCAGAGCTTCCCACTGGGAACATACTCTGACTTCCTTAATTCCCATTTCCTTTTTCTTCCCCAAACAGGAAGGATTAGCCATTATTCATGCCATTGTCAAAACCTCATGGCAACAAAAGTTCCAGGGCTGGAATTGCAAAGATGATTACAAAAGGGAGCTCCACAATCAGGTGATCCAGCATTGATAAGGTGTTTGGACTTGATTATATGAAACGAGATTTCTGTAATTCCTAGAGCTTGTTCTTTAATATGCATTCTTTTAGGGTTATCTTCTCTGCTAGAAATTATAAAACAGTTTGAGCTAAAGACTCAAAGCTAAATAAGCCTCAATGTGTGCTATGTTAATATAACATTCCAAACAACTCACATCTAAAGAATATGAAGATCTGTCATTATTTTTAGAATTATGAGATTTTTATAAGAATAAATTTGCCTTGGGCAAATGGCGCCTGTAAATGGTACTGATCTAAAAAATAAAAAAAGCAAACATTCTACTATATGTAAAAATCTGAAATGATATCTGCTCTGGTTTGGAGGGAAGTTTGTTGTTTTTTTTAAAAAAAATATGATCATGGAGATAATGAAGTGGTTAACGGAATATGGTACTGAAAAAGTCTAACCTATTCTAATATGATGAGATAGATCCCCACACAATAGGAATCTTATTCTAAGTAATACTTAGGCAATATCACTTTGATGCTAGTGCTTACTGAAGGGAGTGACAGATCTTAGTGTGCCACTTTGTGTGTCATTGAATGGCTGCTCTGAGAAGCAGGAAAGTAAACCCAGCATTGTAGTGATAGTCTTTGGAATGAAGCTCATGGTGAGAACCAAGAGCAGCTCCAGTAGGAAAGAGGGGGCAAGGTCAGAAAGGAGATTAAGATCTTGGAAGCAGAGTTGTCCCAGAGGTACCTGCTAACTGTTCCTATGTACCTGCTGTGAGCAGACTGTTGTATCAGGCATATAGGGAGTTTCAAAAAAATCAGATCCTGCCCTGAGAAAGAAGAATATTACCTTCAAGTAGCATTTACTAAGCTTCCATCTGTGCATATTTTGGGGAATGGCAGTATGCCAAGAAATTTCAACATATCATATAACAAACACTCAGGGGGTTAAAATCTAAAACAACACCAAAATGCTTGGTTTTCTAAAATGAATTGTGAAACTTCTTCCTCTGAGTTATTGTCTGCTATGTATCTATAGGAATTGGCTTTCCCTTCTAAAGAAACAGAGACTGCATATTTTGCGTGTTTCCTCACACTGTGATATGTGCAGTGAGAATGCAGAGATGGCTAAGAATGATATTTCCCATGCTCCTGCACCTATCTACACGTGGCTGTCTGACTAATTCTCACCAATGAAACATGAGAGGGAGAGTCCTCCTTTGCAGCCAAGACTTTTAGGAACCTCATGTAACTTCTCTATCTCTTTTTTCCCTTCCACCAGCTAGAGTCAGATGACTATAAGTCTCTGGAATGATGATGCCACAAGATGGAAGGAGTCTAGCTACGTGATTTGTTGCATGGGTAAAAGCCAACTAGGAATGTCATTCCTCAAATTAATATATTACCCAGAGATAAACACTTACTATCTGGAAAAAAAATAGTCTGGCTCTTCTTGTTCCACAGCCAAGCATTATGTAATTCAATGCCCTACATGAAGGCACCTAATACACATTTACTGAATTTAAAATGATAGGCTAAGACAGGCATTTAAGGTGCTGCATAGAATCCCAGGCGCATTCTATCTAATGTATTGTAGTTACTTAGAGTGAGAGGGGAAGTGATAGAATGGATGATGTGTAAATTAAGAGCAAGGTAGAAATAAAAAGTAGGAAAATATTCAATGTCTGAGTTTCAAAGAGTCATGTGAGGTGGACAGTTGCAGAGTTGCCATCTATCATCCATTCCCCATCCTTACAGAAATATCACCACAATTATATTCGATAAGTCCAGATTCTCCCACCTTCAGTAATGTTCCTGGTCTCTTCGGGATATGAAAGTAAAGTTAGAACTGATGTAGTCATGTCACTTCTGCAAGATAAGGGCCTGTCAGAAAATGACATCAACTTGTGGAATAGAACAATGCCAAGAGACAGAGATAGATGATGTTCAGCCCCAGAAGCCAAGTGGATCTGAAGTTAGCACTGCCCTATATGTGTTTCTTATAGTAGACCAATTCCTCTTTGCTTGGGCCAATTGGATTGGGTTTTCTGCCACCCATAACTATAAAAGCTCTAACTACTGCATCGTAGAAGATTTTGTGGTATTGGCAATATCCTGCCACTTCTGGGTGCAGCTAGTAGTTGTGTCAGATCCTTCTGATGGTGAGTCAAGGCCATTCCGGTGGAAAGCAAGTTGCCAGAAGCTATAATACCTGAAAATGAAAGTCTGGAGTATGCCAGGACTTTATTCCCCTTCTCCATAAAATCTCCATTAATTGTTCTTTTCTAAACCATCACAAAATTAAGAAAGATTAAAATTCCTTAATAAGAATATTTTCTCAATTTTATCCTAACTATGCTTAAAATAACTTTCTAAAACTTGGCATCTTAATTACTCTCTAACAAACAAGATGAATAAAAATATGTGTGCCATGCACATAACAATTTCTTTATAGTTCCCTCAGGCCCTGCTTTCCCACACTCTTACCACTCCTGTGCTTTTCCCATATAGAAATTCTGAAGCTACACAAGCTAAAAGTCAAGTTCCAAAATTCTACTTAATAGAGAGAACCAAAAGCATGACCAAAATGGTTCCTCAGAATCAGGAGGTGAAACCTAAGATTCGTACTGAGATTGGAATTCAGACCCAAAGGCCAGGAGTCAGATAAGATAATAACAAGGAGGTGGTTAGTTAAAAAGAGTGAATGGGATGCTGTCTGAATTATTTTGGAAACAGTTACTAACGACAGCAATCAGGCTTTCACATGATCTTTATGACATGTCTCATTTGTTGCCTGGATCCATTTAAAGGACCTAGGAAATGACCAAACCTGAAGCTTGGATCATTTGCTTAAAGTTTCTAAAGACACAACGGCCAGGCTCTATTCACATAGACATTGCCAAACCAAATCCCCAAACTTGTCACCTTTTTTGTCCCTCTGCCTCTCCATTCTCTAGACTGGAAACTTTACATGAGCACTAACAGGCAGTCTAGTCCTGGTTTAGCACCTCCCCCACCCCATCCCAGACATTGCTGAACAGACACTCCCTCCAACTACCATCTGGTATTTTCACAGATCAGCTTCAGACCATCTATTGAGCAAAATAAGGAAGGAGACTTGCTCTAGTTGCAATGTAGGAGGTCACAAGTTTATATTCCATTTATGCCTCCACTAATTCTATTTGTTTCCTTCGCATTAGGTGTTCCAAGATAATGAATACTTCCATAGCAACAAAAGTCTGACAATAAACGGTTACCTTGATTTTCACATTTTCAAAAAAAAATCCCTCAATGGCAACTAGACCAGAAGTCTCAGCACTGAATATGCAATAATGGCTACAAGGTGAACAGTTTTTCTATTCCATTTTCTTAGCAACATCATTGATTGATTTTCTTGGAAAGGAAGTTAGATTGGATTAGATAATCTTTTTGTTTCAGTCATGTAGCTTGTTATTAGCAATTAATATATGCAGTAGTTTTTGAAACAACACAATAAGTGACTTCAGTAGAAATTCATTATATTCTAATACAAATGATTTATAAATGCAATTTTATTTTAAAATTTCTATCCTTTCTGTCTCCCTGATTATAATTGTCAAAGTATTCTGAAAGTAGAAAGTATGTATGACTGAAAAAATGGTATAAAATATTTCAGATATAGTATATACTCTATAGGTTGAATTCAAAAGACTGCTGTCACTGTACATTTTTTCCCTAACAAATCATGTTTTTTCTATGCATAACGTATGGTGAGGCAACATTCCTTACATTGTGTTAAACAAGAAAACACTTTGTAATGAATTGAAGTTAAGGAAAGACTACAACTATCAGCCACAAGGAACTTGAGTTCTGGCAATTTTGAGGGTTTAAGGCTCACAGATTTTAGCAGCTATGTTTGCATAAGGACTTGATTGGATCAAAATAAAGAACACAAACATGAACAAGGGGCTCCCTGGAAATTCAGAGCTTCAATGAGTTAAGCACAAGTCCTAAAAGGACATCTCCCTAAACATTGACATTAAACGTTTTTGCACTGGCTTGACTGGGTATAACTTTAAAATGAAATACTAAGTGAAATATCTCTATAATGAAAACAATAAAACACTGACAAAAGAAATGGAAGGGGACACCAAAAAATGGAAAAAATTCCATATTTATGAATTAGAAGAATCAATATTATTAAAATGTTCATACTACCCAAAGCAATTTAGAGATTCAATGCACCCTCTATCAAAATACCAATGACATTTGTATCAGTCACGGTCCTCTAGAGGGACAGAACTAATAGGAGATATATATATATATATGTATATATATATATATATATCCTATTATATATGTGTGTATATATCCCATTATATAAAAACAATTATATATATCCCATTATATATGTGTATATATATCCTATTATATATAATATATATCCTATTTTGTATATATAGAACTAATATGATATATATATTTGATTTTATATATACAGAACCATATATATATATATATATATATATATATATATATATGAAGGGGAGTTTATTGAGGAGCATTAACTCATACAATCACAAGGTCCCATAATAGGGCATCTGCAAGCTGAGAAGCAATGATGCCAGTCCAAGTTCCAAAGCTGAAGAATTTGAAGTCTGATGTTTAAGGACAGGAAGCATCTAGCATGGAGAAAGATATAGCCCAGGAGGCTAAGCCAGTCTAGTCTTTTCGCATTCTTCCGCCTGCTTTTATTTTGGCCATGCCAGCAGTTGATTGAATTGTGCCCACCCAGATTAAGGGTGGGTATGCCCTTCCCACACCACTGACTCAAATGTTAATCTCCTTTGGCAACACCCTCACAGACACACCCAGGATCAATACTTTGCATTCTTTAACCCAATCAAGTTGACACTCAGTATTAACTATTACAAGTCCACACCTTGTCAACTTGAACCCATACACATCTCCTGAGATCATATATAATCTTCAAATAAAGACAATAATAAGGTCGTAATTATGCCTAACATAATACAACTATCTTTCATGCAACCAGAAGCGCACCAATTCCCAACCCAAATGCTATTACATAAAGTTAACAACACTTAAATGCTGATATGAAGTCAATAAATATTATGTCACATGTTAAAGGAAAAAGGAAATGAAATGAAAATATTTTCTTAGTACAAGTGTATACATGCACAAACATGTTTTTAACAAAAGAAGGAGGACATACTCATGACAGTTATAGTTCTCGTTTCTGCAACTGGTCATGTGGTTGTAGGCTGGTATTGATAACTACCTTCTTCTACTACCCATTCTGTATTCCGTTTGCCTTCAGCAAGCACCTCAGCAGGTCATGGTTTTTTCCCTGGTGGAGTGACCCAAACCTTCATTCCTGAAAGGTCTGGACCCTTTGTAGTCCTGCCTGGATTGGACTATTGTAGATTCCAATTGACCTTCATTACAGGGCATAGTAATACTAAGAGACACCCTAAAGCATCTCCTGTATTACACATACACTCCTCCTTACTTCCATTGTGGAATAGTAGACTGATTTCATCTTGATAGTCCAGATCAATCACCCCAGCCAACACTGTAACTCCCTTCTTAGCATGTTGGCTTAAAGGTAGGAGGAGCTCAAAGTGTCCAGGTGGCAATCTTAACTTCTAGTTTAATGGAATTGTTATTGTGTCTCCTGGTGGCAGTGTTCCTCCCTCCAGAGCTAAGACCTCCAGGCCAGCAGAACATAATGTCATGGGAACAGGAAGCAAACATTTTGCTAGTGGATCACTAGGGGTGATGGTGAATGGTGCCATTTCCAATTCCACCCCTTGATTCCTGGACCAGTGAAACCTGGCTACAGGAGAAACAGTGCCATATATTGGACACTGATTCAGAGCATACACAGCCTTCTGGAGAACTTTGCCCCAGCCCTGCAATGTATTGTCACCTAGTTGGTGTTGTAATTGTGACCTCAAAAGGCCATTCAACCGTTCTTTCAATCCACCTGCTTCTGGATGATGGGGAGCATGGTAAGACCAGTGAATTCCATGGACATGAGCCCACTGCCACACTTCCTTAGCCATAAAGTGAGTGTCTTGGTCAGAGGCAATGCTGTGTGAAGTACCATGAGGGTGGATAAGACATTCCGTGAGTCCACGGATGGTAGTCTTGGCTGAAGCACTACATGCAGGATAGGAAAACCCATATCAGGAGTAAGTGTCTATTCCAGGAAGGACAAACCTCTTCCCTTTCCCTGATGGAAGTGATCCAATATAACCAACCTGCCACCACCAAGTAGCTGGCTGATCACCCCAAGAAATGGTGCCATATGGAGGGCTCAGTGTTGCTCTCTGCTGTGGCAAAGTGGGCACTCAGCAGTGGCTGTAGCCAGGTCAGCCTTGGTGAGTGGAAGTCCAGGTTGCTGAGCTCATGTGAAACCTCCATCTCTGCTACCATGGCCACTTTGTTCATGGGCCCATTGGGTGATGACAGTGGTGGCTGGGGAAAGAGGCTGAGTGTTGTCCACAGAACGAGTCATTCTATCCATTTGATTTGTAAACACTCCTGCTCACATCACCCTTGGTGAGCACTCACATGAAATATAAATATCTTCACAGTTTTTGACCACTCAAAGAGGTCCACCCACATACCTCTTCCCCAAATTTCTTTGTCACCAATTTTCCAATTATACTTCCAAGTCCCTGACCATCCAGCCAAACCATTGGCTACAGGCCATGAATCAGTATATAATCACGCATCTGGCCATTTCTCCTTCCATGCAAAGTGCACAAGCAGATGTATTGCTCAAAGTTCTGCCCACTGGGAAGATTTCTCTTCACTGCTGTCCTTCAGGGATGTCCTAGAAAGGGGTTGCAGTGCTGCAGCTGTCCACTTTGGGGTGGTGCCTGCATATTGTGCAGAACCATCTGTGAACCAGGCTGTAGCCTTCTCTTCTCTCAGCTGATCATAGGAAACTCCCCAAGAGGCCATTGGTGCAGACTGTGGGAGAGAAGGCAAGGTGTCAGGAGTGGAGATCATGGGCATTTGAGCCACTTTCTCGTGTAACTTACTTGTGCCTTCAGGATCTGCTCGAGCCCAGTCGTGTATATTCACTTCCATTTGATGATGGAATGCTGCTGTTCAAGACCTACTTTATGGCTAGATGGGTCAGAAAGCAACCCGTTCATGATAGGCAGTTCAGGTCGCATGGAGGCTTGATGACTCATAGTCAAATGTTCAGTTTTCATCAAAGCCCAGTAACAGGCCAAGATCTGTCTCTCAAAAGGAGAGCAGTTATCTGCAGAAGATGACAGAGCCTGGCTCCAAAATCCTAGAGCACTGTAATAAACCTATGGGGGCCTGTCAGAGGCTCCAAACAGCATCCCTATTTGCCACTGACACGTGAAGAACTATTAGATCTGCTGGGTCCTATGGCCCAAGTGGCAGAGCAGCTTTCACAGCAGCCTGGACCTGTTGAAGAGCCTTCTCCTCTTCTGGACCCTACTCAAAACTGGCAGCCTTCCGGGTCACTCAATAAATGGGCCGGAGTAACACACCAAAATGAGGAATGTGTTGCCTCCAAAATCCAAATAGGCCCACTAGGTATTGTCCCTCTTTCTTGGTTGTAGGAAGGGCCAAATGCAGCAACTTATCTTTCACTTTAGAATGAATATCTTGGCAGGCCCCACACCACTGAAACCCTAGAAATTTTACTGAGGTAGAAGGTCCCTAAGTGTTAGTCAGATTTATGGATTTATTTCCCATTCTCTGGCACACAGATGTCTCACCAATAAGTCCAGTGTATTTGCTACTTGCTCACTGGATCCAATCAGCATAATGTCATCAATGTAATGTGGTATCTTATGGAAGCAAAAAGTGATCAAGATTATGACACAAAACTGGAGAGTTGATATACCCCTGAGGTAGGACAGTAAAGTTATATTGCTGGCCTCACCAGCTGAAGGCAAATTACTTCTGGTGGGCCTTATGGACAGGAATGGAGAAAAATGCATTTGCCAAATCAATGGCTGCATACCGGGTACCAGGAGATGTGTAATTTGCTCAAGCAATTAAACCACACCTGGTACAGCAACTGCACTTGGAGTTATGACTTGGTTAAGCTTATGATAATCCACTGTTATTCTCCAAGATCCATAATATCTTCTTCACAGGCCAAATAGGAGAGTTGAATGGGTATATGGTGGGAATCAACACCCCTGTGTCTTTCAAGTCCTGATGGTGGCACTAATCTCCACAATCCCTCCAGGGATGTGATATTGTTTTTTATTTACTATTTTTTTTAGGTAAAGGTAGCTCTAATGGTTTCCACTTGGCCTTTCCCACCATAGTAGCCTTCGCTCTACCAATCAGGGAGCCAATTTGGGGGTTCTGCCAGCTGCTAAGTATGTCTATGCCAACTATGCATTCTGGCACTGGGGAAATGACCACAGGATGTGTCCAGGGACCCACTGGACCCACTGTAAGTCAGACCTGAGCAAAACACCATAATTATCTGACCTCTGTAAACCCCTACTTTAACTGGAGGACCACAATGACATTTTGGGTCCCCTGGAATCAATGTCAGCTCAGAGCCAGTGTCCAGTAGTCCCTGAAATGTCTTGTCGTTTCCCTTTCCCCAGTGCACTGCTACCCTGGTAAAATGCTAGGGGTCTCCTTGGGAAAGGATGGGAGAAAGATTAACAGCATAAATTGTCAGTAGTGTGGAGGGTGTCCTTCCTCAAGGGGACCCAGCCTCCCTTTCGTTTGAGGGGTTCTGGGTCTGTAAACTGGCTCAAGTCTGGAAATTGATTGAGGGGCCATTATGCTCTGCTTTTATAATTCAAATTAGTCTTTTGTCCACTCAACCTGGAAGTTTTCTGCTTATATAAATTAAGTAGGAATGCAGTAGGCTTCCTATCAATTTCACTTCTAGGAACACTGCAATTAATTAGCCAATGCCAGAGCTCTACACGAGTCAGACTATTCTGCTTGCTGCTTTGCCTCTGCTGTCTATTCCAGTAGCTATGCCCACCTTACCTTTGATGGTTGAGTACCTCCACTTGGGCCCTGCCAACTTGGGATCCAATTATTCCCATTGCATGTAAATTTTGTAGTTGAGTGACTATGGTTCCCACTGTTAGATCTGGAATGCAGAGAAGAGCAATCACAGAGCTCTTCAAAGATGCAGGTGCTTCCCTCACAAATCTATTTCACAAAGCACGGTTCAAGGTTGTATCTTCTGGACCCTCCCAGCTGGGATGAATGGGTCTAAAGTGACTAATCCACTCTAGCATCCCAATCTCCCTAAGCCTTTGGATTCCTTCCTCTACATAAACCAAGGAAAATCAGGCATTTCTAGCTTGCTCGCAGTAGGCCATCTTTTAATCCATATTTCAGCTAACCAAACAAATAAACTGTTAGAACCTTTTTTAACTTCCTGAGCTACAACATTAAATGCAGAGTCACTACTTAGTGGGCCCAAATTTATAAATTCAGCCTGAACCAACTCTATGTTCCTTCCACCATTATCCTACACCCTTAATATCCATTCCCATGTCCGTTCTCCAGATTTCTGCTTACATAAATCAGAAAACTCAAGCAGTTCTTTTCTTTTCAAGTGTAGTCCACCTCCTCATGGGTCATACTCTGAACCTCAACTAAAGCCCACTGGGACTTTAGTCAAGTTATAGGTCTAGAAGAAAACAGAAGTGTTGGGGGTGGCTCCTGAGGAGAATCAACATTATCTTGCCTGGCAACTGCATCAGGGGAGGACATCATTGTTGTCTCAGGCAGCACGGGGTTTATCTCCTCAGGCAAAAGTGGAAAGGCTGATGGCATCATGGATCAGGGAGGGGATGTTGCCACTACTGGGGATGGGGAAGCTCTGTTTCTTCTGGCTAAAAGTTTCATCAGAGCTTACAAGCTCAGTGTCCCCAGCTTCATCAGGGTCGTCCCATATATCCATTCCAAGTTGCAGGGTTCTATTCTTTTTCAATCAATACCTTCACTTTAACAGTAGACACCTGGTGAGGCTGTGCATGCACCTTTCATTGCAGGTCAGCCACTAGCATGATAAGAGCTTGTGTCTGATTTTCCACAATTTCAGCTCTTTCTCTACAGAGATAAGACTCACTCAGGGCAAGATTAGCAGATTTGAGGCTCAGTATCTGCTTCTGAAACCGGGAGTTAGAATCCCTGAGTTCATCATTTTCTTTCATCACCTTGTCCAGTGAACTTAGAAGGAAGCAACCAACCAACCAATATCATTTTGTTCCTCGGTTCTCCACATATAGTCAAAGGTATTATGTGTAGAGTCACTAAACTCCTTGCCTCTCACGAGTGGTGAATCAGGTATGTCAAATGAATTTATTTTGCATAACTCTTTAAACAGTTCACACCAAAGACTACCAGTGTTCTCCACACTATTAGAATGGACATAGAGAGTGGAAGGATGGTTACCAGATACTGGGAAGGGTAGTGTGGGGCGGGGGCTGAAAAGGCAGTGGGAATGGCTAACGGGTACAAAAACATATAGAAAGAATGAATAAGACATAGTATTTGATAGCACAATAGGGTGACTATAGTCAATAATAACTTAATCATACATTTTAAAATAACTTAAAGAGTATAATTGGATAGTTTATAACTCAAAGGATAAATGCCTAGGGGATGGACAACCCATTCCCCATGATGTGCTTATTTCACACTGCATGCCTATATCAAAACATCTCATCTACCCCATAAATATATACATGTACTCTGTACCCACAAAAATTGAAAATGAAAATTTAAAAATGTAACAAAATACTTTATTTTATTTTTCTGGAAAATGTGATTGTGGCTTTAGGGAGCTAACAAATAATACTCCTTGCTTTCCTACCACAATAGATGCAGGAATCTGATAGAGATTAAAGCATGAACATTATTGATAAAAGCTAGAATGGAGAATGTGGCTTAAATGTTCAGCCTCAATAGATTTCCTAACAGTTTGCTCCATATTGAATTTTCCTACAGGCAGTAATGAACAACTGTATGCCTTTCCTGCAGAGACACTCATTATTCACTTAATAAATATTTATTGAATGTCAACTATGGGCCAGATACTGTTTTTGGTGCTGAGGATTCAACAGTGAACAACTCAAAAAGTCACTGCACCCAGGGAGTTCAAATTCTAAATCGTGAGGAGGTCTTGAGTCTGCTAAGACTTGAGTTTGGCTGCAGATCTAGAGGAAAGCAGAGTTTTGGGGGGTAGGTCCTAAAAAAGATCAACAATATCTTGGAAGGCGACTACCTCAGGGGAAACCATTGCAGGTGTTTTAGGCAAAGTGAGACTAACTTCCTGAGGAAGAGGTGGTAAGGTTGTTTCTTCTGGTGAAGAAGGCTTGGTGTCATTTACAGGTTTAAGACACCAGCTTCATCAGAATCTGCCCATATGTCTTGATTCCAGTTTTTGAGAATGCCATTCCTTCCAATCAATGCCATAACTTTAACAAAGGGGCCCTGTGTGGTTGGGCATTCAGTTGACATTGTAATTCAGCCACCCACACGGTGAGACTTTTTTGCTTTCATTTTCATAAACTTCAGCCCTGTGCCTACAGAAGATATTGGTTTATTTCAGAGTAGACATAGAAGATTCCAGGTCCCTTGTGAGAATGTTGAGCTAAGAATTTAAAGCCCGGAGCTTATAATTTTCTTTCCCTAAGTTCTCAGGTATTGTTAGAAGCAACCAACCAACTCTATCTTGCTCATTTTCACTAAAATATTCTATTGGCAGCAAATACTTGAAGACCTGAAATGCCTTTTATAAGCATTTGATTGCAGGTATCTAAAGGAGATAATTTGAGTAACTTTTTTGGCCATGAACTACCACATGCCATGAACTACTTGTGCTTCCTTTACCACTGGAGACATGGTCATTAGTGCCTTTAAATCTAATTAGATCAGAGATCCAATGCTAGAAAACCCAAAACCAATTCAGATAACTCATCCTTGAGATTCTGTTCTCTGGAACCACTCTCAGTATGCAATTCTGTTATCAGGATTCAGTCAGAGAAGCAGACCCACTTGGAGGCATGTATCTATATATACATCTACCTATGTATCTATTTATCTGTCTGTTTGAATATCTATCTATCTATCTATCTATCTAGACACTTGTTATAGGAATTTGATCTTTTTAAAAAATTTTTTGAAACAGTCTTGCTCTGTCGCCAGGCTGGAGTGCAGTGGCACGATCTCGGCTCACTGCAACCTCCCCCTCCTGGGTTAAGCTATTCTGCTGCCTCAGCCTCCCGAGTAGCTGGGATTACAGAAATGCACCATTATGCTTGGCTAATTTTTTTTTTTTTTGTATTTTTAATAGAGACAGGGTTTCACCATGTTGGCCAGGCTGGTCTCGAACTCCTGACCTCAAGTGATCCACCCAAAGTGCTGGGATTACAGGTGTGAGCCACCACGCCCGGCCAGAATTTGATCTTATATAATCGTGGGAGCAGCCACACACAGTCTCTGTCAGATTGTTGTCTTCATATCTGAAGCTAGAGTATGAAGTCTGCAAGACAGTCACTAGAGAAGGGACAGTAAATGTAAATGCGGGCAAACAAGATTAAGCTGGACCCCAAAGCACAAGATGGAACCCATGAGGAGGGACTAAAACTCTTGACAGCTCCTGTTGCTTCTGACCACAATAATATAGATGTTCGGAAGATGTGTTCTGAACATACGCACCCGCATACAAGTTTAAAAAGCTAAAGGAAGATACAGAGGAAGGGGAGCAGTTGCAGGCCCAGCAACTATGAAGATGAGCTAGCCAGCGAAACCACATGTGAGCTATAAGGTGGCTGATGTTCCCCTGCATTCTTACTAGAATAGAAACTTACTCTGATAGACATCCTCCTTCCTTTCTGCAATGTTTCTGTCAAAACTACAATTCATGGATTTCCTGTATTCTACCCAGCATCACCTCTGACCACACAGTATCACAAGGAGCCAATGAATTTATTCCATGGCAAATGGAAGCATAGCAATTAACTCATGCTTATGGAATTCGTGAAACTTACCGTGTTCCCCTTTATTCTGAATAACTTGACTTGTTAGAATAGTAAAATGATCTTTTGAAGACTCAGTTACTGTGTGAGCTGATATATTGTAAGCTTTTTTCTCCAGGATTCATTAACACCCTAAATCAACACCATTATATGGTGCTGTTTCTCTCATAGACAGAATTTGTGGGTCCAAGAATCAAGAGGTGAAAATGGAACTGTCTCCTCTCACTAATGGCCTTAGTGACCCATGAGCAAAACTTTTGCTTCCTGCCCCCATGACTTTAGGTTTAGCTGGCCTAGAGGTCTTTGTTCCAAAGGATGTAATGCCCCTACTAGGAGATAAAACAATCCATTAAACTGGGAGTTGAGACTGGCTCTCAACACTTTCAACTCTGCATGACACTGAATCAACAGGTGAAAGAGGGGGTGACTGTACTGCTAAAAGTCAGTTTCTGACTGGTGAAAAGAGAGGAATTGAGGTTGCTTTATATAATGAGACAAATAGGAAGTTTGTTGGAATACAGAAGATGCTCTGGGACACCTCTTAGTACATTCCTGAGAGCAAAGTCCATGGAAAACTGCAACAACCCAATTTAAACAGAACTGCTAAAATCTCAGACCCCTCAAGAGTAATGGTCAGGACCACCTCACCCAGGAAAAACATCATGACCAGTTGAGGGACTTGGTTAGGGCAAAGGAAATAGAGAAAGGACCATAGAAGAAGGTATGGAAATACCTGAGACTGGGTTATTTATAAGAAAAGAGGCTTAATCAGCTCATGGTTCTGTAGGCTGTTCAGGAAGCATAATGCTGGCATCTGCTCGGCTTCTAGAGAGGCCTAAGGAAGCTTACAATTTATAACTATAAATATTGGCTATGCTATGTGACCAGTTGTAGAAATGAGGACTGTCATAACTATGAATTATTTCTTATTTTTATATAAATATTTTTGTTTTATTGCTTCTTTAATCCTTTATAATTTAACATAAGACATGTTAATAGTGGTTGTCTGTATTTAAGTTACAGGATATCAAAGTGGAGTGTCAACCAGCCAGGAGGAGAATGAATAACACCCAAAGACAAAAAAGGATGTATTGTCTTTTCTGGGGAAAGGGTTAGTGTGCTTTTCAGTTGCATGTGAGATAGTTGTAACATAGTAGGAAGACATATGACTTTGTTATTGTTATTTCATATGAAGTATGGTTTAAGGAGATATGTATAGATGCCAAGTTAGCAAGAATTGGACCATGGTATCTTGTCAACTTGACTAGGTTGAATTACATTTTTCAGAATTCTATTTCATGTAAGTTTTCCATTAGGGAGGGTCAGAAGAAAGACCTTCTTTTAAAAGACTATGGGGCAGAATGATTTATTTAAATATCTACATGTAGGTAGATAGGTAGATAGATAAACATACAGACAGAAATATCTCTGTCCTTGTTCAGATAGAATAGATATCTGAACAGAGATAGTTCAGATAGTTCATGTATCTGAACAGAGATAGAGATATCTCTGAATATATCCATATATAGATATATTTATATCTATCTTCCCTTTCTAACTACCAGAGCTATGAACTCAACATTTAGTATTAAATGTGATGAAAACTGTCTTACAGAAACTGCCTAACCAGATCAGCTCCACAATTGTTCTATACAGTCAAATCCCTACAACAAATCCTTTTACAAATCTTTCTTTTTTTGTAGATTTTACAAAATCCTACAACAAATCTTTAGATTTATAGATCCTACAACAAATCCTTTTAGATCTATAGATCTTGTGGTGGTTTTGCTTCTCTAATTGAACCCTGATATAATATATTCCAAATATGGAGCCAAAAGAATTTGCTAACATATTGGAGTTAGGGTACAAGAGAAAGAAAGAGGTCAAAAATGACTTCAAGGTGTCATTTGGAAACTAGAAACTAGAAGACTGAGAAACTACAGAGTGAGAAGGCTGAAATTGAAAGAGTTTAAGGGAGAAAATTAAAAATGTGTAGCAATGTTATATTTAAAATACCTACTAGACATCTAGATGGGGGTTTCAGGTAAGCACCTGGGTTTACAAGTCTAGAGGCTTCAGTGAAGAGCACATAACTAAAGGAAAAATGGGAAGTCACCTCAATATCATAGATAATGCTAAGGTTGTGGAAATGGATGCGGGCACCTAGGAAGTGAATATAGAAAAATAAAGAAAATAATCTAAGAAGGAAAAAATGAAAGAAGAAAAAGAATTAGAAAAATGAATAGGATTCATCAGAGATTAAGAAGGAGTAGCCAATACGGTAGAGAAAACGGTATCTAGCTATGTCAAATGTTCCTGATAGATGAAGACTAAAAATATAACATTGAATTTAGCAATGGAGAGGTCACTTCTGACTTTGAGTGGAACAACTTTAAATAGAGTGATAGAGGTGAAAGCTTAACTAGAGCTGACTCATTACAGAATGAGAGGACAGGAAAGTGGAGACTAAAAATGCAGTCCACTTTTCTCAGAAATTCTAGTGTCAAGTGTAGCAGGAAAATGGTAGAAGCTGGTGGGAGATATGGGATATAAAACACCTTTATTTTTAGATGGGAAATGTTACAGTATGTTTATATGCTGATGTATCAGGCCATTCTTGCATTGCTATAAAGAAATCACTGAGACGGGGTTATTTATAAGAAAAGGGGTTTAATCAGCTCACGGTTCTGTAGACTGTACAGGAAGCATAGTACTGGCATCTCCTAGGTTTCTAAGGAGGCCTCAGGAAGCTTACAATCGTGGCAGAAGATGAAGGGAGACCAGGCACATCACATGGCAAAAGCAGGAGCAAGTGAGAGAGCCAGTGGGTCGAGAGAGGTGCCACACACTTTTAAATGACCAGATCTCCTGAGAGTTCACTATCACAAGAACAGCACAGAAAGGATGGTGCTAAACCATTCATGAGAAATCTGCCCCTGTGACCACCTCCCACTGGCCCCACTTCCAACACTGCGGATTACAATTCAACATGAAATGTGGGCAGGGATGAATGTACAAAGTATGTCAGCTGATATAAATGATTAAGTAGATCAATAAAAGAAATTAATGATTGGGGGAAACTGCTAAAGCAATGCCCTTGGAAAGATGAAATGGGATCTAGAGCACAAGTAGATAGGTCTTGGATTGGAATGTAGGCTGTTTATGTGTAAATGAAAGAAAGGCAGTTATACGAGTTTAGGTATAGATGGATTAGTAGATTTGGTAATGGGAATCTGTGGAAGTTCTTTGCTGATTAATTCTATTTTCTCAGTGAAGAAAGGAGCAAGGTTTTCAGCTAATAACGTGGTTTGGGAAGGGAGTTTAATAAGAGAAGATAAAGAAAGAAATACTCATCTAGGAGAGTAGGAGTGTGGATGGACTAGAAAAAAGGTAAAATTGCTGGGAAGCACTTGAGTTTGGTAGACATGGATTTAAGAACAAAGCCTATCTCAGTACATCTCACTGCAGAGAGGAGCAGGACACAACTCTGAAAAACAAACAAACAAACAAACAAAACAGAAGGAGTAGAGCCAACCATATTCAATTTCTTCTTCAAAGAAAGTGGTCAGATAAATCAACCTAGTTCCAGTACAGAGAAGAAAGCAAAAGGGCAGGGAAAAGCTGGAAGTATCTCTTTTCTGGGCTTTTTCTCCTTAGGAATGGAATAGTTGAATATGTCCTTCCTTCTCCGAAAACATGAAAAGGAGGGGTAGGTGTTCCCCTAACATGTGGCATCATTTAATAAGCCCCCAATGGGATATGCATTCTGCACACCATACTACAGGATTTCTTTAAAATAGTTCTTAAAGAACCCATCCAATTTTATGCAAATATTCAAAAGTCCCTAACGGGATTCATTTTAATTATTGTAACAGAAAAAGAAATCCTTGGTCCCCAACATGCAAATCTAAGGCACAAAGAAATCATAGGCTCTGGTAAGTGTTTTCTAAAAATGTATCTGAATTTTTGTTTTTTGACTCAGTTGGAGTTACCTGATTCATCGGTCACTAGCAGGGAGCACATCCTTGTGGGTCCCTTCAGAGACTGTCCTCATGCATTCATCAGTCACACTTCCATATATTAGGTATCACATAGAGCTGGAGCTACAGTACAAGGGAATTTGAACACAAAGGCCTGAAGTTGAAAGCCCCAAAACTGAAAATGCTCCAAGTAATCCATGACTCACCTTGTTTGTATAATTGCAACACACAAACATACAAGTTAATCCTGTCTGGAGTACAAAGATGACACGAGCCAACAACTTCGTGGCTAAACTCCTGATTGGGTCAAGATTCTGAGTACAGTACAGTTGGCTTTGCAACAGTCAGATGATACTATATCTGGGCTATCTGATATAGAAGAATATGTAAAGAAGAAATGTGAGTGGCAAAAAGAATATCGAACTCCCGGCCCAACCCAGAATAGTCTAAGTGTTGGCAATAGTAGAGAAGGCTATGGCTGCTGAGAAGTCCTTCCAACAATAAAATTGTCTCTTTATGAGATCTTCAAATGACAAAGTAAAGTTTTGCATTTAAATGTAATCAAGTTGTTTAAAAATACATAGCAATTGAAAATGTTAGGAAATTCTATCTAAACATAAATGTGTAAAATGATAGTTAATTTTATTTTGACATTAGTTTAACATTCCAGTTAAACCTGGGTAAAATTTGAGATTTTAATGAGATGCTCATATGAGGAGAGCTAAATTTCAATATAGTTGTAGTTTTCCTATACCAGAAACTGCTCATTTAATTTGACAGAAGAGCTATATAAATTCAAGCATAAGTGCCAATACATACGGTAACAAAAAAAAAAAACATAAACTCTTTCATATTTAGCACTGGTTCTCTGCCCCAACTACAATTAGATTCACTTGGGGAAATTTTTTAAAACTATTGCTGCCTGGACCCCACTTCAGGTTAATTGTGGCATAATGAAATGGGGAGTGGGGATGTAGGAAGGCACAGATGAAGCTCAGAAGCTCCTCAGGTGACCCTGTTCTGCACCACGATCTACAACAATGATTCTCAATCTTGCTGTACTTAGAATCACCTGGGGAGGAAACCGCTGCAGACCAAATTGCATCTTAGATCCATTAAATCAGAAACTTGGCTTGCTGGATTCAGGTACAAGTATTTTTAAAGCTCCCCAAGTGATTATAATATATAGCCAAAGTTGAAAACCACTGCTTTGGAGCCTGGTCTAATGGAACAAATTGCATTGATTTACTTCCCTTAATATTACTATGTATAGCTAACTAAATAAGATGTATTATTTTATGTTTCTTCTTAATATTGGCATAAACCAATAAATTAGTGTATGTATGTTTCATTGATAGAAGAATATATGAATATTATTTTTGTACGAGATATTCCATCAGAAGCAGAAATGTTCACAGAAAAGGGGCACAAATTTTAGGGGCAGAGTAAGATGTGAACCATACAATCAGCTCTGAGCACCCTCCTCTGCCCATTTGCCTCATATGGTTTTAAGAATGGTAGGTGCAGATAAAGCTGTGAATGAGAAGAGGAACAGAGCAGTCATCATGGAACATGAGAGAGAAGCTACATGTTCAAGGCCCCAGAACCACAAGTAGAAGGAGCCTGGGTCCCAGATAATTTTGTGGGTCTCATAGTCCTGAATTGCCTGCCCAGGCTTTAACATGAAAGAGAGGCCAGGCGCGGTGGCTCACGCTTGTAATCCCAGCACTTTGGGAGGCCAAGGCGGGCGGATCACGAGGTCAGGAGATCGAGACCACGGTGAAACCCCGTCTCTACTAAAAATACAAAAAAATTAGCCGGGCGTGGTGGCGGGCGCCTGTAGTCCCAGCTACTCGGAGAGGCTGAGGCAGGAGAATGGCGTGAACCCGGGAGGCGGAGCTTGCAGTGAGCCGAGATCGCGCCACTGCACTCCAGCCTGGATGACAGAGCGAGACTCCGTCTCAAAAAAAAAAAAAAAAAAAAATGAAAGAGAACAATTTATCTATTTCATTTAAACCATAGTTATTACAGAGTCTCTTTCAACAGCCAAACCTATTACCTAACTAACACAAGTCATGACCAGGTAGTCTTACTAACAGAATATCTCATATTCAATTAAGTGTTTTAAATATATACCATTGTTACTGCACCTGAACGACCGAAAACTTCTGTGAGAAGACCAAAAGTCTGTACTTAGTAGAAATTTTCCTTCTTAATTTTAGCATCTACGGAAATGTGCCCCATATTTTGTCCTGTGAATGACTTTCAAAAGTTCAGACTTGTGTAATGCCCTGTAAGTTGAGCCAAATATTAATTTCTTTGCAATACATATTTTATTTAATATGAAGATAATATGTCTAATGTAGTAGATGTCAAGTATAGTATGTGTTTGGCATTTAGACCTTATAAAAATAAAAATTTGCTAGCTCTTGTCTACCATGTAGGTAACATATTCCCATTTTATAAATAAAACAATTCCAGAACATGTTTCAATTCTCTTAATTCCATGGTTTTTTCTATATTATCTCATGTTGCAGTTAAATTTAATTCCAAATTTATACTATTTTAAAATCATTATTGGTATTTCTGTGAATTGTAGTTAGTTTCAATTTGAAATTATTTTCCTCGCAATTGTGCTTATGCTGCAATTCACAATGATGACACTGGATGGCACCAAATTTTACCTTTTAAAGTTGATTTTCCATTGAAACTAAGACTGGTGCACAGTAAATATTTAAGTTACAGAACTTACTCAAAAACTGAATACTTTAATCACATAAATACAAACCCTAATTCCCAAGTCAATGAATTAGGGAAAACCAACATAATTGCGCCACATGTTTGTAACTGAAGAAACAAATTATGTGCATAAATGAAGATTACAATTCTAAAGTGCTGACTGAAAGTGTATCGTATGTAATAACATCAATGGGTGTTTAAACTTGAAATTGTGTAAACCAAAGGAAAACTATTCAAATACATGAGTCACAGCAAATGCTAGGAAACTTGCAGTATCAAGACAAAGAAAGTAATGCAAATATGCTCCAGTCACAAGATTTCAGGTTGGAGAATATCTAAAGCTTACTGCAACCATCTATTTTCTTGGACAATCTACTCTGAGAGTTCACTCTGATGTTTCATGCCCTTGGCGAGTTTTCTAGTCTTGCCATGGTCTATAATTTTCATATCAGTGTGGCCTTCACTTGAAGGTAATAAGCCTTCAAGATGCAGTTGTTCCTGGCTCAGGCTTCCTCTTTCCTCTTCCCTCTGAAGGGAATTTACACACTGAATCCCAAATTGTATATGCTGGCTGATTGTGCATCATAACCAGTCTTCGCACATACTACCACTCAAAAAATAAGTGCGCAAGAGAAGGAAGAAAAGCAGAAGAGTATAATACAACGGAAGGCAAGATAAGAACCTTGTGAGACTACTACTTTCTTCCAATTGGGCAGACCATTAGCTGGGCATTGTGGCGGATGCCAATAATCTCAGCTACCAGGAGGCTGAGGCAGGAGAATCGTTTGAGCCCTAGAGGTTGCAGTGAGCGCGAGATCATGCCAAAGCACGGCAGCCTGGGCAACACAGCAAGACTTTGTCTTAAAAACAAACATAAAACAAGCAAGTAGACCAAAAATATTTGTAATTGGCCTTGACTCCTCTGTTTTTCTCACATTGCAGACCCAGTACACTAGCAGAGCTCATTTACTGTCTTCAAACATGTACAGTACATGTCACTTCACTCCACTCCTTCTACTATAACTCCAGTCTAAGCCACAATCACTTCTTGCCTTGGTTATTTCAATGGTGTCATAACTGGTCTTGCTGCTACCACCTTGCTTCCCCCATCCACTGTCAACACAGCTACCACAGTGATCCTGTTAAATGTGATGTATCGCTCTGTTGTTCAAAGTCCTCCAATGGCTTTCTCATCTTCATTGGTTGGAAAAAATGTGACTTTTTAGGTTAAATCTTTATATTTCCTTATGGCAAAAATATGCATCGTCATTATAATGAAATCCATCATTTCTAAAATGGATAATATAGTGAAATTCCCAGGTAACTTTCTCATCCTAGTAAATACTACTGTTGATAGATTGATATGGATATACATTTTATACAAATGGGATTGTAATATTCTTCTACAAATTACTTTATTGGCTCAACTTTATATCTTTAGACGTTGCTCTATGCCACTATACACACACACACACACACACACACACACACACACACTTACCTCACTCTTTTTATTAGATGCAGCATAGTGGTTCATTGAATGGTTTTGCCATGATTTAATTCACCAATATCCAATATATGGACATTGGATTTAGTTTAGAAAGCTTTTTAATACTGCAGTGATCATCACTGCATAAGCTTTTTTTTACACACATGAATATATGTCTGTGGGTAAAGTCCTAGAAGTGAAATTGCTGGGCCACAGCGTGTAAGGGACATAAATTAGTGTGGTTGCCTTAATTCTCCTAGTTGCCATATCTATTCTCCAGTCCTTCTTGTAAGGAAAACCTCCTCTTCTTCCCAGTTCTTCTCAGGTTTTACATGGAAATCACAGTGTTTTGATATGCCCCTCATATCCCCTGGCCATGGCAGAGTTGATTCTCTCCATCCTATAGATGAGATTAATGAGTCTCAAAGCGCTATGGTAAATTGACAGATTCCACATGTTTAGTGAGTGTATGAAATAAAAGTCAAATCAAAGTCCATATGAACACAAAAGTTGCATTCATTATCCTGTGTTTTGCTTTTATACATATATAAATAATTCTGTTGAAAACATCTGAATATGGAAGCTAATTGGCTTCTATGGGACTCGGGATCTAGACTCTGGTTAAGTTTGTGCATTTCTGAGCAAGAACAAAGGAGAAAGTCCCCACCCTTGCATCTAAATATTTTGTTTTCACAGTAATACAAATCAGTGCTTACCCAATATGTGGACATTTGGATTTTTGTAATAAACCATGGACTGAATATTTTACATTTCATCTGGATATTTGGGGGTGGTGGAGAACAACAGAATGTGACTGAGCACATACAGTGCTCCAAGAGAGATGTTTCTGTTAATTGTGGCATTTGTAATTCAAGGAAGAAAAACTGGTAGCAATAGAAACATTCATTTATTTGGGCCAGATAAAGCACTCAGATACTGTTGATACTTATAAACCATAATATAGTTGTAGTGATAAGGCAAAAATAAGGCTGTGAAATTCCTTGTGTTACATGGGACATGTTTCAAGGACAGAAGTTTGTTTCTCTGTGGCAAAATTTTCTATTACTCTTCTCTGAAATCACTGTGGTCTGGAGCAACCTTACCCATCCAATCCCCGTGTGGTTCTCAAGCAGACAGTATTGCGTGTGGAGCAAACCTAAAAAGTGAGTCAATCTGCCTTCAACACAGCCCCTTTCTTAAAGTATATATATTTCCTGTTATAATAAAACCAGCATCAACACGAGATGATGATAAGGATGATGATGATAACAAGAGTTAACATATACTGAGCATCTATAGTTATGCCCAGGCACCATGGTCTATGGCCATAACCTTATCAAATATTCTTAACATTATATGAAACAGGTATCATTATTACCCTCATTTTACAGAAGAGAATACAGAGTTCCTAGTAACTGCCCAGATAAACATAGGATCATGACTGAAATCTAAATCAGCCAGATTCTTAATGCCCTTGTTCTCATAATGCCCTCTTATGTTGCCCCCAAAGAGGCCAGAGGCCACAAGGACTTGTCCTTCTCCATGTTCCAGATTTCTCCATGCCTTCCACTTCACTCGGATAGGAACTGGCCAGCTCTGTGCCTTAGCTCTAGGCTGGAGAAGTTTTATTAACTAATCTCATGGTCCCAAGTGTATTCAGTTAGTGATTCTAATGTTTGCTTCAAACACAATTATACGTATTTGATATAATTGTCTTGATGTAATGATGTAATGTCTTGAAGTAATGAAAGACATGTAATGTCTTGAAGTAAGAAATGCAGCCTTGGTGCTGAGGCTTTC
The DNA here is from genome assembly GCF_006542625.1 of Nomascus leucogenys. NCBI lineage: Eukaryota > Metazoa > Chordata > Mammalia > Primates > Hylobatidae > Nomascus > Nomascus leucogenys. The sequence continues at coordinate 71,386,704 of NC_044393.1, forward strand.
AGCTCTGTGGCCAGGAGATATGTCTGGCAGACAGATTTACAATGTTCAAAAGACATTCCCAGTGAGAAGGTAGGAAGCAGGGGCAGAGGAAACAGCAGAAGAAAGCCCCCCTCTGCAGGCCACTTCTACCCCAAGCCTCTTCTTGCCTTGCTGTAACACTGCCCCACTAAATCAATCTCTTACTCCAAGCACTGCACCAAAATCAACTTTCTTACTCCATGTTTTTATTCAATTCCATTTATCTCCTGACCCCCCAGAAATATGCTGGAAGTGTTCAGAAAATATGATGAAACTTCAGGTTACATGACGCAGGCTAGTCATGAATAGGACCTCCCCCTGTATTATAACTGAGGGTCAATGAAACCTCAATCTTCAAGGATTTTTTTAATTGTATTGTGCTTATTATCTCCTCCCAGAAGTCCTCTCCAGTTTGTATGCATCTAACTTGGAATAATTCTACCTAGAAAGAGAAATGGACTTTCATATTTCTTGAGGATGGATGCTTTATGTTGCTTTGTAAGCTCCCTCACGTGTTTCTTTAATGTCTGTATTGTATTTCTATATTGTTCAGGATTCTTGATTGAAAATAACTGAAAGACAATTCAGACTAACTTAAAAAAAAATAATTTGGAAGTTCAAGGGATGACCATACAGGTACACCTGAATTCAGGGGCTCCAGTGATGGCATCAGGATACGTCTCTCCTACCATCTCTCACCTCTGCCACCTTCTGTGTTCGCTTCCTTCTCAAGCATTCATTTTTTATGAGACGATCCAAGGGATGAGCAGCTCAGGTTTAAATTTTGCTAGTGTAACAATTCATGGACATTTTTTTCCCCAGTAGCTCTAGCAAAAGTTTCAGAATTCCTTGAGCTGTTCTCATGCCCAGATTTGAAGCAATCGCAGTATCTAGAATGTGAACACATCCAAAAGGCCAGGCCTATGACTTGTATGCCTGCCTGTGGGTGAACCCCAATGCAGCATATGAATTGAGAGTGGAGTGGTCAAGTCCTCAATAGGTAAGAAAGAAGGCTGGACAGGAAGAAAAAAAAAAGGACTTTACAATGTTTGTGTCTTAATCAGACTGTAACTTATCAAAAGCAAGGGCCACATCTAATAACATCTATTCCTTGAATAATACCCAAAACAATGCTATATATAAAAGCTCATTAATAAACTCATATTTACACATTTTCTAGCTTCCTCGATTTAGTGTATTAAAGGTGGCCTTTATCTAGGTCAAAAGATACATTGCTTTCCCTTAATAAGTTGCTGTTTAATTTACACTAACATCCTTGAGTAAAAGTCATGTATAAGGCACTATACTCAGTATTGTAATGCATATTATTTCATGTGATAATTACTCCAATCTTGTGGGTAACTATTGTTATTTATTTCTTCGAAAGAGGAAACTGAGGTTCAGCGGGTTAAGTAATTTGCTCAAAGTTTCACAGTTAATAAATGATGAAGCTTGAGGAGCTGTTTGATTCTAATACAGAATTATTTCTAGACTGGAGGTGGACATTTAGAGACTTGTTTGGACAGAAAAATATGTTAAAATATTGAATTGACATGCTTTCAGGAGCATCATGTAATCACCTATTTATGATAAAAACCAATCTTCGTTGACTTATCACTGACTTTATCATACATTTATGATACCTGCACGGTGTCCAGAAGCTTTTGAGTTTGGGCCCAGCACAAGAGCACACTTGAATTTAGAGAAAGAAGAAATTATTTGTGCTCTGTTGTCTTGCATGAGTGTGATTTTCTTGCTAAAAGTACAATAATTATACTTTTGAAAATTACATCTAAATTGCATAGTATTGATGCAGTCACTGACAAAAAGAAAAATATAACAAAATACAGAAGAAAAAAGATGAATGTATATGATAAAAGTGGCATTCTAATCAGTAGGAAAGGATTGACTATTCAATAAATAGTGTTATCACAACCTGATGATACATTTTGGGGAAAAAAACTAAATTAGATTCTGCTCACACTATACGCAAAAGTAAACTCTAGAAGAACTAAGATACTAAAAGAAAATATTGAAAAGATACTGTTATAACTTGGGGGTGGGGAAACTCTTTGTAAGGAAGTCATGAAAGAGCTATAAAAAAAAGACTGGAATATTTGCCTAGATAAAACAAGGAGCTTTCATTTGTTGGAAAGAATTACAAACCTATAACAAACTATAGCACACAAAGAGTGCTTGTAAAACTGGTGAAATCAGAATTAGCTATGTGGAAGGTACCAATGTCAATTTCTTGATTTTGATACTGTTACCTTAGTTACCCAAGATGTTACCACTGGTGGGAGCTGGGTGAAGGGTGCGCAGTATCTCTGTGTATTTTGTGGCACAGCTTACTGTGTATCTGTAATTGTTTCAAAATAAAAAGTTAAAAAATAAAAATAAATCAGTGGGTATTTGCAGAACAATTTTTCAAAGCTTCTGTTTAGTTGTGGGACATGATAAATATGTGGGTACCTGTAGAGGAGAAAAGCAAATGAAGAAATGTAATAGTTCCATAAAATAGCATTGTTAAGACAAGCCCGGGTTCTGAAGTCAGCAGAACAGGGATGGAACCCTCATAATACCTACCACATACAGATTATTATGAGAATTACATCAGCTAACTCACTCATTTAAGCTATAAAGAATTCAACTCAGTACTTGGAAAATAGTAACTATCCAATACATGTTAATTATAATTAAAATTATATTTAGTCATATTTAAATGTATTCTGTAAATGTGAATACCTTCATAATTTTGGATTTTTGTTATAGTTCTGAACCTGGTACAAGTATAAAAATGCAATGACAGCTATTTCAACCTCATTTTTGTACTAGAAAATAATTTATTAAATCCTTCATAGGAAACCATTGGAGCTCTAATTTTCTTCACTCACTAGTTCACAGCATGTTGGAAAGTGTATTACGCTATTGGTTATTTACTCTTGGAATTTCATTCACACTGTTCTCAGGAAGTATTGCCAAGGGGAAGAGATGAAAAACAGAACTGTGTATCTTTTTTATCCAGATCCCACTGTTAACTCCATCTCTGAACACTGATGATGTTAAAGACTAAAGTGAGTTGTTATAATGTGACCTTTAAATCACACAATCTTTTTATTAAAAAAGATTATTTACTCAAAAGGCAGTGAGGAGCCCACAGCCCACTGCTATTTATAGCATTTTCTAATACAGGCAAGTTTCTGTCCTAGAGAAAAAAACACGAATGGACTAGATATTGGAATGACCAATGAAACCACATGGGCGTGACTGTAACAGAAAACTTGGTAAAGGGTAAAGTCACAATTGCTAAATGTTACTGCCCAGTCTCATGATCATCAAGACATCAGATATCCTGCAAGCACTGTTTTAAGAATGGAGTACTAAAAGCTAAGATTAGATGAAGATGATCACCAGTGGGTGAAAGATGACATTAATACAATTTAGGAGGTTTAAAATTCTTCATGCAAGTCAATCAGTTCATCAGCCCAAACTGCTTTACCACTGAATTTTTAAAAACTGGAATTAGAAGTTATATTTTTCTTTAAAACTTTAGATGCAAAAACATGAACAAGATCTAAAATTAAGGAACTGACAAACACTACATTACAGTTGATTGTGAGACAGAATTTTTAAAACCTTTGTCAGGAACACTGGGGAACGCTAAAATGATGAATTTCAGGTTGTATCAAAGAGGACACTTTCCCGTAATATCTGAGGCCTGCCGCAAGGGAAGGGGGGCAGGGAGCAGCTCTTTTACAATAAAAGGAAGGAGTTGCAATATCTTACCTCTATTATTAATTATCCTGGCATCCTGACATTTGATATTTTCTATACCTGATTTGTGAAAGTGATTAAAATCCCAAGGGAAACACTGTCAATTCCAATTTGAAGTGCCCAAACTTGTCATCTTATCTGGTTTTATTACAAACTCAGATCTGTCCCTCAGTTTATTTTCACCCAACTCTGTGATTAAGCTGTTCTGGGCACTGTTCCCAATGCCCATTGAAGAATGTCTCTCGACATAAACTACAACTACTATTTATTAATATTGGTCACGACTCTTCTATTAGTAAGAGTCAGAACTCTGACTCAAACCAGCTTAAAAAATAAAACAAAAGGAATTATATAAATCCATATAATTATTAGTGTCTTAAGAAACTAATGTTCACTTAATCCTGGACCTGCTTTTCCATTCTGTCATTTTAACCTATAAAATGTGATACATTACTTCACTGTTATTTACCAGAATTTTCTATAAAAATATAAGCTAATTATTCATCGCTATGGCATACACTAGGTAACTTATTAATGATAAAAGCTGTATAAAGCAACTACATTGATTAATCGGAAAAAAAAAAGATCCAGAATAATAGAGCCCCGTAGTCACTTGCCCAACCTAAATTAATCACTTTGGCCCAGGATGGGACACTCTGATTGACTGAGCCTGAATCATGTGCCAAAGTCATGTGCCCCCTCAGATGAAGGGAGAGGGCTGCTAAACAAACCTTAAAACATATCTAACTTAAAAAAAGAAAAGAAAAGAAAAGAAAACTAACTAATATGTTTATTGGGCACTTAAAAAAATGTGCCAAGCGCTATAATTAGTAAGCATTTTACCTATAGGATTGCTTTTCATCCTTACATCATCCCCGATAGTTAGGTATTATTCTTTATAGATGATAACTTTGAGAATTAAAGAGTTAAGTAACTTCCCCCAAGGTCTCACTGCCAATGAGTGGAGGTATTGAGAGCTAAACCTAGGTGGTCTAAGTCCCTCTTGACTGTTAAACTGTGCTTCTGACAGCAATGTCACAGCCTTCTCTTTGTCTTCTATTATTTGTCTTCTATCATTATTATTATTATTATTATTTGTGAAAGAGTCTCACTCCATCACCCAGACTGGAGTGCAGTGGTGCAATCTTGGCTAACTGCAACCCCTGCCTCCCAGCTTCAAGCCGTTCTCATGCCTCAGCCTCCTAAGTATGGGACTACAGGTGTGCGCCACCACACCCAGCTAATTTTTGTATTTTTAGTAGAGATGGGTTTTCACCATGTTGGCCAGGCTAGTCTCAAATTCCTGATCTCAGGCGATCCACCTGCCTCAGTCTCCCAAAGTTCTGGGATTATAGGCATGAGCCACTGCATCCGGCCAGTCTTCTGTTATTTTTGTATATAGTAAACATACACAGTCCCTTTAATCTTCAAATATAATATTTGGTCTTCACCTTTTTCCTATAAAATATGGAAGTAAGTTTGATAATCTGATCTACTGATTGAGAGTATTATGATGAGGTGGGTTCTAGGAGCACAATTTACATGAGAGAGGAGACTAAAGCAGTAAGATGTCTAGCAAAGACTAGATCCCTGTGCTTAAGCAAAGAGCACCATGGAGCTGAGTGCTTACAAGTTCTTGAAGAGAGCAAGACAGGAGAGGCATCCCAACAACAGCAAGTCCCAGTCAGGGGTGAAACAAACAATGATAAGAATGTGGAGGGGTTTTCAATTTCTGATATGATTATTTCCTCAGCACATCCATTCTGGAGCTAAACTAAGAATATTTAAACCCTCGTTCATGTTGTCATCAGTATCATTGCTCAGATTCTGCGTGGCAAATCAGCTTTAGTCTTCTTTTTACATCATCTGAGCATCCAAATTAATGACTACTGAAAACAGAGTCAGTGTAGGGATAACAGCATGCATTTGGGGAATGAAAGAAAAGCTCAGGGCATCATAAATAACACAAGGGTAGGACAAATACAATCAAAGATTCCTTGTTTGCAGTTTTTGACCATAACACTAATGGAATAGTCCCTAAGATGACATGTGAGGCGGTTATACCAAACTCTTACCAAACTTTTCCTTCAGATATTTCCCATATTAACCAGTTCCGAATTGGTATTCCAGAGATAGTAACATATTTTATTAAAAGCTTATATCGAAGCATAAATATTATCCAAGGTACATGCTTAATAAGGTGATAAATGACTTCTCCAGAACTTCAGTTAAATTAAATTAACATTGAGAGTGGAGTTCTTCTTTTTCAAAAGAGTTCCACACAATCTACTGCTTTCCCCCTGCTGAGAGTGCTAATTTATTTTTTCTTTGCTAGAAAACCAGGAGACAGTCTTAAGACTGGGTTTTTTATTTATTAATTTCTTTCATTGATTCTAAGATACTGTAACAACAACTGTGCATCGGTGGATACAGTATTTTCAAGCTATTTAATGTAATGTCAGACAATATGTTTCCTAATAGAAAGAGAATCCCTTTGGAGTGTTAGGCAGTTTGCCTCTCTGTATAAGACTTCAAAATACAAACAATAGCAATTATTTATCACAGCCTCAGAAGCCTAGATGTTAGATGGAAGTCTTTGCTTAACAAAGGACATGTGCAGAGTAATGTTCATTTTCCAGGTTTTTTACTTAGAATGCAATTCAAAGTGAGCATGTCCAAGTAAAATATTTATCATTATTAGTAGTTATTTAGGACTTTTCTCTCATTCTTCGAAGCTCTAAAACTCAAAGAGAGGAAAATAGGTACTCCTCTGCTTGTCAAAGGTATTCCATATTATAGCTAGTAAGTACAGACACCCATTAAGTGACTTATCTGTGTCTCCATGACCATCCAATTGTGATTTGTCATCAGCATTCTCTTCCCTCTCATTTTTTCCAAATAGGCATAAGGCAAGACTCCAATCCGCAAACTTCTTGTGTTCTAAAAATTAATCTGTAGATAAATACTGCTAGAGCAGGATAACCAGTTGTGTGATTTGGGGCAAATGATTTAGTTTCTCTGAGTTTAATTCTTCATATACAAAATGGACCTAATTTCCAACTTACAGGATTATTGTGAAGATTTAGTAAGATAATGAATATAACATATTTAGTACACTACCTAGCAAAGAATGAATGTGAGATGGAATATAACCCGCAATGGTCAATTTGAGCCATATAAAAATTGAAACCAAATGTTAAATGTGTTAATATCATACCTTGGACTCAAGAATATGCAGGTCATTTTTTCAAGTAAGTTTCTGATTGAGAAATACATACAGTAAAACACACAAGTCATAAATGTAACTCCATAACCACACGTAGCTCAATAGCTCAATAAATTCTTTAAATATAAACACACCCGCATAACCAAATCACGAACTAGAAGCAGTGTTCCAGAAGCCCACTCCCTTGTTCTTTCTCCCGGTCACTACCACCTTCTTAAAGGTAATCAGTATTCTGACTTCTAAATTAATTGTTTAATTTTAATATCTCTGGGTTGGAATGATCTTGAGCACCTTATTATATGCTTATTGACCATTTCGATATCCTCTTTTGTGAAGTACCTGTTTAACTTATTTGTCCAATTGTCTATTAGTTGATCATTTTCTCACTGATTTGTAGATTTGTTTTGTTTTGGTTTGAGATGGAGTCTCATTCTGTCACCCAGGCTGGAGTGCAGTTGTGCGATCTCAGGTCACTGCAACCTCCACCTCCCGGGTTCAAGTGATTCTCTTGCCTGAGCCTCCCAAGTAGCCGGGATTACAGGTGCACGCCACCACGCCTGGCTAACTTTTGGATTTTTACTAGAGACAGGGTTTCACTGTGTTGACCATGGTTGGCCAGGCTGGTCTCAAACTCTTGACCTCAGGTGTTCTGCCTGCCTTGGCCTCCCAAAGTTCTGGGATTACAGGAGTGAGCCACCATGCCCAGCTATTTTTTAAATATGTTGTACTTTGGATGTCTTTATCAGATATACGGATGTAAATTTTTTCCCTCTGAACCTTGTCTTTTACTTCCTTAATGTCTTTTCTAAATAAATAGAAGTTCTTGATTTTAATGTGGTCTAATTTACCAATTTTTTCATTTTTATTTACAAGCCACATGAGTAACAACATTAGAAACAAACAACAGATTGAGACAATTAAGGGCTTCATAGGCTAAGATATGTGAGATAAAATTACTAGATGGAAAATACTTAAAAAATAGGCCAGGGGAGGTGACTCATGACTGTAATCCCAGCACTTTGGGAGGACATGGTGGGAGGATTTCTTGAGCCAAGGAGTTCAAGACAAGCCTGGACAATAAAGCAAGATCCCATCTCTAAAAAAAAAGTTAAAAATTAGCTGGGCATGATAGTGGGAGGCTGAGGTGGGATCACTTGAGCTCAGGAGTTATAGGCTGCAGTGAGCCATGGCCACACCCCTACACTCCAGCCTGGGCAACAGAGTGAGCCCATCTCTTAAAAAATAAAATAAAATTTGAGACTATTTGAAATTTATTTTTTAATGGAAATTAGGTGCATAAAACTGGCTTAATCATGACCCTTGAATTATGACACAGTAGAGTCATTTACCCAAGAATGGCCTGTTTTATTTTATCTTTAAAATATAATGAACACTTGGAAATTCATTACCAAACTTCAGCTCATCACCAAACCTGAGAACTTAAAATACTAACAGTTAACTTAAACATTTACCAATAAGAACAACAACAATAATAATAATATCTCAGTGGATTGGTTAGCAACATATTAAACACATTTGACAGAGAATTAAAGAATCAAAAGAGAGAGCAGATTCCAAGACAATGAGAGAAGAATAAGGAAAATATAAAAGGAAATTTAAGAGATAAGAAATTTCAAATATGGTGGCCTAAATGGAGTCTAAGAAAAAGACAATAGAGAATATGGAGAAAAGGTGATGACTCACCAAGAGGTAATGACTCACATTTTTTTCAGAACTGATAAAGGGTATCAAGCATCGTATTTTAAAAACCCAATAAAACCAAAGCCAATTATATAGAAATTCATACCTAAAATGTTATAATGAAACTGAGAACAAGAAGATTGAACCACACATTTTTTCTTTTTTTAAAAAAAATTTTTTTAGAGACAAGTTCTCACACTGCCACCCAGGCTGAAGTGTAGTGGTGGTATCATACCTCAACCGATTCTTCAACCTCAGCCTCCAGAGTAGCTGGGATTACAAGCACAGGCCACCATGCCTGGCTTGAACGTTTTCAACTTAAAACTTTGTAATTGTCAAACAGCTAGGGAGGAAGAAAAGATGAATAAACTAACAGTAACATGGATGCTGGAGAACAATAGAATAATATATGCAGAGCTTATTGAGAAAAAAAATTACAACCTGGATTTGTAGAGACCTCAGGAGTTTCTCAAAAAAATGCCGGCCCCTGCTCTCACCTTTGTCGGAAGATAAAGAAAAAATGAGCACATAATGATAGATCTCCACTAGGGAAATTCCTAAAGATGTAATTCAGGAGGAAAAAGAAGCCCAGAAAAGAAGATTCGAATGCAAGAAGGAAAGAAAATTGAAAAAATATATAATTGTAGTAAATCTAAAGAAGTATTGATTAGAATTAAGATGTGATTAGAATTAAGATCCTGGTTTCAAATGGGGATTAGGAATTAATTAATTTTGGACTTCGTTAAAAGTACACTATAAAATTTTAAAGATATTAACCAATAAAATAGAAATAGGGCATATAACTTCCAAATTAGTAAACAAAAAATATGTGATTAAAAAAAAACCAAAAGCAAAATAAGCCAAAGGGAAAGAAAAAAAGAAAAATAAATGAGACAAATATAAAGCAAAAAGTTACGTGGTAGAAACTGGTAAAATATTTCAGTATTATACAGGCAAATAATATCAGCAAAAGACAACCTGGAGAGCTGTTTTAATAATCAGACAACCTGGATAGCTGTTTTAATATCAGCTGTTTTAAGACAAAAGAAAAGCTTTATTTGTCATTAATTTTTTTAAAAATCACTATATGAAGATGAGTTCAATTAATCAAGGTTGTTTAAACATTTAACTTTGTATACATATAGTTAAATAGCTTCAAAATACTCAAGGAAAAGGTAATTAAAACTATAATAAGAAATGGACAGCTTTCCAACTTTGACCCGGGAGAATGGCTCCCGCAAAGAAGGGTGGCGAGAAGAAAAAGGGCCATTCTGCCATCAACGAGGTTGTGACCCGAGAATACACTATCAATATATTCACAAGTGCATCCATGGAGTGGGCTTAAGAAGCGTGCCCCTGGGGAACTCAAAGAGATTTGGCAATTTGCCGTGAAGGAGATGGGAACTCCAGATGTGCTTATTGATACCAGGTGCAACAAAGTGGTCTGGGCCAAAGGAATAAGGTATGACCCATACCGTATCCGCATGTGGTTGTCCAGAAAACGTAATGAGGATGAAGATTCACCAAACAAGCTCTATATTTTGGTTACCTACATACCTGTTACCACTTTCAAAAATCTACAGACAGTCAATGTGGATGAGAACTAATCACTGATCATCAAATTGCAAAATTGCAAAAAAAATTGCAAAAATTGCAAAAAACAAAAAGAGGAAATGGACAATCACCATTAAAGGGAGAGATGTCAACACAGCTCTCTCTATTATTGAGAGGCCAATGGATAGAAAAGATTTGAACAATGAAATAGGCTATATATGTACAGAACCCTCCACCTAAAATATAGAGAATGCAAAGTTTTCTCTAGCACATAGGAAACAATTTTTAAAAAATGGCCACAAGCAAGGTTCTTGACTTTTAAGTCAAAAAAACTTAAAAAATTGCTATCAGACTATATTTTCTTATGACAATGCAATTATGTTATAAATTAATAACCAAAAAGTTACATCTGACGAAGTTCTGATATCCAGAATCTATAAAAAACTTAAAAAATTGAAAAAGAAGAAGCAACTGCATTAAAAAATGGGCCAAAGACACAAACAGACACATCTCAAAAGAAGACATACGAGAAGCTAACAAACATGAAAAAAGTTCCACGTCACTAATCATCAGAGAAATACAAAACAAAACCACAATGAAATACCACCTCACACCAGTCAGGATGGATATTATTAAAAAGGTCAAAAAACAGCACATGTTGGTGAGACTGTAGAGAAAAGAGACTGCTTACACACTATTGGTGGGACTGGAAAGTAGTTCAGTCAGTGTGGAAAACAGTTTGAAGATTTCTCAAAGAACCTAAAACAGAGCCACCATTTAACTCAGAAATCCCATTACTGGGTATATATCCAAAAGAAAATCAATCATTCTACCAAAAGACATATGCATTCACACATTCATTGCAACACTATTCACAATATCAAAGACATGGAATCAACCTAGGTGCCCACCAACAGTGGATTAGATAAACAAAATGTGGTGCATATACAACAAGAAATACGAAGGAGTCATAAAAAGAATGAAATCATGCCCTTTGCAGCAACATGGATGCAGCTGCAGGCCTGATATGGTTAGGCTTTCTGTCCCCACTCAGATCTCATCTAGAATTATAATCCCCTTAATCCAAGGGAGAGAACAAGTGGAGGTAACTGAATCATGGGGACAGTTTCCCCCATGCTGTTCTCATGACAGTGAGTTCTCACAAGATCTGATGGTTTTATAAGGGGCTCATCCCTCTTTGCTCAGCATTTCTCTTTCCTACTACCTTGTAAAAAAGGTGCCTTGCTTCCTCTTCACCTTCCACCATGATTTCAAGTTTCCTGAGGCCTCCCCAGCCATGCAGAACTGTGAGTCAATTAAACCTCTTTCCTTTATAAATTACCCAGTGTCAGGCAGTTCTTTATAGCAATGTGAGAATGAACTAATACAAGAGAATTCAAAAAGGAACAGAAAACCCACCAAATACTGTATGTTCTCACTTATAAGTATGAGCTAAACATTGGGTACTCATAGACATAAAAATGGCAACAATAGAAACTGGGGACTACTAGACGGGGGAGGGAGGAAGGGAGGCAAGGGTTGAAAAACTAAATGTTAAGTATTATGATCAGTACCTGGGTGACAGGATAATTTGTATACCAAATCCCAGCATCATGTAATATACCCATCTACATGTTACTACTGAATCTACAATAAAAGTTGAGCCAGGCACTTTGACTCACACCTGTAATCCCAGCACTTTGGGAGGGTGAGGCAGGAAGATTGCTTGAACCCAGGAATTGAAGACCAGCCTGGGCAACATGGTGAAACCCTGTCTCTATTAAATATATACATACATACATAAAAACATAAATAAATAAAACAAACTGAAAACTAGAAAAGAAACTTTTAAAAAAGTTGAAAAAGATTATAAAAGTAAATAAAATCTCAAATCATTTAAACCACAATTCTAAGTGACTTGTGAGTTAGAATATTTTGTTCACTGAATCTACTCATATACATAACTAAACAAACTGAAATTCTATCATTTCAGCATACCTATTTTGATAAATCAAGATTTAACTATATATAAAAGATATAAGAAACTACCAAAAGATATTGAAAATAAGAATGTAACTAACTTTTTTTTTTTTTTTGAGACGGAATCTTGCTCTGTTGCCCAGGCTGGAGTGCAGTAGCGTGATCTCGGCTCACAGCAAGCTCCGCCTCCCGGGTTCACACCATCCTCCTGCCTCAGCCTCCTGAGTAGCTGGGACTGCAGGTGCCCACCACCACGCCCGGCTAGTTTTTTGTATTTTTAGTAGAGATGGGGTTTCACCATGTAACTAACATTTTTAAGGTATGATAGGGTGTCCAAACTTTTGGCTTCCTTGGGCCACATTAGAAGAAGAAGAATTGTCTTGGGCCATGCATAAAATACACTAACACTAATGACAGCTGATGAGCTAAAAAGCAAATTGCAAAAAATAAAATAAAATAAAAATCTCATAATATTTTAAGAAAGTTTACGAATTTGTGTTGGGCTGCATGCAAGGCCATCCTGGACCATATGTGGCCTGTGGACTGCGGGTTGGTCAAGCTGATATTGGATAAGGAAAGAGCTAAGAGAAGGTGTGAATTGCTCATTTACTTATTTATTTCTGTAAGGAATAGAACCATTTAAACTTGCTAAATTAAAAAATAGAAGATTAACGGTAATATATAAAATGCTATAAAGTTAAGTAGAAGCTTTAAAAACAGACAAAAATTGTTGAACTTATAAAAAGAAAAACTGCACACATAAAAAAAAAATCCAAGGCTGAGTGCAGTGTCTCATGCCTATAATCCCAGCACTTTGAGAGGCTGAAGCAGGAGGATCACTTGAGCCCAGGAGTTCAAGACCAACCTGGGCAACATAGCGAGACCTTGTTTCTACCAAAAAAAAAAGAATATTAAATAGCTGGGCATGGTGACATACACTTGTAGTCTCAGCTACTTGGGAGGCTGAAGTGGGAGGATCACTTGAGCCTAGAAACAGTGAGCTACGATCACACCACTGCACTCCAGCCTGGGTGACAGAGCAAGACCCTGTCACCAAGAAATAAAGCCTAATACATTTATTGTATCAAAAAATATAAATGGCATATACTCATCTACTAAAAGAAAAACTCTCATATTAGGTAAAATTTTTAAATTATATATTGTGTATATGAGACATCTAAAACAATGTGATTCACAAAAGATTAAAAATAAGAATATATAAATACAGTCACACAAAGCTAACTGAAACAAGAGTTAAAATATAATCTTTTTAATATATAAATATTAATTGGAGATCACATTTGCTGAGTGCTGTGTGCCAGGAGTGTGCTTTACATGAACGATATGTTAAATCCTAAAAACAACCCTCTGAAGCATACTGGCCACATTTTACAGATAAAGGAACTGAAGCACAGAGAGATTTAAAAACTTATTCAAAGTTGTACAACTGGTCATCAGAGGAGACAGAATTCCAACCCAAATTTTCTAGCTCTAGATCCTGTCTAGCAGCAATATTCTGTCTTTACAGTTAAAAAAAAGAACTATTTAAAATGCATAATTTTAGTTGCACAGAACATTTTTTTAGAAAGGATACACTAGAAATTATCAAAATAGTAGTTACCTTTACAGAGAATGACTAGGAATGAAAAGAGGATTTTAGTTTTTATTTTTCTTTTTTGTTATTTATTTAGTAGTGGGAGGGAGTTACATATTGCTTTTTATGTGTTATTGGATGCATACAAAGGACTATATGTACATTTTGAAGCATATCAATAAAATAAATCTCTGAGAATTACTCAGCTTAAAAACATAAACATTGCTAATACTATTACATCTATATTAATACTCCATTATAAACTTCAAAACATGTGAATGTTGTACTTATTTTTTAATTAAAAATTTCAACTGGCTGATACAACTATACCATTATTGTGTTTTCCTAAATATTTTTAAAGGAACCAAAAAATAAGGTAAAGTGGGGAGGTGGATCAGAATGTGACTTTCCCAAAAATATAATGGCTACGAGTCCCAGTCCCACACAGGGGTGTGACAACACATTATATACAGCAATGCCCTTGATGAAACTCACATGTGTCTCACTTAAGGCAATGTAAGACACTATTGAAATATCCACTGAACATTTATATAACAGGTTATTGTACAACCTCTCAAAGGGTAAGTGAGTTCCAAGAGGAAAAAAGCAACTTTATGCAAGTACTTCACTTAAAAATAATGTGTATGAAAAAATTTTACCCATGGATAGAGACTCTTATCACTATTAACGATAACATCAGAACTTAGCAGGTGCCATCAGCTTTTGTCACTCTACTCTTTGTCTTTGCCAACATCACTTTTAGCTTAAAAAAAGAAAAAGGGAAAAAATGCACCTGAAAGCCTTGAAACCCAACAATCTTTCCTACATAATTCTGTGATGAACAAACAAGTATTGTTCAACTGTTCCACAATAAGGTTAAGGACCTTTAATAATAATTTCAGCACATTGACGATATTATCAAAAGCTTTATTCTAATTCTGAACGCACAGGCAGAATAAGCTGTGTCACTGGTGCTTAGGTGTTCTTTTAGAAATCCGTTTTTAATATTCTGGTACTATATAAAATCTTTAGCACTTAATGGAAAAGTTTCCATTCTTGAGACAGCTACTTACATGAAATAATGTTTCTTACTAGCGGATGGAGTGCTAACAGAATTTTTAATAAATCCACATTTCTTAGAAATACATTTTGTATAATACATTATTTTCAAGTGACAGTTTACTTCTTTCACTGCAAACTGTTGAAGTAAAAATTCAGGAAATTTGATGTGAAGATGCTATTTGAAACACTCCAAAAAAAAAAAAAAAAAAAACTCCACAAAATTTAAATCCTTCAGCAAAATCCTGGCACTGCTAGCATCAATATGACTTCAGCAAAAGGATCTTAAAAGTATTAACTAGCTATAACATCATATTGTCTCTGGAATAATCTATACATTGTTACATTCATACTTTAGAATACATATTAAATATACACAGAAGCCACTTAAGATAATCATTCTACTTCCAGATAAAGTAATTATTATTATAGAAATAAAATTTATTGAGGATATCATGAGCCAAGACTCTTCTAGGTGTTTTGTATACACTTTCTTTAGTCTGCACAATAGAATTACAATTCTTTTATGAGAAAATGAAAGGTGAGAGAAATTAAGTAACCTGGTGAAAGTTCCACTGCTGGAAAATGACAGCGCTGCTTTCTGAACCTGAGTCTGACCACCTCAAAAGTCTTTTTATTGTCCCATGCATCCTCCACCATTTTTGGTGTATAAATCTTAGTTTTTCATCTTGGTTGAAAATCAGCCTAAAATGTAATTTGTGTAATAATTTAGAAAGAAAATTACACTTTATTTCACCAGTGGCATTTTAAAAAAGTGATCCAGCTGATCAGTTTTTAACAAACTGGTATTTTTATTTCTTCCTGCCATGCTCTCCACCAATCTACCTTTTCTCTCTGATATGGTTTGATTCAGACCCCACCTGAATCTCATCTCAAACTGTAATCCCTATATGTCAAGGGAGGGACTTGGTGGCAGGTAATTGGCTATGGGGTGGTTTCCCCCATGCCTTCATGACAGTGCGTGAGTTCTCATGAGATCTGATGGTTTAAAAGTGTGAGGCGGTGCCCCTCTGTCTCCTGCCACCTTGTGAAGAAGGTACTTGCTTCTCCTTCTCCTCCCACCATAATTGCAAGATTCCTGAGGACTTCCCAGCCATGCAGAACTGTGAGTCAATTAAACCTCTTTTGTTTATAAGTTATCCAGTCTCAGGTATGTCTTTATAGTAGTGTGAAAATAGGCTAATATAGAAAGTTGGTACAGGGAATTTGGGGCACTGCTATAAAGACACCTGAAAATGTGGAAGCAACTTTGGAAATGGGTAATGGGCAGTGGTTGGAATGGTTGAGAGGGTTCAGAAGAAGACAGGAAAATGTGGGAAAGTTTGGAACTTCCTAGAAACTTGTTGAATGGTTTTGATCAAAATGCTGATAGTGATATAGACAAGGTTGAAGTGGTCTCAGATGGAGATGAGGAATTTCTTGGTAATTGGAGGAAAGGTCACTCTTGCTATGCTTTCACACAGACTGGCAGCATTTTGCACCTGCATTAGAGATCTGTGGAACTTTGAAGTTGAGAGAGATGATTTAGGATATCTGGCAGAAGATATTTCTAAGTAGCAAAGCATTCAAGAGATGACCTGGCTCTTTTTGAATGCGTACAGTCATATATGTTCACAAAGAGATGATCTGAAATTGGAACTTATGTTTAAAAGGGAACAGAGTATAAAAGTTTGGAAAATTTGCAGCCTGACCATGTGGTAGGAAAGAAAAACCCATTTTCTGGGGAGAAATTCAAACTGGCTGCCGAACTTTGCATAAGTAACCTGACAATGAAGAAAAAGTCTCAAGGACATTTCAGAGATCTTCACAGCAGCCTTTCCCATTACAGGCCCAGAGGCCTAGGAAGGAAATATGGTTTTGTGGGCTAGGCCTAGGGCTCCACTGCTCTATGCAGCACCTCAGGACATGGTTTCCTGCACCCCAGCCACTCCAGCTCCAGCCATGGCTAAAAGGGACGAAGGTACAGCTTGGGCCATTACCTCAGAGGGTGCAAGCTCCAAGCCTTCACAGCTTTCACATTGTGTTGGGCCTGTGCACAGAAGACAAGAGTTGAGGTTTGGGAGCCTCCACCTAGATTTTAGAGGATGTATGGAAATGCCTCCATGTCTAGGCAGAAGTCTGGTGCTGGGGTGGATCCCTCATGAAGGACCTCTACTATGGCAATGCACAGGGGAAATGTGCGGTTGGAGACCCACACATTGATCCTACTGGGGCACTGCCTAGTGGAGCTGTGAGAAGTGGGCCATCATCCTCCAGACCCCAAAATGGTAGGTCCACCAACAGCTTGCATGGTGAGCCTGGAAAAATCACAGGCACTCAACATCAGCCTGTGAAAGCAGCTATGGGGTGGAGCTGCCCAAGGCTGTGGGAGCCCACCACTTGCATCAGTGTGGCCTGGATGTGAGACATGGAGTCAAAGGAGATTATTGTGGAGCTTTAAGATTTAATGACTGCCCAGCTGGTTTTCAGACTTGCAATTCTCATTCACTATCTGATTGTTTAAAAGTGTGAGGGAGTTCCTCCACCCCTGCCTCCTTGTGAAAAATGTACTAGCTTCTCCTTCTCCTTCTGCCATGACTATAAGTTTCCTGAGGCCACCCCAGCCATGTAGAACTGTGATTAGATTAAACTTCTTTTATTTATAGATTACCTGGCCTCAGGTATGTCTTTATAGCAGTGTGAAAATGGACTTGTACACTCTCCTTATACAGTGTTTTTCCATCAACTATCCACACACTTTTATGATAAAACCTAATGCTATGAAGTACTTTAGGAAAGCAGGATAAGAGACTAATATAGTCGGCAATTTGCAGTGGAAAATACCAAGTAAAGTAATAGAAAAAATTATCTGTGGCCCAGACTAGCTTTATAGCTATGCTCAGATAATGACTCATGAGCAAGATTTTTTGAAATTTTAGGAGTCTGTGACATATGCTACATTGTGTTACAAACTGGAAGTTGACTCAGGTTGTGATTAGCTGCAGGGGGTTTTTCAGGGAATGCTCTTAGGATCAACACCAGTGGAAGGGAGGGGAAGAAAGCAAGATTAGGCAAAGGGAGAAGTTGGTGGTTCTGATGCAGTCCCAATGAAGGCCTCATTTGAATTTACAGGGAGCTCTGGAGCTGGGATGGCCCTTCTGTGTTATCTCAAGTTGTGACAACGGGGCTGAGAAATTATACCTCCTGGTTGATCAGTCACTGGAGACAGGCTGCTCTGGAAGGGGCCCAGATCTTTGGCAAGGCAATTTTCTTCAGTTGAGTTAATCCCAAAGAGGTTTGATAGCTGCAGACCCTTTCCCAGCACTATTTCCAGCAGGTAACAGGGGTCTGGGCAGCACATCACATGTTCACCACATGTCATGGGATGAGTTGTATTCTATTAAAGATTATATGTTGAAGCCCTCGCCCCCAGTACCTCAGAATGTGACCTTATTTGGAAATAGGATCATTGCAGATGTAATTAATTAACATGAAAGCACATTGGGGTAAGGTGGGCCCTTAATTCAATATGACTGATGTCCTTTTAAAAAGAGGGAATTTGGAAACAGGTGCACACAGAGGGAACACCATGTGAAGATGGAGTAAGGTGGGCCCTTAATTCAATATGACTGATGTCCTTTTAAAAAGAGGGAATTTGGAAACAGGTGCACACAGAGGGAACACCATGTGAAGATGGAGTAAGGTGGGCCCTTAATTCAATATGACTGATGTCCTTTTAAAAAGAGGGAATTTGGAAACAGGTGCACACAGAGGGAACACCATGTGGAGATGAATGCAGGGATCTGGGTAATGCTTCTGTATTCCAAGGAGCACAAAAGAGGGCCAGAAAATTACCAGAAGCTAGGAAAAGGGAAGGAACAAATTCTTCTTCACAGATTTTAGAAGGAACCAACCCTGTCAGCACCTTCATCTCAACATCTAGTCTCCAGAACAGTGAGACAATAAATTTCTGTTGTTTAAGCCACTCCGTGTATGCTATTTTGTTACAGCAACCCTAGCAAACTTATATTTGTTGGTATGAAATTATTGGTTGTAAAGAGCAATGAAAGACTTCTTTTTTACATATGGAGAAAGGTGACATGGCATTATGATGGAAATTCAAAAGATATGATTACCTGAAAACTCTGAGCCTAAAGATGGAATTCTGGACTAGATCAAATGAATTTGGATAAACAGCAAGAAGAAAAAGTACATCACTTTGGGAGAAGTCTCTAGGATTCTTCATTAATCAGTTGGAAGTTGAATAAATAGGGCATAGATAAAAACTGAGTTAAACCACAGTACAGAGCTGCTCCATCCAATATGGTAGCTCCCAGCCACTTGTAACTACTGAGCACTTGAAATATGGCTGATCTAAATTAAAATCCGTGGTAACTGTAAAATATACACTGAATTTTGAAGAAAAAGAGGAAAAAATCAGGCAAAGTATCTCAATAACTTTTACACTGATTACATATTGAAATGACACCATTTGAGGTATTTGAGATAAATAAAAATATTAAAATTAATGTCACTTTTCTACCTTTACTTTTTAAAAGGTGTCTATAAGAAAACCTAAAATTATCAACATGCCTTACATTTGTGGTTCACAGTATATTTCTACTGGACAGTGCCCATCTACAGGTTCTCTCTAGAATCTGGGAAGATGAGTCCTCTACATATGTCTCAGAATACTTGGTGTTCTGAAAAGAGGTCTGTATACATCTCTTGATTTGCTTGGAATGAAAGATTCCTGTGGGGAATCATAAAAGAACTGACAAGAGTGATATATTTCAAGACACTTTAGTGGAAACCAGGTTGCATTAATGGATATGGAAAACAGAGGGAAAAAATGTCTTTACAAGGAGTACAAATGCCAAAAGGACATCTGGACGGGGCAGTGTGGGGTTGCGCCTGGAAACACAGAAGCCCAACAAAGTTTCTTCTTCCCCTTTTCCCCTCAGCATGCTGCCAGCTGGTTGAAAAAAAAAAAAAGCTGGGTGGCAAAGCAAGAAGTATTTTGTCACTATTGCTAAGGGACCCTCTTCTAATGGACGCTGCAGGAGGAATGTGAGAAAGCCCCGAACAAAGTTTGGAGGGAAATTTCTGGCTATTGCCTTCAAGAGTGTCAATGCCCAAGGGCATCTGAGGCTGAAAATGATTTTAAGGTAATTGAGCATTCTCAGGGGGCACTAAAGTGCTGGGGGCCCAGGAATGGCAAAGGGGAGAGTGTATTTTAAAGAGATTTTCCTGTGGGGCTGCCCTCCAACCCTCCTTTGGAGAACTCACAAATAGGCAAGAAAAGCTAAGACCCACAGTCCCATCAATTTAGCAGCTGTGATTATTCATCCAGAGGCCCAAAGGCACACACCACCAAAGGGACCTTACCCAGGACCCACAAACCCACATACAACTAGGTGATTCATCCCAGGGTCACATTCATCCACAGGCACAGAGGTAAGATGGAGAAGCCATAGGAGTTAGACACCTGCAAGGACTCTTTTTAGCTAAAATTCAGGAAAAAGCTAAAATTTAAGAAAAAACTGTTTATTCTGGCATATAGAGAGCTTCATCTTTCAGAACAGAGAGGAAAGAAGCTTCTGATGAAAGTTCCCTGGAATCATATCACAAGGCTCTGATCTGCCTCTTCACCATGTGTTTTAATAATTCAGATGAGGATATTGATGTCAGATTGACCAGACTTTGAAAAAGACAAAATGTGGAGGAAGGTTAATTGGTGTGTGACAGAATCAATATCCAAAACACACTAAACAATGGGCTAAAACCTGACTGATGAAATATATCACACAAAATGGTAATGTCATGTCGTTAGTTTAAAAGAAGTTTAAGTGTAGGATGAGAAATGCATGAATAAACATGACTTGTGAGTTTTCATTGACCTCATGCTCACTAGAAGTCCACTGTGTAAAGAGATGTCCAGGAGTTAATGAGACCTCAGCCTTCGTTAATGAAGTCCAAATGGAAAGAGGTGATTGTCTCACTCTAATTCATGCTGGTCAAACCACACTTAATGTGTTAAGTTCAATTCAGGTACCACATTCTCAAAGACTCCTGCCAAACTAGAGACTATTCCAAAGAAAACTACCAGAATGATAAAAGACCTTACATCATTTCACATGGGGAAGAAAACCCAAGAAACTGGGAAGAATTTACCAGAAAAAACAGAACTGAAAGGTTGAAAGGCCATGACATAGAAAATTAATTAGACTTGTTTTGATGATCCTGAGAAGTGGAGCCAAAACCAGCAGCTAGAGGTTTCAGAGAGACCAATCACTGTTAAAATCAAAGAGGCAGTTGGTGGCCATTGGAGCTATGCAAAATACCTGGAACAGAAAACACAGAGCTCTCCCTGGAGTTGGCATTTTCAGCAGGGTCTTTTAACTCCTTGCCAGGGGTGGTTGAGAAAAGATTCATGCACAGAGAATAAGACTTCTGTGAATATAAAATCTGCAAGTCACTCATTCCTGACCATAATTTCTGCCTGACACCTCCAGTACATACTTCCCACCCACTTCACCAGCCCCTGTTCACTTTAGATTGCATTATTTTGTCTTCTCAGTCCATTATAGGGTCCAAGGACCTTGGGGTCAGGAGGGACCTGGGGGGCCCTCAGATGCAATTTTTCGCCTGGGCAAGAAACCTGTATATGACAGCCCTGAGAGATGGATATATATTGCACCCTTGCTGGGCTCGTCTCTGACCCATCTTCCATTGTCTCTACCCTAGGACAGATCCACTGTCTTAGCCTTTCACCCACATCCTTACCTTGCTGCTTCATAGCAGTGTAGTGTAGTGGCTAAGACTTTGGACTATGGCACCAGATTTCCTGGCTTCTAATCCTGACTCTACCATTTACAAGCTGTGTGATTATAGGCAAGTTTGTTATCCTCTCTGTGCCTACTTTGGCATATGGAAAATGGAGATTATGCATATACTGCTTACTGTGTCTCCACTATATTGCTGTTAGAAAGCTGAAATGGGTTAATATGCATAAAACACTGAGAATAGTGCTTAGCAAGCATTAGCAATTATTAACTTATTCTCGTACATTCTTTCCTTCCTCTCCCAAGTCACTAACTTTTTCCATAAGCCCTGCCTGATTTTGACTCTCCTCACCTTCCCCCTAACGATATGCCCACTCACAATCTTAACCAAAGTGTTGCTGTGACTAGGTGAGTATGGAAGAGAGACTCACAATATGGTTAAGACTGTTCTGTGTTATTCTTTCATCTAGGCAATTTCCCCTATTGCATGTTATAAATAACAGAAGTTCAAAGTTTCCAAAGGCTGATTTCTTGAACTAAACCATAGCATGATGCTGGTAAAATAGTATTCTGGGAGAGAATTAGTGATGAAACACGTATGCCATTCTGTCTCTGTCTCTGTCAACTTTTCACTGGTGATGCTGGTGATGATACTTCTTCATTGGCTTAGTGGACTAGCACTCTCCTATAACAATCACGTAAGTGTGTTCTACAAGTTTTCAAATTAATTAGCTCTGTGGAGCTATAATGTTTAACTTCACAAACCCTTTCCTGTCTCCAACTTCACCCTGCCAGCTCAGAAAGACTTAAAATATGGGATAGGAAGAGCCTACCCAATCTTCCTGTTACCACTATTATTCCAGGTCCACTAGGGAGAAAAAGAAAGTTTCTTTAAGAGAAAATACAAATTACATTAACTAAGCTATTGACATCAGAAGTGAAAACTCCCGGTGTCACCAATATCTCCCTCTTCTGAATATTCTTCCTGTCTGTCCTAGTAGCAATTGTTTAGCCCCTCATGCATTTCCCTGGGTTCACCTCTTTTTCTTTTAGGAAACTACAACATCATGTTTTCAAGCCCTCAGCAGGGTTCTTGGTTCCTTGGATTAACTTGAAACCCACCACTTATTTTCCAAAGCCTTAATAAAAGAGAATGGAGAAAAAAAAATAAAAAGTTTCTTACTTGGCTGTGATGCCATAGCCCTATACTATGCCCACGCCCATCACTCCATTCTAGGCATTTGGGGGTGGAGGAAGGGAGGAATTGCTGGACAGTTCACTTTTAGGATTGATGTTTGTGTCTTCCCCTAACCAACTCTCCGATCCCACACTACCACCACCATAAACAACAGTTTTTTCCAGTTCATAACACACTCACCACCAGCAACATGCCACAGCTAAACATGTTGATTATGACTTGTTAATTACAACACAGCCTAATTCTGCTTCTAACCAGCCCCTGACTTGGCCACCAAGCTACCTCCCTCTACTTGCTAAGTAGAGAGAGTGACTCAACAGGAGAGGCCAAAACAATCCTTTATTTCAACTCACCATGGTTAATTAAGACAATTTTAGAGGTGGTAGAGCTGGTCTTTCTGATTACCTACAAATCCAAAGCCTATAGGGAATTAGAATAAACCGAGTCTTTTGATGGTATCTGATTCCATAAAACATAGATAAATCTTTTTTGAAGCTGACCGGATCTGAATGCAGTCGGAAATCACCTTTTCTGAGACCTGTAATAGATTACCTTGAAACAATTAACTAAAGTTTCCAAAGTCCAACATGCTATACTTAATTCAAATGAACAGTTCCAGGAATTTAGAAGACTTTTTAAAAAGACTTTAAAAGGCAGGCACATAATTTAATAATAGGAAAACCTAGTAGACCATAGACATATCACAAGTAAGTAATGTGTGATATGGTAAAAAATCATGTATATGCATATGTAAAATCATATACCTGTATATATAATATATATAATAATATGTACAAATAGTATATATAAATTAAATGTATTTATTTTTCTGTAGGAATGCCCAATTGGTTCATTTTATGTTATTGGAGAATAAGCACAAAATCAAAGATGGAGTTAAGCTTAAAATCCCAAATATTAGTTTCTTAACACCTTCCAGCAAATGCTTTATGTAAGCTTGAATATAGCCACTTCTCTTTTTTCTTTTGATAATTCCTACTAGACAAGAAACATGATGAAAGGGGAATTGTTCAAATGGGCAATAAAATCATGAAATATTTTAAATGTATATTTTCTTTAAAACTGAGGAAGAAAGTGAAGCTAAAATAACAAAAATATATTTTAAAAACTGAGACTGAGTTCTTTTAAAGTATCAAAAACAAATACCAGGGCATCTTAATTATAAGTTTTTATGACAATACAAGGATAAATAGCTGATTTGGCTGAAAATTTCCTTAAATGACTTGTTTGATCAAATTAACAGCCTGGTTTGCTGCAAACTAGATATATCTATTTCTGAATAGATATACGTATTTCTGAATATTTCTGCTTTTAGCTGGAACTACTTTTTAATATCTTTGGAGTTGTCTATGTGTTATTTCTGGCACCGTGGTACACAGCACAGGGTGGTGATACAATGCCTGGTTTCTAGCCCCTATTCTTCAGGCAGTGTAAAACCTGACCTCTAAAACAACTACTTGCTTTCCCAAATATATTGACAGACTTACCACTTCTGAATATAATGACAGTTTTATTTCTGTAGTCCAATCAGTTAAGTCACTGTGCCTGATGTAAGTTCTCCCTCTGCTAGATCTAATCAGTAACACATTGTACCAGTAGGTCTGTTCCATATTATTTTAAAATGTACCATCCCAACTTATCCACAGGTAATAGATGCTGTTCTGTAAAGGACTGTCAAATATAAGGCCACTTTACAATTACAGGACAGCATGAAACTTCTCTCTGTCTGCCCTTCCGTATTCAACAGCCACAGTCCTTGGGTTTCAGCCAGCTAACAAAAGACAATATATTGCCATCCTTCTTATTAGATTATGCCATTGACAGTATGATAATCCACATATGTGGGCAATGCTGAAAAGAAAGTGACTGAGCGGGATTCTCTTTTACTCAGCAAGACTGTGAAGAATGTCATTTGGATTCTGGCAAAAGACACTGTCCTAAGAGCATCCCTGGTTGTATTTTTGCATCTGCACTGTTCAGTTGGTATCCTCAAAACATCTGCTTTACTTGTTTATGATTTACTCCCACCCCCACCCCATGTTGTCAGCTTCTTGGAGGCAGGAAATCCAGTGCGTATTCCTCTGAGCTCCCTGGGGGACTGGTAATCTTCTCTGAACAGTAGGTAATCAATAAGGACTTGTTAGGCTAATTTGTTTGCCACTCCTGTTTGCCAACAGTTTGCAGCTTCACCACATTGCTGGATATAGTGCTTCGGTGAATCCCTTATGAGTCCTTCTTACAGTGTCACAAAATGGGAAAAGCATGAGACAGAGGATCTCAATACCTAGGTTTTGGTCCCAATTTGCTACTAATTTAGGTATTAGGGGAGATGCTTAGAAGAATTCTCTTCATGGGACCTTCAGACTCCTTGACACCTTCACACAGAGAATTTTTAACATTACATTTTTATTGAGTCATCTCCAGACTATTTTACTTAAAATTACAACCACGTGCAGCTCCAGAAAGCTCTTTCCTCCATCCTTGCTTTATTTTTCTCCAGAGCACTTATCACCCTTTCACATATGTGCTTTTTTGTTGACTGCCTCCCCTCACCAGAATGTAAGCTCCATGACAGCTGGAACTTTTTTGTGAACAAAAGTATCTCCCAACACTTGGGGAAATGCACAGGTGATTGTAGACTCTCAATGAATATTTGTTAATGAGTGAATGTCTTCTGACAGTCATATAACTGTCATTCCATGCATGAGAAGGAAATGGAATGAATGGATTGGGACAGGACTAAGATTTATTGCTGTAAGATTTGTGGGCTTCTTTTCCAGGAAATAAGCTACATATTGCAACAAAGGAAGAGAATATATGTTTGCAAATTTCCTATTACTTTCTTTGTTTTATACATTTTTATACATATTTTTAAAATTATGCAATAACCTAGTCTTTGGGTTTCTTCTTGAGAAAAGTTAGAAACTTTGCCTGTAGTGTCCTATCTAATAAAAATTATCCAAAGAAAATAAGTGCTCATAGACTACTAGGTTACATAAAGCATTTGCTTGAATTAGGCAGCCCAAGGAAAGTTAACAAAAAGAGGTCATAAATCTCCTCCTTTGGGAGGTAAGCACTTCAAGACAGCAGAGACTCAGTTGGAGGGTTCAGGAATCTCTGTGATAGTCTATCCCCAATCCTGAGAGGATCATATCACTTCATGGCCCAGCATCCTTCAACAATTAAAGGATCCCACCTCAGGCAAAGGGCTGAAGCAGCAATAAAACATCTCAATATTGCATGGTATTCTATTTGATAGGGAATAAATGGACTGTGAAACTCTTTAACGTGTTTTAGGAATTTCCCATTTTATTATAATTTTAAAGTGCAATGTAGCCTAGAGAGAATATGGTGAGAAAGAGCCTTGCAAACTCTGGCAAGTAAATATGATAATAGTTCTTCCAATCTTTCATCAAGGGATCCTTAGGTCAGTGTGATATTATATACATGTATAGGTTTTTATAATGTTGGGGCACTTGAGGCATCAGAAGCAGGTCTCAGAAACAGAATCTCTCTCTGTGACCTTTTCCTGCCCTCGTGTTACCTCTCTAAGGCAGGACTCTAATCTGACTGTGGGTCATAAGACCCTCATTCCAGAGGGTGTCTTGCTCCATATCTTGGAGGAAGGAATACTGCACAGAAAGGCCAAGAAGAATCTGTACAGACAGATCTTGCTGGGTTTAGGTCATACCTTTTTGTCCAGTCATATTTCTATATGACCGTCAGTCACTCCTACCCTATAATGTCTCCATAAAAGGCCCAAGACAACAGAGTTTGGAGAGCTTCTGAACAGCTGGACAAGTGGAAGTTCCTGAAGGGTGGCGTGGCCAGGGCAGGCATGGAAGCTCTGTGCTTCTTCCCCCATACCTCACTATATGCATATATTAATTTGTATCCTTTTTCATATCCTTTGTGATAAACTGGTAAATGCAAATAAGTGTTTCTCTGAGTTCTGTCAGCTGCTCCAGTAAATTAATCAAAACCAGAGTAGGGGTCATAGGAACCCCAGTTTGAAGCCTGTTGGTCAGAAGTTCCAGAGGGCTGGATTTACAACATGTTTCTGAAGGTGGTGGCAATCTTGGGGACCTAGCTCTCAACCTGTGGGATCTGACACTATCTCCAGGTAGACAATGTTGCAATTGAATTAGAGGACACTCAGCTGGCATACACTGCAAAACTGCTTGCTTGCTTGCTGGGAAGAAATCCCTACCTGTTTTGAGGTCACAGAAATTCTTCCTTTTCTTTCTTTCTTTTCTTTCTTTCTTTCTTTCTTTCTTTCTTTCTTTCTTTCTTTCTTTCTTTCCTTTCTTTCTTTCTCTTTCTTTCTTCCTTTCTTTCCTCTTTCTTTTTCTTTCTTTCTTTCTCTTTCTCTCTTTTTCTCTCTCTCTTTCTTTCCTTCCTTCCTTCCTTCTTCTTTCTTTCTTTCTTTCTTTCTTTCTTTCTTTCTTTCTTTCTTTCTTTCTTTCTTTCTTTCTTTCTTTCTTTTTCAGCATCTTGCTCTGTCACCAGGCTGGAGTGTAGAGGCATGATCATAGCTCACCAGTGTTGCAAACGTGCCTCTCCTTCAGCTCACACCTATAGCAGGTGGTGCCATACACCAGAGGACAGAGGCAAAAAAAGTCCAAGCTTAGTTCACAGGTGTGCTGGCTCAGTATGTGTGTGCCAGCCAAAAATTGGCTGCTATTGCACTATTGCCTCACCCAGGGGAAGGGTGTAGGGAGAAGAGATCGGAAAGAAAATTATGACAGGAAAATCACCTCCGAAAGCAGCCTCGGATAGGGACAGCCCTGCAAGAAGGAATCTTCAAAAGCTCTGCCCCCTTGCCTCAGTTTGGGACATCTCTGAGGAACTATTCCTGCTTCACAGTGCACTGTGAGATTGGTTGAGGCCTCTGTTGCAACTACATCACAGTTCAGCCTCTCCCTCTGCCCAATCCTGCTTTTCTCACATCCTTATAGACAGTATTCTCAAGAGCACATCCCAGTAACCTACCTGCCTAGAAATCTCAATTTCAGTCTTTTTCCCAGGAAACCCAACCTGCAAAAATTAATAAAAATAATCAATGTAATGAGTGAGGATTAAAAGTTCTACTGTTTAGAAAGTTTGTGGGGAGGCAGGGAGGAATGTTAATCCTGCTTGTAAATTCAAGTTATCCATTCCAGGGTTTGCTCTTTTCATTATCCTCTTTCTGGAGGTGGAAACAGGCACCTTGAGCTCTAGCATAGATAGGGATGTTTTAAGTGGGACCTGCCACTCCACTACCTGAAAGCAGAGGGCACTTTCGCCTGGAACATGTGAGAACGAATTACTTTCTCAATATTTTTCTGCAGCAAGGATTGAGTAGCTCCCAAAAGGCTAATGCTTGCTGGTGGAATTAAGAGTTCTCTAGAGATCCACTTATTATATAAACCTGCATTTAAAGGCAAGGAGGGTAATCAACATCCAACATTGAGGGGAAAGGACATACACAGTATAGGAACAACCACACCTGGAGGATGTTTCTCAAAAAGCAAGTATTTCTTTTCCTGTTTTATTTGACAAATTATTTCTTATTGGTTCTCAAGTGCATAGAACTGCATTAATCATAATCCCAAATTCATAACAGGCTTCCATCACTTGTACATAAAAGGCTCTCTTTTGTTTGTTGTTTGTTGGTTTTAATAATACAATGAACAATTGTAAAATTATCACTGAACAGAAAACAAAACTGATGACAGCAACTTACATCCATATAACATCTTTGTCCATCCTATTCTATCTTCCACCTTAACTCTTGTGTTTGTTGTTGCCTCATTGTTCTTTTGATGTAGTTTTATTACACTTATATGTATTTATTAATAATATATACTTTTGTTTTTATTTTTAAGTTTATAAAAAGAGTATCTTTCTCTACTTTTAGTGTGTTATATTTCACAGTAAAGAACAATTATTTAAAGTATCATGTAAGATATAAGCTATAGAGACTTTTTCACATAAAACTATATTCCTAAAATTCACCCATATGGTCATATGCAGCTGTATTCATTCATTCATTCTGCTAAGTGCCTTTTTTTCTTGCTACTTTAAACATAATATGTTAACCCTAAGCAATACAAAAATTTCATCAATTTCTGGAAATTCATCAAAAATAGACATCACTATTTTTTCCTTATCTATTTCTTAATTTTTTTACAAAATGCTTTCTTTATTCCTCCTCTCTTTTTCCACAATTTCCATATTTACATTATTTAATGTCTTTCACACGCCTAGCTTTTTCTTTCTCCAGCACAGTTCAAGGAACCCTGGAATCTCTTGTTTATTCTCAGAAGGAGCAGTGCTTCCTTTTCTAGAAAACTGGAACCGAGAAATTCAAAATGCCTTTAATATAATGCCGCATTTGAATACCCCTTGTGCCTACACATAAACCTTGTTCTTGTGGGTCCCTTAAGCCCACCTGAGGCCTTACACCAGTTGAGCTGTTTGTAAAGATTCATTTGGTTGGGCATAAAGAAATCTCCTGCGGTATTGAAAACACATCCCTCAGAGAATAAAGGACCAAGCTGTTGGGCATAAAGAAAAGCAAGTATTAAACCTAAGCCACACAGGCACTTCACACACCTGGAACAACAGCCTGATGGTTTGGAGAGACAATGGCAGAAAACAAATCTCATGTGTATTCCAGATGGTTCTGAAGGATCACACACAAAAAGCCTTCGTCCCCACCCCTTTCTCAGAGCAACTCCCATTAAAATTTCCTGTGACTCTCGGCTAAATACTAAAAGTTAAGTAGTCAAATAAATCCCTGAGGTGTGACAGATTACTCTTATCCTCCCAACTTGCGTGTGAATGTGAAGTCATTTTGCAGGAAGAAATTATAAACACCCAAACTTAAGATTTCACTGATTTCATCTTAGTGGATGTAATGAGCAACAGAACATGCAGATCTCCACACTGAGATGAATAGAGATAAGAGTTTTAAAACAAACCAGCTAAACTCCACAATGGTGGAGACCGGGGGGGAGACAGAAATCCCCAGCTATGAGGAATAGCAGCTGCAGATGGTACAGCCACATTTCTGCAGATACAGGAAAAACAGTTTCACAATTCACAACAGCTTTTAAAAGAGCAAATATTGTCTATTCATTCTAAAGAAAATTATGTTTGTGAGACCAGAAAATTGTGTGGATGCAAATTCTCCAACCTAGTAATTATCTCTGATCCATTTCAATAAGCAAAGGTTTGGGGGAATTATTCATGTATGAATCATTTGCACTGCTTTTGATTTGCCGAATAGATTGGAACTGTATGAATAAAAGACCTTCAACTCCTATTAACATTTTTGCATGCAATAGAGGCTCTCCAGAAATTAAAAGACAAACATTGGTAAATCAATAAAAGAAAACATTATTGTATTTCACCTTGGGCTCAGCCACCCACTGCCTATCTTCTTTTTATCCTTGGAAATTTTTCTTTTGATCTGACCCAACTAAAATATAGACAGTTGGTGAGGAGGTGGGGGTGGGCATTGCAGCTGAAGGGAGCTCTTTGAGCAAAGGTAAGGTAAACTTCACGGAGAGGGAAGAAATGAAGTGAGTCCTTTGGCTGGTTTGAAGGGTTCCTGTGGGGAAGTCATCATAGAGAGGAGGCAGGTTGTAAAGGCATTTGAATATTAGGAAAATTGGAAGAAGCCACTAGGATGAGAGAGTGAAAAAGAGAGAGAGAGAAAGAAAGAGAGAGAGAGAAAGAGAGACAGAGAGGAGAGAGAGAGAGTATGTGTGTGTGTTTGAAATGGATGAGTGTTGTCCAAGGACTTGGGAAAACCAAGGATAGCCAATAAGAGGCACTAGTTAGAGCACCATGATGAAAACCTAAGGACCAGTGTCAGACAGAGTACAGCTTAAATATTGGCTCTGCTACTTACTAACTGTGCAACCTTTAGCAAGTTACTTATCTGTTTTAACGC
Source organism: Nomascus leucogenys (assembly GCF_006542625.1). Lineage (NCBI taxonomy): Eukaryota > Metazoa > Chordata > Mammalia > Primates > Hylobatidae > Nomascus > Nomascus leucogenys. Next base: position 71,417,553 of record NC_044393.1, read on the forward strand.
AAAGTTAATTCTCTAAAATAGGGATGATATTAACAATTGCCAATTCATGCGGTGGTTGAGGGGATTAAATAAATAAATTATCTATATAAAGTACACGACCATTTTTAGATAAAGTATAAATACTAGCCACTATTATTATCTTCATTATTATAATAATTTCAGAAAATGCATTCTCTATATGAGACAAATAGAAATATCCAACCACTATTGTACATGGCTATGATATAAAAATCTGATTATCATCAATAAACTTTGACACCTGCTGTTTTCATCTTGAACAACTTTAAAAATCACACCTTTGTTGAAATAAGCCACTGCAAATTTCTTATTTATAATGTCCTTAGGGCAATGTGAATTTTATCTCTTGAAATTGCAAAGAACAAACACAGGCGAACTTCCACTTAAGTTCCTCTGTGAGTTTTTCTGTGAAAAAAAAAATGTGGCTCAAATCCTGGGAAAAGAAAGGTAACTCACATGTTAAAAGCAAGTCCATACAGACAACATACAGTAATGACTGTATCAGCCGCCAATCGCCTCCCTCGCGGGGAGCAGGGTAACTACAGACTGTAGCAGATGGGGATTATGTTTTCTTTGTTTGGCTTTATGGGTCTGAGACACCAGAACACGATGGAGTTACTCAATTGCAGAATTAGGCAATTCCATACCCACCTAGTAACTCCAGTTTTCTCTTTATTGAAGGAATGAGGAAATTCAAAGGAAAAGTTATGCTCATTTTCTAAATAAGCAATTTAAAAACCAAGTAAAACAGATTCATGTTTCCAATTTAAGTGGGTGACTGTGTGAGGCAAAGTAAAGCTAAATGACAAGAGGATGAAGTATCTGAGATCAAATTCTGGTTCTACAGAGAAGTAGATTGTGTGCTGCCTCATTAATAAACGAAGAGAAGGCCGGGCGCGGTGGCTCACGCTTGTAATCCCAGCACTTTGGGAGGCCGAGGCGGGCGGATCACGAGGTCAGGAGATCGAGACCACGGTGAAACCCCGTCTCTACTAAAAATACAAAAAATTAGCCGGGCGTGGTGGCGGGCGTCTGTAGTCCCAGCTACTCGGCAGAGCTTGCAGTGAGCTGAGATTGCGCCACTGCACTCCAGCCTGGGTGACAGAGCAAGACTCCGTCTCAAAAAAATAAATAAATAAACGAAGAGAAAGGTTTGAATTCAATTATTAGAGTTTGCTTCCAGGCCTCAATTTTTGATTTTATATTAGCCACATTTTATGTATCAGTGCCTCCTAGGGTCTAGTGTTAGAGAAATGTAAAAAAAGAAAAGAAAGAAAGAAATATATAGTAGTTCCTCCTAACTCCTCCAAACAAGATGTTATCTTCCCCTCCATTAAAAACTTGTAAGATTTTTTTCCCTCTTTTAGAACACTTGCTATGCTCTGGCTTGGATTATAGTTAAGTGTGTGTGTCTATCTGTTTATTTCCCTCTAATTGACTATAAGATTGTTTAAGGTAGGAGATGGTTTTATTCATTGTTGTATCCCCCAAATTTTTTAACAGTGCGTCATGATCCAACAATGTATAAAAAGAATTATATGCCATAGCCAAGTGAGATTTATTCCAAGGATTCAAGACTTATTGAACATTCAAAAATCAGTTAGTAGAATCTACCATGTCAATAGACTAAAGAAGAAAAATCATATGATCATAGCCATTGATGCAGAAAAACCATTTGGCAATATTTAAAACCCTCACTCTGATTAAAAAAAATTAATAGTAAATTAGGAGTAGAGAACTTCCTCAATTTAACAAATAACGTCTACAAAAAATATACAGCTAGCATCAAACTTAATGGTAAAGATTAAATGCTTTTCCCTGAAGATTGAGAATGAGGCAAGGCTATTCTGTAACTAATTCTATTCAACATTGTACTAACATCGTAGCAAGTGCAGTAAGACAAGAAAAAGAATTAAAAGATATAGAGATGGGAAAGAAAGAAAGTAAACTGTCTTTAGTCACAAATGGCATGATTGTCTATGAGAAAACTCTAAAGAATCTACAAAGAAATCCTGGAACTAATAAGCTAGGGGAGCAAGATGACTAGAAACAAGGTCAGTGTACAAAGGGAAGTTTTTTTTTGTATACCAGCCTTGAACAATTGTAATCTAAATTTTTTTAAATATTTACAATCTCACCAAAAAAGTGTACACCTAAGTAAAAACATAACATAATAGATACAGAATCTGTAGCTAAAAAAACTACAAGGCATTGGCATAATAAATTAAAGAAGCCTAAACAAATTGAAAGTTAGTTTGTGTCCATGGACTGGAAAGTGATCAGTGATTGCCAGGAATTCAAGGGGAAAAAGGGTTGAATCCATGAGGCACAGGAGATTTTGGCAGTAGTGAAACAATGCTGTACAGTACTATAATGGTTGATATATGATATCATGCACTCATGAAAACACACTGGACTTCATAGCACAAGTAGTAAAGTTTAATTTGTGCAATTTTTTAAAAAAAATTTCATTTAGAAGATCTTGGAATTTCAGAAAAGAAGGCAGATTGGGACAAGAGAATCAAACTGCATTACAAATAAATGAAAAAAACTTACTGAATAGGATGGGGAAAAGGTTCTGACCTAAGTAATGTTGAAAATAAATGGATGCTGTAAAACAAAAGGCAAAATAAATGGTACACAAGCACCATGCTGTAGTTGGATAAAGCTTTTTCCAACCAGCGTATAGGTTACCAGTTTGGAAACCACTATACAAAAACAAATAAATAGATGATGGATAGCAGAAACCAGGTTTTTCACTCTTGGAGTGGGAGATTATAGAAAAAAAGGGGGAGGACTGGAATTAACCATGTGGTACTTGGCTCCTTGGAGACTATCAGTATGAACTCATGTTTACCTTAACATAGATACATACGGATACGTTAGAAATATTTATAAGTATGTGTACATACACCAATTTGTGTGTGTGTGTGTGTGTGTGTGTGCGTGCGCGTGCGCACGCGCCCATGCTCTGTCAGATTAGAGAGCCTGGAAACCATGATAGCCCAGTAGCAGAGAGCACACCAACTGCCCAAATCTTGATTTCTAATACAATTCTCCAATAAAAGGAAGAATAAAATGGCTCCTTGTGGAAAAATGGTTGAATCTAGGAGTAAGGAAGAAAATATGCCAGATGAATCTGTAACATCTTGTAATACCAGTATGTAAAGAAGCACTCTAACATATGCACACACAAACACACACAATTATGGGTGTATGTCAAAGGGACCCAGGAGTTAAACAAAAGAGCTCACAATGGCCAAAGCCAGAACAATTTGAGCAAAATTAAGTAGTATTGGATTATCACCCAAAGTGCAAAACAAACATCCATGGGTCTATAGTGATATAAATAAATGGTTGAATAAATAAACTAACAAAAGAGAAAAGAAAAATCTCCTAAGCAGAATTTCAAATAATTTATGTTGATACTCTACCTTTAGGAAAGCGGAACTCCCCAGCTAAAGGCTGGAAACCAGATATATACAGTGGCATAAATCCACCCAGTTTTGTGATTTTTCTCATCAGCACTTTAGAAAGAGAGAAAGCAAGTATATGCCTTGATTGAAGATTAAGGTTTGAGGTAAGGATGCAGGCGAAATAGAAGGAAATTAGGATGCTGAACACAGTGGCACTCGAGTGGTTGACATAATACATTAGAAGCCATTAGAATGTGTAGCCTAGCTAGGGAAAGAGTTGAAGTCTGATATGGTTTGGATTTGTGTCCCCACCCAAATTTCATGTCGAAGTAGAGGAGGGACCTGGTGGGAGGTGATTGGATCTTGGGGGCGGTTTCCCTCTTGCTGTTCTCGTGATAGTGAGTGAGTTCTCATAAGATCTGTTGGTTTAAAAGTGTGTGGCACTTCCCCCTTCACTCTCTCTCTCTCTCCTGCCACCACAGGAAGAAGGTGCTTGCTTCCCCTTTGCCTTCTGCCATGATTGTAAGTTTCCTGAGACCATATAGTCATGTTTCCTGTTAAGCCTGCAGAACCGTGAGTCAATTAAATCTTTTTTCTTCTTAAGTTACCAAGTCTCAGGTTGTTCTTTATAGCAGTGTGAAAACAGACTAATACAAGGCCATAAGAATGCAATGACACGGATGAAAAGAAGGTAAAACAGGTCTCAGAAAAATAGATCGAAGGGGGGCCAGCAATAGAATTGAAGAGTGGCATAAGGGATGAGGATGACTTGGTGTAAGAGCAGTGTTGCCTGGGGGAGTTTGCATTTTGAGTGTAGCAGGGGATTGAAGCATGGAGGACAGCAAGGCCGAACGGCCTTGAGTCTGAGCTTTTAAGCAGAGTCACTGTAAACCTTAAAGGATATCAGCCACTGTTCTCTCTCCACCTTAAATCTCACCAAGCAGGTTGTCTCTGTTGTTTGGTGTCACAAATTAAAGGATGATGAAAAACTACTTGGCATTTTTGAGAGTCTGAAATTGGAGACTGCCCATTTTTCACCCACTTGAGAAAAGCTGATTATTTCTCAGAAACACTGGCAACATCCTGCATTGACTATGAGTCTGAGTCTTTCATTTTCAAACGTGAAGAACATCCATTCCCCAAAGAGGACACAGGCTGAAGTAGTAAAGGTAAGACATCTCACCCCCTTGAAAATGAACACTGCTCAGCCACATCTAATTCAAGCTACATATTCTAAAACATTCACATATTCCACTACAAATTTGGCTCCTTTTCTGCTTGTAATCTGAGTTTCTTTGATGGCAGCTTCACATCAGGTTGTTTACTGGATGGATGGATGGAAGGATGGGTGGATAGATGAATGGACAGACAATAAGTCTTTCCATACTCTGACCTCAACGTAATTTCTTGGGGTTTCCTCCTGTTCTGCCTCTTTGTTTCTCTAAACTCAAACTCAAAAACCAGGCAGCCATTTGGTGAACATTCCTGGCCTGTCTGATCTTCATGCCTATCTTTATTCACTTTTCCTGAAATGCCTTTCTACATGGATAAATATTACTTGTTCTTTAAGGACCCTCTTAGATGCCACCTCTTAAAGAAGTCTTCTCTAATTTTTGCAAATGTAAGCAATCTCTCCCTTACCAATAGGTCTCATGGACAAAACTTTTATTTATTCACAGTAGTATCTCCAGACTCTGGTAGACACTCAATAATTTTTATTGAATGAATGAATTTTTTTTTTTTTTGAGATAGAGTCTGTTTTTCTCATCCAGGCTGGAGTGCAGTGGGGTAATCATGCTCATTGCAACCTTGGCCTCACAGGCTCGAGCAATCTTCCCATCTGAGCTTCCCAAGTAAGTAGGACTACAGATGTGCACCATCATACCCAGTTGGTTTTTTTTTTGTAGAGATGGTGACATGGTTTGGCTGTGTTCCCACTCAAATCTCATCTTGAATTGTGGCTACCATAATTCCCACATGTTGTGGGAGGGATGAGGTGGGAGATAATTGAATTATGGGGGTGGTTTTCTTCATACTGTTCTTGCAGTAGTGAATAAGTCTCACAAGATCTGATGGTTTTATACGGGGAAACCCCTTCTGCTTGGCTCTCATTTTCTCTTTTGCCTGCTGCCAATGTAAGACGTCTCTTTCACCTTCCAGCATGATTGTAAGTCCTGCCAAGCCACATGGAACTGTGAGTCCATTAAACCTCTTTTTCCTTATAAATTACCCAGTCTCGGAGTCTTTATTCATGAAAACGAACTAATACAGATGGGGTCTCACTATGTTGCCCAGGCTGGTAAATAAAGCATTTGTTTATATTTCTATCATAGAATCGAACACAGTCTACATACCATTATAAATTTTTTGCATAAATATAATATTAAGCTGTGATTTTCATGAAGGCAAAACTCACATTTTGTCCAAATTTTTATTTCCTTTAGTTTTTACTATAGTCATAGATATTCACCAAGTATATGTTGAATAAAGGAATTGGAAATGACACACTTGTCTCACTTTTTCCCAAGAGCACTAGAAGTTGCAGATCAAAGTACTGTAATATGGTTCTAGAATTGCCTAGCATCCTTCAGGAGTCTGATCCTTCCCATTATAAATTTTCAAGAAATATTGCTCAGCACTGCAGGCCACAGAAGCGATCACCGATAAGTGAAAACTAAGCAGATCTTAGCGTTAATCAATAATAGGGGTGTGCGTTAAAAGAAGGTTTGAAATCATTGCTAACCATAAGTAAGACTAGTTAAGAAGCATAGTCCAAAGGGAAGTCAATGCTAACTAGACTCAAAGTAGGAGAGCTTCAGATTATTAATTTTAACCACATCTGCCAATTCAAAATGCCAGAATTGATGAATCACATCCATTAATTCAAATACTGGGGAAGTAAATGAGGGATTGAAAAAGGGTCTGGCAGCAGCAAATAATTCTAAAGATTTCTCCATATTCAGCTAGGGATTTCTGTCCCCTAGCCTATGGGGGACCATTTTAATGGAATTGATATGGATTGACATTAATTAGATAGCAAGAGTAATGCTAAACAAAATATTATTCTTGACTATACTTCCCCAGGATTTTTCAATTTTGTGACCTGACCTTTTGTTCAATTCATTGCATCACTCCACCATGATATACTTCCCTGTTCCGTACCTAAGGCCAAATGCTGCCAGATGATCTCATAATGCTATTGTCTAAGTGGGCTCTTAGTGACTGCCAGTCAAGGTAAAGGAAGCAAGAAGCTAGGAGAAGGAAAAGCAGAATGCACCAGAGGCTCAGCTTAGTGAAGGAGGACAGGCAAAAGTTAGAGATGCCCACAGAAATCAAAAGACAGACCAACTTCAACGTTATGCAGCTGTCTAGAAGGCAGGAGATTGATAGGAATTGAAATATGTAGGAAACCAAATAGAAGCAGGCAGATGGAGACAAGCATCATCAAAAACAAATGAACAAACCAAAAAAAAAACAATAAAAAACTTGACAGTGAAGAATGTACTGCCCTTCACTTGATTCCTCACTAACCCAAGACAGCATCAGTCCTAAACAACACTGGCTAACTGCATAGCATAACACGCATAACTGTGTGTGTGTGTGTATGTATATATATATATGGTGTGTATATATATATGGTGTATATATATATGGTGTATATATATGGTGTATATATATATGGTGTATATATATGGTATATATATGGTGTATATATATGGTATATATATGGTGTATATATATGGTATATATATGGTGTATATATATGGTGTATATATATATGGTATATATATGGTGTATATATATGGTATATATATGGCGTGTATATATATGGTATATATATGGTGTATATATATGTGGTGTATATATATGATATATATATGTGGTGTATATATGGTATATATATGTGGTGTATATATATGGGGTGTGTGTGTGTATATATATACACACACACACACACACACCATTGTGAGGGTTGTGGAGTGAAGGAGCAGGGATTTAGTAAAAGACTTAGGCATGATTAGTTAGCCTTTAACCTGGCAGAGAAATCTTTTAAGAATGACCAAGAAATATTTTTGGACTTCAGAATCACATAGTAAGGAGTTCAGAGGCCTCCATGTTTCAGCAAAACAATTGAACTGGTAAAAATTGTATACATGTATATTTTTTAAAATGGTTAAAATCTCTGGAAATTGTCCTTAAGGGCATACAGCAAATGGAGAAACACTCATTCAAGAAAATCAGCCAAATTTTCTTGTAATACCAGTGAGAGTCTGTGGTATTTGAATCACGACCCACTCCCTTGTCACCCATTCTCAGCTCCATGTTAGGAAAGCTCAAAGCTCTACCCTGGGTGCTCTACTCCAGGCAGGTGCAGCCAAGAAGACAAGTCTCCCTCTCTTTCCAGCTCCCAGCCTGAGGCTCCAATTTTCCTTAGAAGGCACAAGCTGCCATCATTTCTTCTCCCCTCCCTGCCCCTGCCCAGCCTCATATTACAGAAACTCTATTCTAGGACTGAGAGGATCAGGCCTATCATCCCCCAAGCAGCTCTGACGCATAGGGTGGAAGCTCCACCTCAGGTGCCACAAGGGTGAGAATGCTGGGGCTTGGGGGAGGAAGAAGAAAATGAGATAGGGTTTCTTTCCATGGGAACAATAACTTTCTAAACTTAGATTTTGGTCATAGTTACACAAATCTGTGAATTTACTAAACAAATGTACACTTTAGTGAATTGTATGATTTGTGAATTGCATCTCAATTCAGCTACTTTAAACCAAGGGCAGGGGCTCCTGCTTGTAATCTCAGCTATTCCAGAGGCTTAGGTGGGAGAATCACTTGAGTCCAGGAGTTGAAGGCTACAGTGAACTATGATCATGCTACTGAACTCCAGCTTGGGAGTTACTGAAATTTATATTTTTATTTATTAAAGCTGTTTTAAAAGTTGTTCGGGACTTTTGCTGATCTTTTTTCATGTTTGAAATTTATGGAAAGGAATCAATTTTAAGGCATACTGCATGGACTCTCAAAACCACTAAGTTCATGCCCAAATTCCAGGATCAGCTTAGAAGACATTAGATAAAAACTTGCCAGATGGTAGGTGGTGTGCAAAATAAGGAATTTTTTTTCCTCGTCATTATACTATAATTACTTGTTTCAACTCGAGGATGAACAATCCCCCAAATTAATAGTAATTAACAAGTCAACTCACTGTTCTGCCTGTCTATGTATCTACAATCAGTTTATTTTGGAAAGACTTAATATTGTTAATACGTCCGTTCTTACTAAACTGATCTATAGATCAACGCAATTCCGATTATAGTTCCAGCAGAATTATGTTTATGAATTGACAAGTGGATTTGCAAATGTGTGTGGAAATCCAAAGGCTTTAGAATGTTGATAATCACCTTTAAAATCATTAAAAGTAATATTTAAAAATAGCAAAGTAATAGTAAAGGTAAAGCTATAATAATCAAGACAGTATAGTGTTAAAGATATACAAATATATCAAAAGAATAGCACACCAAGCCCAGACATAGACCCCCAATTATATGGTTATTCGATTCTCTACAAAGGCACCAAAGCAATCCAATGAGAGAGAAAAAAATATATATGTATATATATATACATATATATTATTTTTAAATGAAAACAGGAGAAAACTTTAGCAACTAGGGACAAAGAGTACATTTCTTAGAGAGAATGAATAAAAGAAAAGGATTTAAAAGTTAAATTTCATCAATATTAAAAACTGCTTATTAAAAGTCATCTTTAAGAAAATTAATAAGCAAGCTACAGACTGGAAGAAAATATTTGCAAAACATATCTGACAAAGGACTGGAATATATATCTAGGATATATAAATAGCCCCTACAATTTAATTATATAAACATGAACAGCACAATAAAAAATAGGTCAAATATTTGAGTAAACATTTCATTTTTAAAAAAGAATATTTGAACAACGAATAATCACATGGAAAAGTGTTCAACGTCATTAGTCAACAAGGACGTGAGATACCACCACAACCCATCACAATGGCTAAAATTAAAATGACGGCCAACATCAAATATTGGCCAAATGCAAAGGAACTGGGACTCACAAATATTTTTGATGGAGTATAAATTGTTATAATCCCTTTTGAAAACCGTTTATTATAAAATTAAATATATATTTTCCTTATGATCCAACAATCCCACTTCTAGGTGGTTACTCAAGATATTTAAACATATTTATAGGGTGGAACCTACATGTTTCTTCCTTACTATCTGAAATAGCTTTCATAAATATAATTTTTCTGTTGTCATCGGCCCTCAATTTTCCCTTCTCACTAGAGTAAGAGATCCATTGGTCTCTTCCTTTATATCATTAACTGATAATTATTGAAAGGCAACTTTTATGTCTCTACCTCCTTTCCCATTTCAAATATTTCTACATATCTCATTTTACTTAATTTTTAAACTTTTTCACAAATGTTCAAAGCTCTATATAGTAATGGTATTATTCCTGAAATCGGATTAAAAAAATAACGTAAAAAATACAAGTAATGCTTCAGGGTTATAGGGTTATGAGTGTTTAGGGAAGAATGTTTTGTGACGTGGTACAATTCGCTGGAAGAGTTGTTTAAAACTTTTTGTTGTATGAAATTTAAGACTTGAAAATATTCAGAATGTATAATACAATCTTTATCATCATCCAGCTTTCATGATTATCAAAAGATTAATGTTATAGCTCTTATTTGATCTATAGGTATACCCATTCCCCATCTCCAATATTATTTTTAAACAAATCCCAGTCATCTTATCATTTTACACTTAAATAACAGAATACAGAGCTCTGAAAAACTATTTCTAACGCACAAGTATGCTACCTTTTTCACATCTTAAAAACTAAGCATAATTCCTTAATTTTATTAAATGCCCGGTGTTCAAATTCCCAGTAATTTTAGATGTAATATGTGACTTTATTTTTACAGTTTATTCATTGAATTGGGATTAAAATAAGATTCACATGTAATAATTGGTTATTCTGTTTTTTAAGTCTTTTTAAAAATAGGTTTCCTTGTTCTCTCTTTCTCTCTCTCTCCTCTCTCTGTCTCTCTCTCTCTCTCTCCCCCCCTTTCTCTATGCCTCTACTTCTCTCTCTTCCTTACAATTATTTGTTGAAGAAACTGGGTTGCTGCATTGTTTATCCTTTAGAGATTCCCAAAATGTAGATTTTGCTGAAATTTTAAAAATGTAAGTCCACTTTTATTAAGAGCTTTGTGTAAACAAGGTATACTTTTGGAATATTGCACCCACTGCTATATCACAAACATACACTACAAACATACAAACATAGTGTATGTTTGCTATGTACTAAATGTTTGTGTCCCCTCAAAATTCATTTGTTGATGCCCTAATACTGAATATGATGGTGTTTGGAGATAGGGCCTCTGGGAGGCAACTAGAGGTAGTTGAGGTTGTGAGGGTGGAGCCTTGGATGGGATTAGTGCCCTTATAAAAAGAGAAAATCAAGAGCTTGCTTTCTCTGTCTCTCCCCAGGAGGCACAAGAAGAGGTCATGTGAATGCACAGCACGAAGGTAGATCTGCAAACCAGAAAGAGAGCTCTCACCAGAAGAAGGCCTTCCTGGTATCCTGATCTAAGACTTCCAGCCTCCAGAACAGTGAGAAAAAAATTTCAGCTGTTTAAGTCACCCAGTCTATGATATTTTATTACAACAGTCTGAGCTAACTAAGACACAGATTTGGTTATCATATTTATTATATTTAATTGATAAGTTACATTTCCATTGTGGCTTGTCAAAAGACTTCACCTTGTTATTGTGACTAGAGAGTCATGCATTGATCTAAACTTTCAGATTTCTCAGACAAAAAAAAATGTCTTCATTATTCCTACTAAGAAGAACAAAGTTAAATCAAACTGATGATCTGCTCTACATTTTGTGATAGATTTCTAGCTCCAGTTAGAAACTGATACCTCATGCTTTCTTTCTCCATTCCCACACCTTTGTACCCAGGAGCAACATTTGTTTGTTTGACAGCAAAATATTAACCCTGGAGACCTGTATTGGCAGAATTTTATTTAATCTTTACTTAGTAACTTAATCTCCATAAGACCAACAGTGACATGACTTCATTTGACACCAGTGTCACCTCAGTCTTGAACAGAAAATGTGCATAATGATTTGTAATAACTTTATACTCATTCAATTACATGACGAATTTTGACTTTTTCTCTAAGTTCATTATAGGCAACATGTGGCAATGTATGGAGAAAAGTACAATAACAGAGGTAGGTTTTCATATCAAGGTCATTTAAACACTACGCATCCTCTTCGCTTTTGCATGGAGTGAGATAACCTAGGCTAGCTTGAACTGGCAATTTCTTTAACACCAAAATTATACAAATAACCAGTGTGTTGAATAGTATGTCACTATTTGTCTTTAGTTTGTCGTGAAGCTGAAATGGACACATGCATTAATTTCTAGAAGTAATTAAATTCTTCTTTTTTTTTTTTTTTTTGAGATGGAGCATTGTTCTTGTTTTTGTTTTCCAGGCTGGAGTGCAAAGGTGCAATATCAGCTCACTACAACCTCTGCCTCCGGGGCTCAAGCAATTCTCCTGCCTCAGACTCCCAAGTAGCTGGTGCCTGCCACCACACCTGGCTAATTTTTTGTATTTTTAGTAGAGATGGGGTTTCACCACGTTGACCAGGCTTGTCTTGAACTCCTGACCTCAGGTGATCCACCTGCCTTGGCCTCCCAAAGACCTGGGATTACAGTTGTGAGCCACTGCACCCAGCCAGCAATGAAATTCATAGCAAGGTATTTTCTACTCACAAATACAGTTTGTTATTCAGATTTTAGTTGACCCAGTGGACACAAATAACTTCTTATGTGAGAGTAATCTGTGGCTTTAGCAAAAAATATAGCAAAAAGACAAAGTTTTATTGGGTTCAAAATTACTTTTTATCTCAACAGCCAACAATTTCATATTCTTACCCACTGAAATTTAGGTTGCTTTTAATTTTAATGCTTTTTAAAGTGTGCTGTCTTTGGTAACAACAATAAGTTGTGGGCCCTTAAAATCATAAACTTCATGAGTAAAGATTTACCCAGTACGTAGGTTTATAAAGTGAAAAAGAAAACATTTTTGTTTCTGCTCCAATTTTGAATTTGAGATCACTGTATTTTATACTGCATGTGTTAAAATAAATACTTTACAAGGCAAAATATACCCACTACAGTTATACTTTAGTTAATTCTGAGTTGTTACCAGTTCTAGCAAAATTAGGATTTCTGATATTGATGAGGGAGAAATCTATCAAACAGGATGCACAGATTCTGGGAATTATGACTTCACTGCATCTTGTAGATTAATTTCTTCCATACTTGAAGAGGAGCAAAGTTCCACAAGAAGCTCACTAAGCTTCAAATATCACTAACAAGTAACAGCTTTGATGAGTCCCATATGCAATGCTTTCATTTACTATTAAAAATTGACACTTTAGTCTTACTCTTGCATAATAACTGGTTCTTAAACTAAAATTTGGGAAATCTAAACAAATTGTTACCTTTGGAAGAGATTATTGGAAATCAGGATTTGGGTTCTGTGTTAAAATAAAATAGATAGGAATTTGGCTGGGTGTGGTAAGATACATGTAACATGCCTGTAATCCCAGCACTTTGGGATTTGGAGGCAGGAGTATCACTTGAGCCCAGGAGTTCAAGACCAGCCTAGGCAACATGGCAAAATCTTGTCTCTACCAAAAATACAAATATTAGCTGGTCATGGTGGCGTGCACCTGTGGTCCCAGCTACTTGGGGCAGGAGGATCGCTTGAGCATCAGAGGTAGAGGCTGCAGTGAGCCATGAGTGTGCCATTGCACCCCAGCCCAGGTGACAGAGCAAGACACCGTCTCAAAAAAATAAAAAAAATAAAAAGATAGGAAATTGTCAGACCTCTGAGCCCAAGCCAAGCCATCGCATCCCCTGTGACTTGCACGTATACACCCAGATGGCCTGAAGTAACTGAAGATCCACAAAAGAAGTAAAAATAGCCTTAACTGATGACATTCTACCATTGTGATTTGTTCCTGCCCCACCCTAACTGATCAATGTACTTTGTAATCTCCCCCACCCTTAAGAAGGTTCTTTGTAATTCTCCCCACCCTTGAGAATGTACTTTGTGAGATCCACCCCTGCCTGCAAAACATTGCTGTTAACTTCACTGCCTATATCAAAACGTATAAGAACTAATGATAATCCATCTCCCTTGGCTGACTCTCTTTTCGGACTCAGCCCACTTGCACCCAGGTGAAATAAACAGCTTTATTGCTCAGACAAAGCCTGTTTGGTGGTCTCTTCACATGGACACCAATGAATTTGGTGCTGTGACTCGAATAGGGGGACCTCCCTTGGGAGATCAATCCCCTGTCCTCCTGCTCTTTGCTCTGTGAGAAAGATCCACCTACGACCTCAGGTCCTCAGACTGACCAGCCCAAGAAACATCTCACCAATTTCAAATCCGGTAAGCAGCCTCTTTTTACTCTCTTCTCCAACTTCCCTCACTATCCCTCAACCTCTTTCTCCTTTCAATCTTGGTGCCACACTTCAATCTCTCCCTTCTCTTAATTCCAATTCCTTTCATTTTCTGGTAGAGACAAAGGAGACACGTTTTATCCATGGACCCAAAACTCTGGCGCCGGTCACGGACTGGGAAGGCAGCCTTCCCTTGGTGTTTAATCATTGCGGGGATGCCTCTCTGATTAATGACCCATGTTTCAAAGGTGTCAGACCACGCAGGGACGCCTGCCTTGGTCCTTCACCCTCAGTGGCAAGTCCCGCTTTTCTGGGGAAGGGGCAAGTACCCCAACCCCTTCTCTCCGTGTCTCTACCCCTTCTCTGCTTTCCTGGGGCAGGAGCAGTACCCCTCAACCCCTTCTCCTTCACCCTTAGCGGCAAGTCCCGCTTTCCTGGGGCAGGGGCAAGTACCCCTCAACCCCTTCTCCTTCACCCTTAGCGGCAAGTCCCGCTTTTCTATGGGGCAAGAACCCCCCAGTTGCTTATTTCTGCACCCCAACCTCGTATCTCTGTGCCCCGACCCCTTATTTCAGCCCCCCAACCTCTTATATCTGTGCCCCGATCCCTTATTTCCGTGCCCCAACCTCTTATATCTCTGCACCCCAATCCCTTATTTCCATGCCCCAACCTCTTATGTCTTTGCGCCGTGACCCCTTCTCTGTCTTCTGGAGGGCAAGAACCCCCCACCCCTTCTCCATGTCTACTCTTTTCTCTGGGCTTGCCTCCTTCACTATGGGCAAGCTTCCACCTTCCATTTCTCCTTCTTCTCCCTTAGCCTGTGTTTTTAAGAACTTAAAACCTTTTCAACTCTCACCTGACCTAAAATCTAAGCATCTTATTTTCTTCTGCAATGCCGCTTGACCCGAATACAAACTCTCGACAGTAGTTCCAAATAGCCGGAAAACGGCACTTTCAATTTTTCCATCCTACAAGATCTAAATAATTCTTGTCGTAAAATGGGCAAATGGTCTGAGGTGCCTGACATGCAGGCATTCTTTTACACATCAGTCCCTTCCTAGCTTCTGTGCCCAATGCAACTCATCCCAAATCTTCCTTCTTTCCCTCCCACCTGTCCCCTCAGTCCCAACCCCAAGCGTCACTGAGTCTTTCTAATCTTCCTTTTCTACAGACCCATCTGACCTCTCCCCTCCTCGCCAGGCTGAGCTAGGTCCCAGTTCTTCCTCAGCCTGCGCTCCTCCAACCTATAATCCTTTTATCACCTTCCCTCCTCACATCCAGTCCGGCTTACAGTTTTGTTTTGTGACTAGCCCTCCCCCACCTGCCCAGCAATTTATTCTTAAAAAGGTGGCTGGAGCTAAAGGCATAGTCAAGGTTAATGCTCCTTGTTCTTTATCCCAAATCAGATAGCATTTAGGCTCTTTTTCATCAAATATAAAAATCCAGCCCAGTTCATGGCTTGTTTGGCAGCAACCCTGAGACACTTTACAGCCGTAGACCCTAAAAGGTCAAAAGGCCTTCTTATTCTCAATATACATTTTATTACCCAATCTGCTCCCAACATTAAATAAAACTCCAAAAATTAGAATCTGGCCCTCAAACCCCACAACAGGACTTAATTAACCTCACCTTCAAGGTGTACAATAATAGAAAAAAGTTGCAATTCCTTGCCTCCACTGTGAGACAAACCCCAGCCACATCTCCAGCACACAAGAACTTCCAAATGCCTGAACCGCAGCAGCCAGGCATTCCTCCAGAACCTCCTCCCCCAGGAGCTTGCTACAAGTGCCGGAAATCTGGCCACTGGGCCAAGGAATGCCCGCAGCCCGGGATTCCTCCTAAGCTGTGTCCCATCTGTGTTGGACCCCACTGGAAATCGGACTGTTCAACTCACCTGGCAGCCACTCCCAGAGGCCCTGGAACTCTGGCCCACAGCTCTCTGACTCCTTCCCAGATCTTCTTGGCTTAGCGGCTGAAGACTGACGCTGCCCGATTGCCTCAGAAGCCCCCTAGACCATCACAGATGCCGAGCTTCAGGTAACTCACAGTGGAGGGTAAGTCCGTCCCCTTCTTAATCAATACAGAGGCTACCCACTCCACATTACCTTCTTTTCAAGGGCCTGTTTCCCTTGCCTCCATAACTGCTGTGGGTATTGACGGCCAGGCTTCTAAACCTCTTAAAACTCCCCAACTCTGGTGCCAACTTAGACAATACTCTTTTAAGCACTCCTTTTAGTTATCCCCACCTGCCCAGTTCCCTTATCAGGCCGAGACACTTTAACTAAATTATCTGCTTCCCTGACTATTCCTGGACTACAGCCACATCTCATTGCCACCCTTCTCCCCAACCCAAAGCCTCCTTCACGTCTTCCTCTCATATCCCCCCCACCTTAACCCACAAGTATGGGACATCTCTACTCCTTCCCTGGCAACCGATCACATGCCCATTACCATCCCATTAAAACCTAATCACCCTTACCCCGCTCAACGCCAATATCCCATCCCACAGCACGCTTTAAAAGGATTAAAGCCCGTTATCACTCGCCTGCTACAGCATGGGCTTCTAAAACCTATAAACTCTCCTTACTATTCCCCCATTTTACCTGTCCAAAAACCGGACAAGACTTACAGGTTAGTTCAGGATCTGCGCCTTATCAACCAAATTGTTTTGCCTATCCGCCCTGTGGTGCCAAACCTATATACTCTCCTATCCTCAATACCTCCCTCTACTCTACCCATTATTCTATTCTAGATCTCAAACATGCTTATTTTTACTATTCCTTTGCACCCTTCATCCCAGCCTCTCTTTGCTTTCACTTAGACTGACCCTGACACCCATTAGGCTCAGCAAATCACCTGGGCTGTACTGCCACAAGGCTTCACAGGCAGCTCCCATTACTCAGTCAAGCCCAAATTTCATCCTCATCTGTTACCCATCTAGGCATAATTCTCATAAAAACACACGTGCTCTCCCTGCTGATCGTGTCCAGTTAATCTCCCAAACCTCAATCCCTTACAGAACAACAACTCCTTTCCTTCCTAGGCATGGTTAGTGCGGTCAGAATTCTTACATAAGAGCCAGGACAGCACCCTGTAGCCTTTCTGTCCAAACAACTTGACTTTACTGTTTTAGCCTAGCCCTCATGTCTGTGTGCAGCAGCTGCCGCTGCTTTAATACTTTTAGAGGCCCTAAAAATCACAAACTATGCTCAACTCACTCTCTACATTTCTCATAACTTCCAAAATCTATTTTCTTCCTCACACCTGACACATATACTTCCTGCTCCCCTGCTCCTTCAGCTGTACTCACTCTTTGTAAAGTCCCACAATTACCACTGTTCCTGGCCCGGACCTCAATCTGGCCTCCCACATTATTCCTGATACCACACCTGACCCCCATGACTGTATCTCTCTGATCCACCTGACATTCACCCCATTTCAGCATATTTCCTTCTTTCCTGTTCCTCACCCTGATCACGCTTGATTTATTGATGTCAGTTCCACCAGGCCTAATCACCACACACCAGCAAAGGCAGGCTATGCTATAGTACAAGCCACTAGCCCGCCTCTTAGAACCTCTCATTTTTTTTCCATCATGGAAATCTATCCTCAAGGAAATAACTTCTCAGTGTTCCATCTGCTATTCTACTACTCCTCAGGGATTATTCAGGCCCCCTACCTTCCCTACATATCAAGCTCGAGGATTTGCCCCCACCCAGGACTGGCAAATTAGCTTTACTCAACATGCGCCGAGTCAGATAACTAAAATACCTCTTAATCTAGGTAGACACTTTCACTGAACAGGTAGAGGCCTTTCCTACAGGGTCTGAGAAGGCCACTGCAGTCATTTCTTCCCTTCCATCAGACATAATTCCTCAGTTTAGCCTTCCCACCTCTATACAGTCTGATAACAGACCAGCCTTCATTAGTCAAATCAGCCAAGCAGTTTTTCAGGCTCTTAGTATTCAGTGAAACCTTTATATCCCTTACAGTCCTCCATCTTCAGGAAAAGTAGAACAGACTAAAGGTCTTTTAAAAACACACCTCACCAAGCTCAGCCACCAACTTAAAAATGACTGGACAATACTTTTACCACTTTCGCTTCTCAGAATTCAGGCCTGTCCTCGGAATGCTACAAGGTACAGCCCATTTGAGCTCTTTTTATTAGGCCCCAGTCTCATTCCAGACACCAGACCAACTTAGACTATGTCCCCAAAAAACTTGTCATCCCTACTATTTTCTGTCTAGTCATACTCCTATTCACCGTTCTCAACTACTCATACGTGCCCTGCTCTTGTTTACACTGCTGGTTTACACTGTTTCTCCAAGCCGTCACAGCTGATATCTCCTCGTGCTATCCCCAAACTGCCACTCTTAGCTCTTGAAGTAAATAAATAATCTTTGCTGGCAGGACTATGCTGAATTTCCTTAGGCACTCTCTAATCAGATGTCCTAGCTCCTCCCAATTCTTAGACCTTTTATACCTGTTTTTCTCCTTCTCTTATTCCATTTAGTTTTTCAATTCATACAAAACCGTATCCAGGCCATCACCAATAATTCTATATGAAAAATGTTTCTTCTAACAACCCCACAATGTGATCACCCCTTACCACAAAATCTTCCTTCAGCTTAATCTCTCCCACTCTAGGTTTCCACGCCACCCCTAATCCCGCTCGAAGCAGCCCTGAGAAACATCACCCATTCTCTCTCCATACCACCCCCCAAAAATTTTCGCCTCCCCAACACTTCAACACTATTTTGTTTTATTTTTCTTATTAATATAAGAAGGCAGGAATGTCTGGCCTCTGAGCCCAAGCCAAGCCGTCGCATCCCCTGTGACTTGCAGGTGTACACCCAGATGGCCTGAAGTAACTGAAGATCCACAAAAGAAGTAAAAATAGCCTTAACTGATGACATTTCCACCATTGTGATTTGTTCCTTCCCCACCCTAACTGATCAATATACTTTGTAATCTCCCCTACCCTTGAGAATGTACTTTGTGAGATCCACCCCTGCCCGCAAAACATTGCTCTTAACTTCACCGCCTATCCCAAAACCTATAAGACCGAATGATAATCCATCTCCCTTGGCTGACTCTCTTTTCGGACTCAGCCCGCCTGCACCCAGGTGAAATAAACAGCCATGTTGCTCACACAAAGCCTGTTTGGTGGTCTCTTCACACGGACACGCATGAAAGAAATCACTACTTACAATGTGAGCTATGTTCTATGTTCTGATTTCCAAAACTGAACTAAAATAAGGTCTCAGTGAATTACCAAGTTTCTAAAATTAGTCTCTGCTGCTCTTTCCAGAGGAAGGCCATCTTCCTTATACCAAAAGTTAATTCCAACGGGGGGAGCTGAAGGTAAACCATTTCCCTCAGCAGATAATCTGGACAGTGGCCTCTCTTCCTCACTAAACATGAGAGAGTTTGCTGGCTAATGTCTGATCAAAAGAAGGTGGACTGGGACAAAACGAAGTTTCAATTCATAC